>NC_080409.1:47320714-47639642 GCF_030265065.1 Corythoichthys intestinalis | reverse complement strand
TACTAGCGCGGGAAAGTCTGTCATTTCACATCTAGTCTCGATATATGTGATATCTACCATAGCCGTATGTTGCCGTATGTTTGTAGCAACTGGGCGCTGTTTGTAGCGGCTGACGGCCGCAGTCAGGTATTATTGTTTTGTTTTTTTTTTAACCTAGCGGCATTAGCTACACATGATATTTACTCTCGGTCCGTTCCTCATTGTGTCCCGAAGACCGCGCTGACTGCGTTTTATTTTCGCTTTACCTGGTATAATTCAATAATCGATTTGGATGTTTGTGAATCGTTCTCGAATCTTCCACGGCCGAATCGCGAATAATCTAAGAATCTGAAATTTTGCACGCCTCTAGTTTAATATAGATAACGTATTCCTTTGTTTAAAAAAAAATCTAACTTCATAAGCAGTTACTTTCAATGTTACTCATTACTAGGGGATTCGGTCTGCATTTTTTACTTGTTCTTGAGTAAATTTTATGGATGACTACTTTTACACCTACTTGGGTAATATTATTTTTGAAATAACGCTACTCTTACTCGAGTACAATTTTTGGCTACTCTACCCACCTCTGATTGGATGTCTACTAGTGATACTCATTTCAATTTTGCACAGAAGGATAAAAAGAGCCACGTGATAGGACGTCGATTGTCGGCAATGGCACTGAAAGCGTTCATTTTATCCCCGATACCTTTTTGAACATGAAATGATGTCATTTATAAGGGAGCACCCTGGTTGTGATGATCATTTATGGCGTAAATATTTTGATGTTCAGCTTTTTAATGTTTTATTTAACTCCGTAAATGTTAGCTGATTTCAGAGCCATTTTAAAGCGTTTTATGGATTTTCCAGGATCATTTACAGACAACAAGTGAAAGATTAGACTCACTTCTTTCACCAAAACAATGATCGTACCTTTTTCTGTTCTTATTAGCAGTAAAATACTACTGTAATAATGATTTGAGAAATGCAGCTTTTTCTAAACTCAACAAACCTATAGCCAGACCAATATTTGCTATATTTTCACATCTTTACAGCACAAGAAACAAGGATGCAACAACCAAGAGATCCTTGCTGTTTTGGGTCACGAGCTGGGTCACTGGAAGCTTGGTCATACTGTCAAAAACATTGTCATCAGTCAGGTTATTTATTTGCTTTTTTGTTTTTTTTTTATTGCTGCCAACCTTGCTAGTCAAAATGAATTGTACATCTATCAACTTCAATGGCAGTGAATATTTTAATCCTGGTGTTAACATCGCTTCTCTCTTTCCCCACAGATGAATTCCTTTCTTTGTTTCTTTCTATTTGCTGCCCTCATCGGACGGAAGGAGTTGTTTGTCGCATTTGGATTCAACGACAGCCAGCCCACCCTAATTGGCTTGATGATTATCTTCCAGTTCATCTTTTCTCCATATAATGAGGTAACCATTGGTTTTTAATTGTAGTGTTTATTTGAAATGCAGACAGATAGAAACATGTTTAAAGGGACATATGTAATAAGCAGATGTTTAAATAGGAAAAAAATTAATATGCATGCTTAGGACTGCAGCTATCGATTATTTAAAGAGTCTATTAATCTATTGAATAACTAGTTCGATTAATTGAGTGATCGAATAACTACAGAGCCCCTAAAGGGACATCGACAGAAATAAAATGAATTTAAGTAATCTAGTTCGCAACAGATAGTTTCTAGCGTGCATCAGAAACAATCTGGTAAACATGAGCCCTATATAGCGTTTTTTAGCATTATATAGCATGCAAGTTGGCCAATTATTGCATTGATGCAATTGGCCAACTTGGATGACAAAAGTCCACTAGCTTAAATACTGTATAATGCTAATTTTTACAAAAATTGGCTAACTTGCATAGCGAAAGTCCGCTAGCTTAAATGCTATATAACGCTAATGTTTACAAAAATTGGCTACCTTGCATAGCGAAAGTACGCTAGCTTAAATGTTTTTTAATGAAAATGTTTACAAAAATTGGCTACCTTGCATAGCGAAAGTACGCTAGCTTAAATGCTATATAATGATAATGTTTACAAAAATTGGCTAACTTGCATAACAAAAGTCTGCTAGTTTAAATTCAACATAATGCTAATGTTTACAACAATTGGCTAACTTGCATAGCAAATGTCCGCTAGCTTAAATGCTATATAATACTCATTTTTACAAAACTTTGCTAACTTGCATAACAAAGGTCCACTAGTTTAAATGCTATTAAATGCCAACGTTTATTTCCAACTCTATAAACTAAATTACAAATGATTGAACAAACATTTTAGCTCAAATAAAAACAGCTGGATTCAGTCGCTAGATGACTTATTGTCATATTCACTATTCCCACTGGATAGCAGTGTCATGAAACTAAACACTTTCAAAACAGCATAATGCCACTCTCATTAAAGGGTATGTCATGCCCTGGGAAAATTTTAATATTCCATCATTTATCCATAAACGCATGCCTTTTGTATTCATATCATGCCACTTTGTGTAATTACACACAAGAAAATGAGAGAAATTTAGCTCGATTGTCAAGCTAAAACGACCGGCGCCCGAGATCTGGCAGATTGTGTGCGTGACGTCACGACAAGTGAAGAGAGTGCCACCGGCCACTAGGGGGGCAGCGCCAGTCTGTATCAATATAATTCCTTCTAGTGAGGGGAGAATTAGGAGTGTTTTGAGCTGTTTATGCTGATGCATTGTGTTCGTCCTGCACATCCAGGTTCCCTCATGAAGAAACACCCCTCGTTGTCAATAAAAGAGAATTCAGAATTGACAGTGAGGGGTGTTTCTTCAACAAAAAAAGTCTCAGTGCTTTAATACTGAATGGCGGCGATGATGACAGATAATTTCGTTTCTAGTTTAAGCGACGAATCCGACGTAGAAGGACGTAACGAATGTTCATCTAATGGTGACGAGGAGAGTTACGAAGCTTTAATCGGTGTTTTAGGTTGCCAATTTGAGCCCAAACGAACGCCAATGCAGCGTAATGAAACGGTCATTGAGGGGAGCAATGACACTGATGAAACATCGGCAGCAGATCGTGTGGGAAACACCAATGATTTGTTTTGCATTTCTTTTTGTGAAGCTGATATACCGTAAGGAGTGGGAACCTCAGGGCACCTCACGATATGATAAGATTCGCGATACAAGGCTCACGATAACGATTATATCACGATACAGCGATTATCGATATATTGGTCAGAAATTGGATACATGACATTCTACGATACAACTGTTGAAACGAAAGAAAAAAAAAGATATTTAAAAATAGAAAAAATATTGTTTAAGTCATTTATTAAACAGTGACACCTTTTCTGTGCAACATTGCTGTAAAATAGAAATCTACTGCAAATTGTGCCCCTGCACATATAGAGGAAACCAACCACGACCACTGATATCGCTTGGAGAGATCATGATGAATGGCACCCTTAATTTCTTTAAAGTTTTAAATCTTTAAAAAAATAAATAAATAAAAAGTGCCGTAGGTGTCAGCAGTTGAGCTTGGAGTGGGGCAATGATAAAATTGGTGGGTCTTTTCTTCGTATATGACCTTTGTTGCTTGGTTTGAGCACTTCCGCTATCTGCTTCAGCATTTAAGATGTCAGACTTGCTCAGTCACAGTCTTCCTCACCTTAAAAACAACAAAATAAAACAAAAAATATTAGCTACTTCATAGCGTTTGAGTTGAGATCCTGATTTTTTTTTGTGTTGGAAGTATTGAATTAAAAAAAAATATATGAATTGAATGTATAGAAATTAAAAATTCAATAATTACCTATTTTTAATATGTAGGCTACATTAATTATCATGCACATCACTTTATATATCTTGGAACCTATTCAAACCATTTTTATAGCTTATTGTATCAAAATGACAGTAATAACAGAAACTAGATGGAAATTGGTTCTCAAATAAATCGGTAAATTCATGTGGGCTTGTTCGATATTCATTTTCATCCAGTTTAGGGTCCTGGTTTATTTTATATCATTCAACACCAAATGTCATCAAAATAATACATGTAAATTAAAAAGTCAATTACATTGCAAAACTTTCTTACCTCAAGTGATGAAAGCGAAGCTCACAAACTCCGGTGTCCACTACGTCACCAGCTCCCAGTGAAACTTATTTTTCTTAGACAATTCTTGCATACAGCAAAGTCCTTGTTCACCTTACTTCCTTTCTTGTTGGTGTAAAATCTAAAGTGTTGTCCCCATGTGTGATTTGTAGCAATATTTTTCTCATTTTTTCCTCCACCGTTCTCACGGAGCTTTTTTATTTTTTCAACCCACTTGGAGCTTCCTCTCTTCTTCTCTAGACAACTTGTGCGCACTTTACCCTCACCGCCACTCCCGAGCGCCCCTAGTGGACCGCCAAGGAATTGCTCAACAAACATTGAGCAGTTTACAGCATCCATACTCCATTGTATGGCCAATATACGTTAAATAAGAGTATCGATTCTTGGCGGGAGCATATCGATAACCCATCGGGTTGCAAAATATCCCGATATATCGCTGTATCGAGATATTATCACACTCTTATATACCGTGACTGCAAAATAAAGGAATGCATAGAATAATTATCATTTATTGCGCTATCATAGCTTTTCGCTCTGCCAACAGACACAAATATGAATGGGATCAGAGGATTTGTTCTATATATTTTACGAACGATAATTTATACATGTGTCCAGTCCTGTATCCAATGCGTGACATTTTTTTTATTATAAAAGAGTACTCACTCTGGCCATTTCGAGCTTGGCTGCTCCCCTCCTTTGCTTAGCTTTAGCCTGCTTTACCAGTCATCGTCCTCTTTCTTGATATCTCGGGACATTTAGGTGGCTGCGCGTGTATGGTCGGCGTCTCCTTTGAGCAGCAATCTTTTAGCAAAACCCGATTTCACTTGTCCATAGTTCGAGAAGCTTTCAGGTGGAAAATGCGCACCACAGAAAAGCGTGCCGGAGGCTGTGTCTAGAAAATTAGCCCTCTTTCCACGGACGAACTTTACCCATTGTCTGCGTAGTCCAGCTTTTTTTTTCGCGTTCAGGAACTCATGGATACTATATTCCGATAAATAACTATTTGTACACCACATAGCACAGCAGTTTTGAACCATTTTTGTGATGTTTTCGTCAAACAAACCCCAACGCTACTCTCTCGTCGTTAAAAAACAATGGCACCTGGCTCCGCCTCGACTGTCAATCACTTGTCGTGACGTCTCCGCCCCATTCGGCTATTTCCGGAACACTTTTGGAAATGTTCGTCATTTTCGATCTATTTTCGATAATTGTTCATTAATGTGATTGATTTTTTTGTTAACTTTATCAATATTTGTTATCTTGGCACATAACAGTTCTATTGATGTCTCACACCCCCTTTGCCGCTACATACCCTTTAAGAAGCAGTAAAATTGACTTTGAAGCTTTTTTCTAATCGAATTACTCTATTAAATCGATTAATCGTTACAACAGTACACATGCTACATGACTAAAAGTACAGTTACACCGAAGGAGTTGACATGTTTGTTTTGTCGTTGCAGCTTCTATCCTTCTGCCTGACTGTCCTCAGCCGCAGGTTCGAGTTTCAAGCGGACGCTTTTGCACGCAACATGGGCAAAGCCTCTGAGCTCTACTCCTCTCTCATCAAGTTGAACAAGGACAACCTGGGCTTCCCCGTGGCCGACTGGTTGTACTCCATGTGGCACTACTCGCACCCGCCCCTGCTAGAGCGTCTCAGAGCACTCGGCAGTGTCAAGCAGGACTGACTGGTTAGGAAGCAGGAGCGGCAGGCGCCGCCTCCTCCTAAAGGCCACCGGAGATCCGTCCTGGCCCTCTGACGCTTCCCCTCATCTTATTTTATCTTGTTTTAGAAAATTCATTTAATGGTTTGGTTTTTTGTTTCTTTTATAATGGTAAAACATATCAGCACAAGGCAGCCTAAAGGGTACTGAGGTGTCAAGAGCGAACATACCGAGAACCCAAGTGGGCAATGTGTGTTAGATTGAATGTTTTGTTTACATGTCTCCTATTTCTAATGAAAACCCAACCCACATCAACTGAGAAAGTGTAGATGGTAATACAAAATGAAATTCAATGTGGCAAATGACGCGGAATCCAGCTTCATTGACGCACAGGCCAGGTTATTCATGTTCTCGCATTTGTTGCTACTTTTTGAGTCAGTCAAGAATGTTGGTTATACAAACCACTTCAGTTGCCAGTTTCTAATGAGGGGCCGTGCTGTATGTTATAAAAAATGTGCCTCCCAATTGTCTTTGTTCTGATACTTGACCCTGTTGGAGACACAGCAACGCATTTTTATTTGCAAGTGAATTTGGCTTGTGGTTTTTTAAATTTTCTTTGGGGGAGTGTACTCGTGCACCTGTTTGCTGACTGGGGTCCAATGTACCTAGCACATATGTAATTGAGGAATAGTGTATAGAAATGAATTCTGGGATGAACAAAAAAACTGAATATTCTGTGGATTTTTTTAAGTTTGAGATTTATCTTGATTTTGGGCAGTCTGGGATGAGCCCAGAGTTGCCTGGTGATGTGCTAATAAGGGACTTTGTGCTCTGTGAGGATCCTTGTTAAGACAAATACTTTCTTTGCTGAATAAAATTATTCCAAGCCTTGTATGTTTTTCACTTAATTGAAAACAATGTTCAATACATTAGCACAAGAGTCCATCTAGTATTTCTCTTTGTTGACTCATATGTATCATCAGAAAACTAAAACGTGATATACTTGAAATACTGATACAATGACAGCTATTTTTTGTGCGTGCAAAAAGATAATTTCACCTTTTGAGACTAGATATAGCTACACCGTAACATAATTTACTAAGTATTTTGTATTACATTTTGCATCACTTATGATCACTTCAGGTTCGCTGTGCAAGAGCTAACCAGAGAAATCCACTGCTTTAAGATGGCCGCCAGTTACTAATGCCGTGGACTCCCAACTTTTAGCACCGAGCGCTCTATAGTCCCATATGTACGAGGCCTTTTTATAAAATAGAAGATAATCAATATGAATACATACAACTAAATATTTTTAAATCTGAAAAATATTTTGTACTTTTTTTCCGTAAAATTTGGTTCATATCCCTATCAACATCAGGTCAAAATGTACATGAGTGTATGTTCACGGCTGTTGTTTATTTTTAACGTAAAAAACGGGGGTGTTTATATTTTGCGTTAATATCTTACAACGTGTATATACATTTTATTACACAAGGGTATCATAATTTCAATCAAATTCGTTCCAAATTAAAACTAACGTTAGTTGTATTTGCTAAGTCTTCGATATGGAGGTCTTCTGGTGAAAAAAAAAACGTGCTCTCCACCCCCTCTGTCGAGGTACTAATGGTACCGTCCGCTGACTGTATGTATTTACAGACAAGGGCAAAGCCAGGCGTTGCTTCTGTCATTGTCATTTGCCACACCGGCTTGCTAGCATGGCGAGGTTTTTGAGGCCTAACATCCGCAATTTGTTCTCTTTGCAGCTGAGAATGTCATCCGACCAGGTAAAACTATGTCCTTCGGCCTAGCTCCTCAACAAACAATAATTTCTGGGGCTAAAAAGCAAATTTTGGGAAGTCAATTCACATTCATTAACATTAGCTGCAAAGTTTGCCTAGCCAAGTATGACAGCTTGATAAACAAGTGTCACCTGCATGAATACAGGATGAAGAAAATGGTAATACGCCATTTAAAGGACGTTTTCCCCCCAAAATGTATTGAATTGATCTCATGTCAAATCAAAATACTGTATGCTCAGTGAAATATTTACTATATATTTATAACAAATCCCTTTGCCCTTGTGACCTGGGTATGGCTATACAATTGTTTAATTGAAACCTAATCTGTTTACATCGCACAACTAGTACATTTTCCCTAGTTCTGACGATGTGTTTCTTGAACTTTTGTACAGTGATCTAAATCTTTTTGAGCCAGACATGGAAAAATCTCAAGTGCACCACAAAATTACATTTAGTAGATTGCTTGAGATTACTTAAATATATTTTCCCCCGTTTTATTCACACAGATACTTTTGCTGATACTTTCTCTTGGGCCTGTTTAGTCAAATGTTTTTACTCTGATCAGTGGCAACAAGTGAATACACAGAGTCTACTGTCTGTCGTCTGGTGGAAGAGCATTGAATTAGCAGTTATCGATTATTTTAGTAGTCGATTAATCCATCATCTAGTTAGTTCCAATAATCAAATATTCGTGTTAAGAACATTTATTGCGTTGCAGAATCAATTTTAGGAGATGAAAAACAAAGGCTTGCTAAGATTGCACTTTCAAAAGATCATTAAATGCAAATACAATATAAAATGCCTGAGTGTTTCTTCAAATGATTCAGAATTTCGCTTTCAGGTAAAAATAAACTAAAATACTTGATCTTTGCCTCAAACAGTATAAAAAAAAATAATGAATGAGGATCTAAGTACAACAAAAAAACAATTGGCTAACTTGGATTGCAAAAGTCAGCTAGCTTAAATGCTATAAAATGGTTCAAACACATATTTCCACACAAAAAAATCAGCCAAATATACCTCTAAACTCAATTACGAATGCATTAAAAAACATTACCTTATGTTGGTCTTATAAGGGAGCAGCTGGATCCATGTTAAATGAGTTATGTCATATTCGCTGTTGCCAATAGAGGGCAATATATCCACCCACATCAATAAAACTAAATGCAAACACTTTCAAAACAAACCACTACAGCGCCACTCTAGTTAAATGAATACTCAAGGCAGCAAAATTTGAGTCGAAGCTTTTTTCTAACCGGACTACTCGAGTTGATTGATTAATCGTTGCAGCGCTACATTGAATTTTTCCGCCTGGCACGATAAGTCAACAGCATAGAGAGATAAACAAAAATATATTAGCTGTCATGAAGTAATATTTTTCCTAGCATCGAAATACTGGTAACTGTATTCCCTTAATTCTATTAAAGGAAAATTATATATGTACCGTATGTATTAGAGGCGTGCAAAATTTCCGATTCTTAGATTATTCGTGATCCGGCCGTGGAAGATTTGAGGACAATTCACAAATATCCGAATTCCGATTATTGAATTATACCATGTAAAGCGGAAGTAAAACACAGTCAGCGCAGTCTTTGGGACGCAATGAGGAACGGACCGAGAGTAAATATCATGTTCAACTCATGGCGCTAGATTAAAAAAAACCAATCATACCTGACTGCGGCTGACAGCCGCTACAAACAACGCCCAGTTGCTAGTTGCTACAAACATACGGCTAAAGTAGATATCACATATATGTAGAACTAGATGCAAAATGACAGACGGCGTCAGTGTTAGAACATGTGTTATTGAACAGAGATGCGAAATGACAGACTTTCCGGCGTAAGTAAACAGCCGCCATCTTATGTAGCGAACCTAATTAACTTTTTATCTAAAATACTCTTAAATCGGCAGAATCTTGTCTTGAATGTATCTTTAAATGATGAAATAGTTTTAAAACTTTGACAAAAGTAGACAGAAGGGAAATTATGTAATAACGGTAGCAATTTTAACAACTGTAACAGTTGATTCACAACATTAAATTAATTGCTGATACAGAATGGGGACTAGTGTTTTTTATTTACTGTTATTTTTGTATATTTGTTTACTGTTATATGTTAACTTGATACTGAAATAGTAGTTTGGTTTAGCCTGAGAGGATTTTTGAACAATTTTTTTGGAAATAATGTACAAAACATTTAAAAAAAAAAAAAAAAAAAAAAGGAGGTGGGTGCATCAATAATCGTTTTATAATCGAATCGGAGCTTCTGAATCGTAATCGAATCGTTAGGTGCCCAAAGATTCCCAGCTCTAGTATGTATTATGTATAATATTTTAGATAATTTTGCTGAACTTAAGTAACATTTTATCACATTACTATTATTTAAGATGAGTGTTTGCAATCCAGGCTGTCTTGACATGTGTTTACCTTTGCTATGAGTTAAGTTAGTTGAAGAAAAAAACACTTTCTAAAAGTCTTTGTTACTTTCTTGCTATTCAACATTTTTCCACTGGGCTGGTTGTCTCCATTAGGGATGTCCAATGTACAGCCCGCGGGCTGGTGTTCTGCCAAAATGTCCTACCCTGCGAAATTACACCCTTAGTAATACCGTGCGCTTTCAGCTTGTAACTTTATATGGATACAGGAAGAACATACTAAACAATCCCTTAAGAATATATTTAAACGTAGTACAGTGACCCCTCGTTTTTCGCGGTTAATGGGCACCAGAACCTGCCATGATAAGTGAAAAACTGCGAAGTAGCGGCCCAACAACCCTCCCCCCCATTTTTTTTTTTTTTTTTGTGTGTGTGTGTGTGTTTAATATAATTATTTAAGATTTCGCATTGGAAAGAGATACATACGGGACATGTTTTTCACTTTTTTCCCAAAGTATAATAATATTTTTTTTTAAAAAAAGTAAATATATATATTTTAAAACATGTTTTTTAAGCACTTCAAATGTTGTAATTATGGTAAGTTTAAAGATGTTACTTTCCCACCAAATTATTTTTAAACAAGAATAAAGTAGTTGGAAAATGCTTGGCTTTATGAAATGCTTCATAGTGAGTCTACTCAAATCCTCTAAAGCGCCTCACTTACACGCAATAAGTTGCCACAGCAACTGTTTAACAATTAAACGATGATTGATGCATGCGGCGCTTTTGAAGTGCGCGACTGGCAAGATCAAAATGCAAACATCTGTCAACATCGTTAACTTTAATAAGCAACTCCAGTGACGTGCCTGACGAACAAAGAGCAGGGAGCGGGAGGGAGCGAGAGTAAGACTATGCGATCGGGACAGCTCATTTGTTGTTTTTTAATTGAAAAAAAATCTACAATGGATTGAGAGCGCAAAGTTTGAAGCACGATGTAGCGAGGGATGACTGTATCACAATATCAAATATGGTTGGTTTAAATACAATACGTGACCAATGTGGTTAACGGATCAATACATTGCTTTAGTGTAGGGCTGTCAAAATTAACGCGTTAACGGGCGGTAATTAACTTTTTTAATTAATCACGTTAAAATATTTAACGCAATTAATGCATGCGCGGAACGACTCATTCAAGTATTGCCGCGAACAGACTACAATGGCGCCGTTTGAAGTATATTGAGAGCTAAGGGCAGAGATAAGCAAGTGGAGTGGATGCAGGTGTTACCGGCACCCTCCAAGGGGGCTGCTATTATTTTCAATGTGACCGGCATTGTCAGAGCAGTGAGGAAGAAAGTGGTTGAGCGAGAGAGGGAGCGAGAGAGTAGAGAAAGTGCGCAGTTAGCGCAGGCTCAAGTGCTGCGTCCCCCACATGCTTTTGTTTTGTTAATAAAAGTACCCACAAAAAGCCATCCAACGCCTCTCGGTGTTTATATGTACGCCGCCGTCTTCCTCAGGAGGAAATCAAACAAACCGACAACAACGAGCCAACATGAATCGCCGGTCCATAGCACCGCCAATTGCCAAGAAAGGCGAAATGGTAACGCAGGCGTTTATTTGAGCCGCGCTATTTAATGGAATAAGCGGTGGCAACTCTTCCACAACTGTTATAACGATTGTGGCAAGCAACATGAGGAAGAATAACTGGAGATTGTCTTTTTCTTAACACCATGTATTGTACTCAACGCAGAGAAGATATACCATTTGCAGCAACCACTATGACTC
Source organism: Corythoichthys intestinalis (assembly GCF_030265065.1). Taxonomy (NCBI): domain Eukaryota; kingdom Metazoa; phylum Chordata; class Actinopteri; order Syngnathiformes; family Syngnathidae; genus Corythoichthys; species Corythoichthys intestinalis. The sequence goes on along the minus strand of NC_080409.1, from coordinate 47,627,953 downwards.
ATGGTTGCTCAAATTCCCATCATGCATTTGGGCAGTTAAGAACATTTAAGTTGCTACAGTATCATTTAATGAAAGCACAACAAAAATAATATTCATATCTCTCAAAAATAAAATAATGTTCACAAAAAGAAAAGCGCTCAATGCAAAGAGATCTGGCATTCCCAATCAAAATAGCTATGCAAAATAATACTCTATTCAAACATTAAGTTTAGCTCAACAAATACACTACATGGCAATATTTAGTCACAATAAGTTTAGCTCAACAAATACACTACATGGCAATATTTAGTCACAATATACAAAATATCAAAATTACTATAACTTGTACTCACATTTATCTTTTAAGAATTACAAGTCTTTCTATCCGTGGATCCCTTTCACAGAAAGAATGTTAATGTTAATGCCATCTTGTGGATTTATTGTTATAATAAACAAATACAGTACTTACAGTGGGGAGAACAAGTATTTGATACACTGCCAATGGGAAAACCCATTGGCTGTGTATCAAATACTTGTTCTCCCCACTGTATGTACAGTATGTTGAATGTATATATCCGTCTTGTCTTATCTTTCCATTCCAACAATAATTTACAGAAAAATATGGCATATTTTAGAGATGGTTTGAATTGCGATTAATTGCGATGAATTACGATTAATTAATTTTTAAGCTGTGATTAACTCAATTAAAAATTTTAATCGTTTGACAACCCTACTTAAAAGATAACACAAGAAAATACAATTCTTAAAAGCACGACAAGAAAACACGCCAAAAGTATTTCGAGGCAATAAAAAGGTAAAAAAAAAAAAAAAGACCTAAAACAAAAAATGAAAATACTAAGTACTCGCCGCTCCTAACCGATAGGAATGAATTCCAGAACGCCTGAAGCGGCACACCACGGAGGTCAATCTGGCCCTCGGGGTTTGTTCTGCCTGCCAGGCACGTTGTAGTTCATTCATACTGTTCATATAAAATCATATGCTTTTATTTTGACAATAGATCCGTAAAACTGTAGATTTGCGGTTTGTATAGTCCTGCGCATGGCTTACTTTTGTGTCCGCAGTTACACTACTGTTCAAAAAATTGAGGTCTAGGCGAACGCAAACTTTTGAAACGTAGTGTACATAATGAAAAATCCCACGATACACTACAGTTCAAAATTTTGTAGTCGCTTAGACCTCAAACTTTTGAACGGTAGTGTACATTCGTACATTTGCCCCCCTCCCAGTGGAAATGGATTGAATGTCTAGCACCGTCAATGGCAGCCAATGAGTTAACAAGGAAGTGACCCAAAAATCAACAGGCAGTGATGCCAAATCAACAGAAGCAGCCTGGAAATGCCCCAAAATCAACACAAAATAAGACAAAATTTACATGAACGCACCCGTAATTATCTTAAAATTACAAGGAATTGAAGCAAAATTAACTCATTACCTGCCATTGACAACAACAGAAGGCCAGTTCATTTAAACTGGAAGGACTGACTGTGAATGCTCATCCTTCATTCTCCCCTCCCAGTCAAAATGGATTGGACGTCTAGCTCCATCAAGGGCAGCGAGAGTTAACTTATTTCACCAAAATAACCAATTAGTAGTCCCCGAGTTAGGAATGACTTCCGTTCCTACGCTGGCGACTAGGGTTGTTCCGATCATGTTTTTTTGCTCCCGATCCGATCCCGATCGTTTTCGTTTGAGTATCTGCCTATACAGATATTTCCCGATCCGATTGCTTTTTTTTTGCTCCCGATTCAATTCCAATCATTCCCGATAATTTTTCCCGATCATATACATTTTGGCAATGCATTAAGAAAAAAATGAATAAAACTCGGATGAATATATACATTCAACATACAGTACATAAGTACTGTATTTGTTTATTATGACAATAAATCCTCAAGATGGCATTTACATTATTAATATTCTTTCTGTGGGAGGGATCCACGGATAGAAAGACTTGAGACTTTGTATATTGTGACTAAATATTGCCATCTAGTGTATTGGTTGAGCTTTCAGTAAATGATACTGTAGCCATGCCCAAATGCATGATGGGAAGTGGAACCATGACTGTGCGTAAGGGCACCAATTGATATATGTTCTCTGCGTTGGGAAATAACATAGGGTGTTAAGAATAAGATCAACTACTACCTTTCTTCCCCACATTGGTTCCCACAATATTTCTAATCGTTGAGAGAGGAATTGTAAGGCTTTAGCCAATTAAAAAAAAGGCTCCAAAGGCTGCCAAAATTCACTCTACTCATTTTACGCTGCCTTTTATCTCTCTATATAGGTAAAACGGTGCCATTACAGATTGAGCGCGACAATGCGTGAGTGGGTCGTGCAGTGCATGCATTAATTGCGTTAAATATTTTAACGTGATACATTTTTTAAAAAAATTAATTACCGCCGTTATCGGGATAAATTTGATAACCCTACCTTAAGCCTAAACTAAAGACTCTGGATGAGTGTAACATATTATGTCTGTAATGTTAAATACAATTAGAAAACTATTTAATTTAAAAAATATATATATTAAAAAAAGGCATGGCCGATATTTTTTTGCCGATTCCGATACTTTGAAAATGACGTGATTGGACCCGATCGATCGGGACATCTCTTCTGGCGACGTAACCCGGATTTCTGCATAAGTCGGAATGAACCCTCTAAGTACCCCTAAATACCGCCTAAATCTCAAAATAACTATTTAAAAATATGTATTACCGTAATTTCCTGAATATAACGCGCACTTTTTTCCCCCCAAAATCAACTTGTAAAATTATGGTGCGCATTATAAACGGGTACAGGGATGGAGACAAAAATATAAATATCTTATATATATATATATATAAAGACCGATTTTATTTTTTATTGACACGCCCATGTTGTGTTGAAGTAACGTATGCGGCGATCCGTTGCCGACCATTACGGTACGTGACGTCCCCATTTTGTTTCGGTCGTGGCGAGTTAGGGAAGGAGGCGGAGTATCAACCAACGGAGCTAATCCACGTTGCTTTGTTGACATTTAGGCTGCAACAAAATACGGTTGCAATGTCTGTCTCACATGCAACCCGCGGATTATAACTATCTTTCCAGCTGTTCCCTCAACAAATTACCTCCCCCCAGGAACTATACAACATAAGTTCCGCCGGTGAATTCTGTTATAATTCGTTACACGGTAATACTTCACTCTGATTGGTCGAATGATTTCGTCTGTGTTAAATTCTGCTTTTTTCACTCTTCATAAAGCACAGAATTTAGTTTCTTGAACTCATTTGAGTCAACGTTTATTGCTATTTGTGTTTATTATTATTTGTGTGTCCGTCAACTATATCTGTCCCTCGGGAAACTCAAACCCAAATAACAATAGTTCCTCTTGTCAGTCAAAAGCGCTTTCAGTTTTCCGACTTCTAGCCTCACTTTTATTTTACCGTATCTATCCATGGAAGAAACATTTATTCATCATGATAAAACGAGCAAGTTATACAGCAGCCTTTAAAAGAAAATCCACATCTGTTTTGTTTTCTTCTGGATTCTAGTAAGTTGGAGAAGTTGTCAAGTCAAATTATTATTGTCAGTTTACGGTAATGTTTTGAACCACCAATGTGCTATGCTTGTGCTGTGTTTCACCAGTCAGTAAAATGACATTTCTGTATCTGTACACGAGCTCTGTTTTCTTGTATTCTTCTATTTATTGATGCTAAAATTAGGGTGCGCGTTGTACACGGGTACAATCATTTTCCCTAGATTTTACAAGTAAATTTGGGGTGCGCGTTTTACACGGGTGCGCCTTATATTCGGGAAATTACGGTATACTTCATTTTACCGTTGCCGCCAAGGCGTTTAAGCTAAGTCCTAGCTCGACAGCGAGCTAAACTCTGAAATGACGATGTCAGACGTCCGTATGGATTGCTGACTTTAGTCAGCAGCTCATAACATCAACACTTGCGGAATCAAACTAAAATAAAGATAAAATTAAATCAGTTTCGTCTTCAATAACAGCAATTCGAATTTGCATTTATAACTAGCTGCTGATACAGCAATAACAATCCACACAAACAATCATCTAGCATCTTTCAGATAGCGTCCGCACATCATCAAAAACAATCACATAAACCTGCCCCAAGTATTCGACCACAATTAAAAATGCACAGTGAGAACTACAAAAACTTTTTTATGCGGAAAACACTGAGGTGACTTGAAGTTCTGCTCTGTGACCCCCAGTTTGGCCAGATTTCAAAATTGTCCTGTATGCATGTGTGATACATCACATCAATTTTCTGGGGGAAGAAAAATTACGAACAGGAGGGCATTTAAAAAAAAAAAAAAAATGTAAACAGCAAAACCCTAACTGGAGGTGAGAGCACGCGAGAGCAGAATTAAAGACGCCATGATTTTAATGAGATATTATCACGTACTTACCTCATTTCGATCCAAAAACTCCATGTAGCACATATCACCGAGTGTCAAGACACAGCTGTGAATTGCCACAGCCGGATTTTTAGGGCATTTCATCGGTGAAACGTAATATAACAAGGGTCGCAATGCAGAAATCGCAGACATCAAGGAGTGGTCGAGATGTTCTTTTTCATATATTTGCTCTTTTAAAAGTTTTTTTTTTTTTTTCAATTTTTCTTTGTTTGGATCGACTATTTATCATCTAACATATCGGAGAAAATGCGACGGTAACAAAAAAAATACAGTTAAGCGATAGTTATGAGGTACATATGCGTGACTTTTTTACAGACACCATTTTTTTTCATTGTGACATAATTTGTTTAAAAGTTTAAAATATGCGAGTGAAAATTTTTTTAAAGTCGTTTTTTTTTAAAAAACAAAATATTAGACATCAATTAATGATTCTATGCTTAAAATAACAGACATTCTGAATAATAAATATAATTAATTACCTTCATTTTATGGCTTGGTTGAAACAAAAGCGGTTGCGCGACATCTGTAAACGGGGGTTTCCAGTTTAAAACAGACAAATTAAAAATAGTTTGGGGTCTTAATGCTCCATGAATCTGCTATGGCAGTATATAGACATATTGTTCTATCATACACAACAGTTCATTTGGCTTAAAATACAGCAGTTTCTTTTAAAGAGGAATGCAAGAACAGAAACGGCTTTTTCAGTCTTGTCTGTGTTTGCCGCCTTATACTTGTGTTACCTCTGTGAATGCTTCACAAGCAACAAATGTGCGCACAGGCTTGCAGGCTTTCCCCTCTCTCTCACTCGGCTGCGCGACGTCTTCGTGGGAACAAAACAAATGTGCTCTTCCTCATGTGTGCGCGGGCCCGTGTACTCTTCTTCGTGTGCGCAAATACGTTCTTCCTCATGTGTATATGCGCTAGAGCTTAAACGAATACTCAAGGAACTCTGGTAACTCGAGTTTAAAAACTGATCCGAGTAATTTCATTCACCTCGAGGAATCGTTTAATTTTGCCAGCTCTAAGCATCATGTTTTGCCTGGACTACTTTTAATGAGGGACAACGCGCTGATTTCACGTGCGTAGAGGATGAAGCAATAAAAATATAAAAAAAAAACTTTCTGCAGCCGACAGCCGCTACAAACTACGCCGACGTTGCTAAACACTAGCCCGCATGATGCTACCGTGGTAGCAGGTAGGTAGCATCTGATGCGTCTCATAGATATTGCATGTATGTTGAACTAGATGCGAAATGACAGAGTCAGCTGTGTTGGTAAACAGCCGCCATCTTAAAGCAGTACAATTCTCAGCGCTAATAAATATAACGTTACTGTCTCTTGCACACGTAACATTAGCCCTTCGGAGGGCTAGGTTTCTATTAAGACCACTGTCGATGCGTGGCTAACGTGTCTTACATACAGGCTTTAACATAACATAGCGATGTGGAGTGATGAGGGTGTAAAATAAAAACTCAATAATGCTAACTATCAATTTTAGCTCAGTAGTCATTGCTGGATAAAACACCAAGTAGCACTGGTCCCTAATGTGCTCCAATACAGCAGGTATCATACTGTAACGTTGACAAAGAGTCACTCTCTTCGTTAGGTTGCAATTATTGCTTTTTTGGGAACTTGTGGAACAACAACAACAACAACAGGAAGGCACGTCTCTCGCTCTCCCGCACCTCCCTCACCCCCGCACGTCACGCGGTGCATTCAGGAACGCATGCAAATATCCCCGCCATATTATAACCTGATATGTTACAATAAATTGATTTTGAACACTGCAAAAACTCAACATCCTATTTAGACTGACTTAAAACTTAAAACTAGAATTTAAAAATGGCTTGACACAAATGGAAATTCAATTGAAACACGTGGGTAAAACACCTAACTATTAAGTGATGTATGTTATCAAGCGTAATGGCATTTTTAGGTAAGGGGAAAAAAATAAATAAATAAATAAATAAATAAATTTAATATATATATATATATATATATCTTTGGGCTGTCAAAATTATCGCGTTAACGGGCGTTAATTAATTTTTAAAATTAATCACGTTAAAATATTTGACGCAATTAACGCACATGTCGCGCTCAGACAGTATTCTGCCTTTTGGTAAGTTTTACAGCAAGGTTTTTTGTGCTGTCTAACAGCGAACTCTTGTGGTCGCTTTGCGACATGGTTTATTGCTTTCTTGCCAGTTCAATATGGCTGCATGACGTCTCGGGCTGACGCCTACGTTGTAATGTTGTGCTTATATCATCCTTGGACAAGATTTGTCCGTAAGTATGGTGGTTGTAAAGAATGTACATATTATGTTAGTAAGCGAAATGTTATATTTTTGTATTTGAGGCCATTTTGTTAATAAATCAGATGAAAAAGGAAGAAGTCTGATTATTAAGGCGTCGTTCACTAAATGTCTAGCTTTGTAAAAAGTAGACGCTTCGGAGTGAGGACGGCATAGACAGATTTAAATGACAGTAGAGTGAAATGCCCACTACAGTCCTTATGTACCATATGTTGAATGTATATATTCATCTTGTGTCTTATCTTTCCATTCCAACAATTTATTTTACAGAATATATATATAATTTACAGAAAAATATGGCATATTTTATAGATGGTTTGAATTGCGATTAATTGCGATTAATTACGATTAATTAATTTTTAAGCTGTAATTGACTTAATCGTTTGACAGCTCTAATATATATATATATATATATATATATATATATATTTATATATTAAGATCTAAAAGTTTCTGGAGTGAAAGCAGTGAATTGGTCTTTTTTTTTTATTCTCGTCACATCTGAGAGGCAATTGTTGGCTGTTTTCAACAATGTACATCGAAAATAAAGACATTGATTGACTGAAAATGGTTCAATATTAGATGAAATGTCTTGTTTTCTCATGTATATAAATAATGACTCTTTACCTAAAAAATGTTTTATCCGATTACTCTATTAATCGATAGGATTTTCAGTCGATTACTCAATTACTAAAATATTCGATAGCTGCAGCCCTAATATGCGCTCTTACTCGCATGCCGTTACCTACCTACCTGCTCTACGTTTCCTGTGCCAAATTAAAAGCATGCATCACAAAACAAAAGTCAACATTATAAAACTCTGGCTTCGTAAAGTCACGCAAGTCGAGTATGTCGTAACCCTAACCCCACATAAGATCTAATTGTCATAAATGTTGCCCTTGGACCAAAATGAGTTTGACACCCCTGGTCTACATTGCAGCTAGGGGAGCTGGGTAAAGGTGCAGGAAAAGGCGGCGGAGCCGGCGGGTCCATCCGAGAGGCAGGAGGAGCCATGGGAAAGAAACAGGCAGCTGAGGAGGAAATGTACTTTAAGTAAGTGTTCATGGAACAAATCGAAGTGATAAACCAAGATTCCACCGTAATCTGTGTTATTACCCATCTGCACAAAAGGCGCAAGGAGCAAGAGCAGCTGGCTGCACTGAAGCAACACCACCAGGAGGAAATCGACCACCATAAAAAGGAGATCGAGCGTCTGCAGCGGGAGATCGACCGTCACAAGGGGAAGATCAGGAAGCTGAAGCACGACGACTAAACGAAACGAGCTTCTGCCAGACATCTTTAATCACTGCTGTGTTGCATCTGAAAAAATATATATATTCACCGGTACAAAAATCACGTGTTCTTCGCCACAAGGCATGAACGTTTTGTAAATTGTTATTTAAAAGCAATTGCAACGGTTCTCAAAATAAATGTTGTGTGACAGCATTTGCATGAATTGTATGTTTCATGCAGGAATTAAACTATGATTTTGTGTGATAAATACATGCAAAAAAGTTTTTTTCTGTGTTTCTAGTGCACTTGTCCTCAGTAAGGTGGACAATATTGTAGGCAGAGGTGGGTAGTAATGCGTTACATGTACGCCGTTTTATTTACTTGAGTGACTTTTTGAGAAAAATGTACTTGTAAGAGTAGTTTTACCAAGCTATACTTGAGTAGATTTGTAAAGAAAAAACACTACTCTTACTCCGCTACTTTGGGCTACACAACAGTTGTTACATTTTTCCTCTTTATTCTATATTTCAGATTTTTTTCTTTTTTTCCTGCGATGCCAAAAGTAGCTCTGCTAATTTCGGCAATGAGACCTCACAACAGTAATCACATTGACTACAATCAGGGCTGTCAACAGGCTTGCTGGGGCCCGGGGACAAGAAACCATTATAGGGCCCCCCCCCCAACCCACCCCAGCCACCGGCTTGTCACGACAACATACGCAGTACTTTTAACGCTTTGCAAGCAATGACAGTGTAAGTTTTCAAATTATTTAATTTGAGATGGACAATTAAGTTTAACAGACCGTATTAGAGGCCTAGCGCTAGAGTTGTTCAGTAGCTATCTATCTGGAAGACATCAGTATGTCAAGATTAACAATTCAAAATCATCATACAAACTCCTCAATCATGGAGTCCCCCAGGGCTCCATCTTAGGGCCACTCCTCTTCATCCTTTACATTAATGACTTTGTTAATTCCTCATCTGTTTTTTTATAAAGTACTATTTGCTGATCATACAAATTTATTCTTTTCCCATAAACATCCCTCTGCACTTGAGCAAATCATAAATAGTGAACTAAAGAAAATAGACACATGGTTCAAATGTAATAAACTCTCTCTAAATATCAATAAAACAAATTACATTGTGTTTCGCTCCAATAAAAAACAGCCCATCAAACAAATCTGCTTAAACATAAATGGAGAAACCATTGAAAGAGTCTGCTCTACAAAATTCCTGGGAGTCCATATTGATGAGTACCTTAATTTTAAAAAACATATTGATGAGCTCACAAATAAACTGTCGAAATAAATGCTGCTCTGTTTTTTAAACTGCGACATTATATCCCACTATCTGCACTTCTCACCCTGTATAAATCTTTATTTGAGCCGCATTTACAATATTGTATTATCATATGGTGCAACACATTTCCAACCTATCTAAAAAAGCTTGAAACCCTACAAAAAAAAAGTCATACGTGCCATAACATGGTCTGGGTTCAATGCTCCTACTAAATTAATATTTCACCACCACCACCTTCTGAGGCTAAAAGAACACAACTACTTTCAAAATGCTTGCATAATGTATCAGGTCATCCATAAACTAAACCGTAAATTAAGTGATCTCATCCCAATCAGTACTCCTCAGCACACATATACTACTAGAAGATAAAATCACATCACTGGAAAAAGCAGAAGTCTAAAGTCTACAAGCTTTGGCATTGTATGCAGAGGACCACAGATCTGGAATGAACTGGACGAAACACTTAAAATGTCACACTCCATCTCTATTTTTAAGAAAAAACTGAAAACTCATCTCCTTGCTATGTATGTTTAATATGCTGTCTTTGAATAACATTCCTAAGGTATCACTTGTCAAATAGAATTTTGAAATTTCCCATAGTTAATTGCATGTATGTGTATGAATGTATGTATGTGTGTGTTGTGTGACTGGGCCCCTACTAAAAGCTTTAAATAGCTTATTCGGAGTGTCCCATTCATACATCTTGTCAGATGAACTGCTTGTATATATGACCATGTTCATGTGTGTACCATGATACGATGTGTGACTAAACTAATGTGATGTGACACAATATAAAGAAACAATTTCCATCATCCCATGTAGGCTACAGTACAATACAACTGAGAGTGCTATGCCTGCCTGCTAAGCAACAAAACAGTATAACTAAACATCCTGTGCTTGCCCCCTCCACATGCCTGGGGTTATCAAGCCCTCAGTGATACGCCTAGATTTTTTGACAGTGAAGTCATTTATAACATCACTGAAATCCAGTTTTTGAGCAAGCTTACGCTCAACGGAGTGCATGGCTAGCTTGTTAACAGGTTCGTTTGTGCTGTTTCGGTGATGGATTCGTATTAGCGTTTGCTATAATCACAGTGGGTTGTAAACTCAAGATAAATCCAGCCACCGGACCAGAGTCTCTTCAGCCTCGCGCACCTGCTCCACACAGACTAATATATATCCCGGATCTCCCACCACCTTCTCTCTCCTCGGCTCAACGCGAGCAGCATGTCTTGTCATACCGCAGCTCAACAGGCTACAAGCGGCCGTTGACGGACTCGAATCGGGCTTTGGTCACGGTGATCGCGAATGTGAACTGTTCAGTGTTAGCGGCTGTTGTTCACTTACCAACATCACCATCCACAGCCAACTCTCGCCTTAATTCTCTGGCTTCTTGTCCCCCTTTTAAAAACTTGATCATTTTTTTCTCGTTCACCTCTATGATCTTCATCTCTTTTTCTTTTCTTTTCTGCGCACCCGATTCATGACGACTCGCCATGTTTAGAGTTTGACAGATTTCAATTTCCTTCTTCAGGGTACGTGTTGCCTTGAGTGCATCAGAGCAGGGTCAAACCATTCTCTGCTAAGACTGGGGGGAGGTGGGCGGGCACATTGTGCAAAAAAAGGGAAAAATATATATTTGAAATATTTGTTATTTTAAAGTTTTTAAGTATATATCGAGTAGACCATAATATTTAATCAGGCAATGATTTAAATAAAAATAAATACGTGAATGTAAAGCAAAATAAGTTAAGGTCATTCAGGGGCCCCTATGGTCCTGAGGCCCAGGAAAACATACCCAGTTGCCCCTCCCCCCCGTCGACGGGCTTGACTACAATATTCCAATCAGACGTAAGCTTACTGTTCTATGATCACTCTAGCCTGTTGAATCACATGGCGTCTTTAAAGCACCGTAAAAGTTTGACATAAAGCGCTGCCCTCAACATGACTCAAAAGCGCTCCCCCCAGTCTTTATTTGGCTCTGACTGACCATGATTGGATCCTTTTGAGTTCATAATCGTAAAGCTGAAGGAGCTACACTATTCACTATTCAAACTGGGAACTATTTTCTCCACTAGAGGGCACACATGCTCTTTGGACGAATAATGCTTCCTTTCTGTCATTTTCTGTCATTATTGTGCAGTATTATTGTAACAACAGTTCATATAGATAAATGTGCTGAGAAAAACTACTATTGGTTGAAAAAAAAAAAATCTAATGTATAAGCAGTTACAATGTTACTCATTACTTGAGTATTTTTTTCACCAAATACTTTTTTACTTGAACTTGAGTACATTTTGGGGATGTTTACTTTTACTTGAGTTAAATTAATTTGAAGTCACGCTATCTTGAGTACAATTTTTGGCTACTCTACCCATCTCTGATTGTAGGTCACAATAGCAAACAAGCATAATAGGCAATATGGCTTCAGTGAGAGACAGATGTACATTGTTAACCACTGTGCTCATTGTATTCTATTTGATTTGTTTTCTTCAAATTTAAATGTTTATTTTTTAATCGCTGCTCTACACTTTTGCTTTATAAAACAGTTTTTTTTTTAGACATTTATATGACTGAAATATGAATTTTCCCTTAATAACATCTATAAACATATTAACACCTAAAAACGTTAGCTTTATTTAGTTATAAAAGTTTATTTATTAATTTTGCTAGAGAACATCTTGTTTTCTAAGATAATTATTAATCATATTAATGATTATTTACATTATGAAGTTGTCGAGAGGGTAAAATTTGATGGATTTACTAAATAGCTTGGTTGAAATGTATTAATTTATTGTTAAAATATATATGCAACTCATGCTAATAGTGAAAGACATTATCGTAACAATAGTAACAAAATGCATTAATTAATTGACGTGAAATGAATGATAAATTGTATACACCTTTTTTTTTTGGGGGGGGGGGGGGGGCAAAATATCCCACGTTTTAAAAAATCAAATTTGGTATTCATATTTGCCGTTTTTTAAGTTGTTCCACTGTGTTTTATCCATCCATAGATGGCGCTAAAACTTTTTAAAGACAATCTAACAAGCCATAAATCTGACGTCACGTCCTCCCGCCCGTGTCTTTTACCACGGGCATCCCCGTTTGTCTTTCTTTTCGCACGTCATGGCGGACCGCTTCAATAAGGTGGTAACGTTTGAGAGAGTATTATGTTGTTTTATTTGGATTAATGTGGTTATTTTGGCTACGTGTTAATGTGAACATGTTTTCAAACGGCTTATCATGTAAAAAACGTGTCAACTGGGGTAAAATGTCTAAAAATATTATCGTTAACTGCGTTTTTCTGTCGGTTTAGCCTCCGAAAGTACATGCTTTCCATCATGGCTGCTATGCTAGCTGTCGGGGTTAGCCTGCTGCTAGCTCTTTTTTTCCCCCTCCACAGTCTAAGCTTAATTAAATGTGGTAGAATGACGACATTCTTATTTCTAACTTAAATAATTAACAGTAACAAACAAAGCTGTTTAATGAAGATTCTACTCGTTAATGTTGTCATAGCTGTTAACGGCACGTAACCGGCCATGTAAGCCATGTGCTCATTTTAGATAGTATTAAGTAAAGCATTGGATGTTCCTTCCTAAATGTATCACGTCTTTATCATTTAATAATTATTTGTAATTTTGCAGGTTCTGCTACTAGATGGCAGGGGCCATCTGCTTGGTCGCCTGGCTGCCATCGTTGCCAAGCAGACCTTGCTGGGTATGTATCTTTTTAATCACTAACACTTTTGAATTTGTTAGTTAAGCGTGAACATTATCTTGGTTAATGTCCTTGATGATTACATATGAACTTTGTTGAGTTTAACGACCATGAGAAAACTCACATGCACTACCATCTGAGACAAAATAATGTCAATTACAAGTTTAGTTATATATTTAATAGATATATAATGTCTTTATCTACGTTTTAAATAGTGTCTTTATTTACATTTTAAAGGACACAAAGTCGTGGTGGTGAGGTGTGAAGGCATCAACATCTCTGGCAATTTCTACCGAAACAAACGTATGTACCTCAATATTAACCCACCTAATTTAAGTCCCGAATGTTGTCGCTGATGTTATATGGAGGAAAACCCTTCGAGTTTTTACTGACCATGAGAATACTTTACATGCACTACCATCTGAGACGATACATTCCGCTGAAATGAAGTCCTGCAATTTGCTTTGAAAGTCGAGTAATATGATTGTGGATGTCGCAGTGAAGTACCTGGCCTTCCTGCGCAAGAGGATGAACACCAATCCCTCTCGTGGACCATACCACTTCAGAGCTCCCAGCAGGATCTTCTGGAGAACGGTTAGAGGTGAGAGAAGCACCCAAAATGACTCTGTAAAGTAGGACTGCAGCAATCGATTTTTTAGCTAATCGATTAATCGAGCGATTAGTTAGTTCGAGTAATCAGATTACGAACATTTAATGTTTTGCAAAATACATTTTAGGAGATGTGAAACAAAGAAGTGTTTGTTTGCAATATTTGGTTAAGATTTTACTTTCATAATACCATTAAATGTGAATACAAAATCTTGAGGTTTTCTTCAAACAATGCATAATTGCACTTTCAGTTGACAAGAGCAATAAATGTACTTAAAACCAGATTAAAATACCCGAGTTTGGCTTCAAACGTTTTTGAAAATAAATGAGAAACTAAGTACAACAACAACAAAAACAATTGGCAAACTTGCATAGCAAAAGTTCTCTAGCTTAAATGCTATAAACGATTTAATGTTTTTATTTATTTATTTATTTTTTTTTTTTTATACAAAGCTCTTAACAAATCGTTCACATTTCCACAAAAAAGCTAAAGATACTTGTAAATTAAATGGCAAATGCATAAACAAACATTAGCTCAAACAAAAAGATACCTTAATCCCTTCAGACCTGCATTTATTCTGCTGGGCAAAAAAAAAAAAAAAATCTGCGGTTATTTTTACTCAAACACCAGACCAAAGTGCAATTGTTTTGGTCGGGGATATTTCATGCTTTTATTGGTTATTTTTTATGTTAATGTATTTTATTGAGAAATAAGCACTAACGTAACTAACGTTATCCTTTTTGTGTCCTTTTGGTCAGCCATTTTCAAAGTGCCAAAAATGGCAAAGAGGGCGTGCCAAACCTCATGATTTGATTTCGATGGGGCAAGTTTCATCCAAAAATCTCCCAGAAGTTGCAATAGCAACTAAGGGGCAGTTAACATGGCGACACCAACACGCAGTGACTGTGCTGCGGATTGGCCTCGCCTAAATATGGTGTCGGCGAAAACGGAAGACACAAACCATTGAATCCGGGCTCCAAAGTTGAAGGATTCAATGGGGGGGGGGGGGGGGGGGGGGGGGGGCTTGCTCCGCATCCATATCAATGGAAAGCTCTCGCGCCGATAACGTCAGCACACGCACACGTCACATTGGGCGTGCGCAGTGGTGCTACCAAACATTAAAAATGGCAAATATGGCGGAGCACAGCTTTAATTTACTGTTTTTATCATTTTAATTTAAATATGTTGAATGTTTCTTTTTGTGCTCTTTGGAGCAAAAGAAAATGTCTTCTGGGCTGAGGAGGTTGTTTGGGTCAAAGTGCATTCATGGCTGTCGCCTTGTAAATCTGCACCGCCCCGTAGGGTCTGGCATGAATACATCGTTTCACGCGGAATTGCGACATAGTTCGAATGGAACCATATAAATGCAAATTTGAAATTTTTCATATTCTTGTACAGTCGCCATGTAAACGGCCCCTAAATTGAGTGTTTTTACTGGTTTAGAGATGAGAATGCATGTCCTTCAGTGGCTTGCTTAGGTCTTAAGGGGTTAAGTTGGGATAAACAGGGAGCAGCTGGAATCAGCTATGTTGGCCGAGTTAATGAATATTCACTGTTGCCACCAGAGGGCAGTGTATCCACCCAAATCAATAAAACCTAATGCATGTTCCAAGATAAACCATTACGTCAGGAATTAAATGAATCTTTAAAGAAGCTTTTTTCTAATCGAATTATTTGAGTTAATTAATTGTTGCAGCAGCACTGTAAATGAACATGAAATGTGTTCAAGTGACAGTTCAGTTTTAATCCATTACCCGCCACTGATAACAATAGACGGATTAGACGCCCAGTTCATGGTGCGCTTGCGAATAGTCACAATTTATTGCCATTGATGGCACTAAACGTCCAATCCATGTTGACAGGGAGAACGTTCATTTGCCCCTCCTAGTCCAGTCAACATGGATTGGACATATAGCGTCGAAATTAGCAGTTTTCTAGACAAATATGACCCATGTCTTTCATGAGTTGCTAATTTTGAACAATTTTGTGCGACCTAGGCATGCTGCCGCACAAGACCAAGAGAGGCCAGGCCGCTCTGGAGAGGCTGAAGGTGTTTGACGGGATCCCCCCGCCCTACGACAAGGTGGGCTCCGTGCACAACACTGTGGCCGCATGTTAAACTGTCAATGATGCTTCATTTTACCTTACCTTGCCTTGTTTGACTGAGGTTTGAAAAGAACACACTTAATCTGAGACAGTCCACCTACAAAATATTAGAACATTCTGCTGTTCTTTGGTTAGTTTTGACTTATCCTTCTTCCATTTATTCAGAGGAAGCGCATGGTGGTCCCAGCTGCTCTTAAGATTGTGCGCCTGAAGCCCACTCGTAAGGTTGGTCACGTTCACTATCAGTACCATGTGTTAAACAAAAAAAAAAACGGCCAATGTCTCAACAGTGATGATTTGAAATCTGATAATGCATTGATGAAACCACACTTAACGGATCTGACTTCTGAGTTGAACTAGAACTTTAGAATTAAATCCAAAGCCACACGCTCGTAGCAGTGTTTTCTCCCCACTTACCCATCATGTCTTTGGCAGTTTGCCCTCCTGGGACGTTTGGCTCATGAGGTGGGCTGGAAGTATCAGGCCATTACAGCCACGCTGGAGGAGAAGAGGAAACAGAAGGCCAAGCTGCGCTACAATAAGAAAAAGGTCACCATCAAGCTGACCAAATTGGCAACAAAGAACGTCGAGAGCAAAATTGCAAAGTACACAGATGTTCTCAAACAATACGGAGTTCTTGTCTGAACGTATTGTCTGGCCAATAAACAAATACAATGTTTATAATAAAAGTTTTTGTTTATGAATCACCGGAAAGTTAACAAAATACAGATTGTTGGTATTCATTCTATTTAGGTTGACATTTGAAATTGTCACCCGTTTCAAATAATTTCGCTGCAATAAAGGTGGTTTCAGCCTCCTGCGGTGTAGTTTTTGCCCAAAAGAGGGCAGCATTGCACTGGATTTGGCTAGACCTAGTATCAAGATTTAATGAAATATGCTTGACGCATTTTTAAAAGTCAACTTTATGTAAATGCACTAACTGCGGGGAGTTTAAATTGCTACATTTAAGCTACTTTCTACCGACAGAAATCTTGCAAAAGGGCAGCATTCATTTGTGGCTTAAATGAGGATTTTTACCACTTGAAATGGAAATGAGTGACATTTGTCATCGACTAAAGCCAACATAAAAGGCACTAGAGCTACTTTCCATGCGACGTGATTGAAAACCTCAAACTTTTGCGATTTGACCAAAGGCAATTAGCTTTGAAAGGCATGCAGTACCTAAATTTTGCAGAGGGGGCGCTGGTCAACCAAGGTTTTAAGTTTTTTTTTTTTTAATAGGACCAAGTTAATTGAAATGCCCCAAACCCTGTCATATTGAGTGCAAAAGACGACAGTTATTTTAGATATTTTTTTTAGACTAATTTGCAAGTAAAGCTAAGATTGCACAGCAGTCACATCTTGGTAATGAGTAGAAAACGTGATAGGTGAATTTGGAAATGTCTGTTACTCTCATTAGCAAAGGAGCAAACTGTGATAACGTTACCTGTGCTTATGTAAGATAACCAACCAAAATCCAGTCGTGTGCAAGTTGATCGCTTGCTGACAAACCCTAATTGAAAATAAACATTTTCTAATAATGAGTGCTGCCTTCAAACATGTTTATTTTATGAGGGCTGTTAATTTGTGCTATCATGCCAATTTTACATTGCCCTTAAAGAACAAAAGTTGACCCAAGGGGAATCGTTTTAAACAAGAACAGTCTTTAAACAATTACTCTTTATGATAACGCAGAAAATATTTGTGCAGTACCTTGTAATGTGACCTTTGTTGGCAATGACAGGTCAAGTGTTTTCTGTAGTTTTTGACAGGGTTTGTTGATACCATGGCAAGTATTTTGCACTATTCATGAGCAAATGTTTGAATTGTGTGCACTCCAGATGCCATGTTCAGATTTTGTCCCAGATGTTCAATAGGATTTAGATCTGGGCAACTTCAAAATAGTTTTTTTGTGCTATGCAGTGCAGAAAATAAGTATTTGAACACCCTGTGATTTTGTAAGTTCTCCCACTCATAAATGATGGGCGGGTTTGAGATATTCATGGTAGTTGCTCGTCCACAGTGCGAGACAATCTAAACTAAAAAAATCCAGAAATCTCAGTGTATGATTATTTAAAAACTATTTGTAGTATACTGCTGCAAATATGTATTTCAACACCGTTAGCTAGAATTGTGAGCCTCAAAGACCTTTTAGTCGCCTTTAAAAAGTCCCAACAAATAAGTGGAGTGGAGGTGGACTTTTTGAGTGTGACTTTTTGACCTGTTTGAGGTGGTTCCACCCCATACAATCAAGAAGACTCCAATTCATAACATAGCCAAGACCAAAGAGCTGTCCAAAGACGCCAGAGACAGAATCGTAGACCTCTACAGGGCTGGACAGGCTTATGGGGAAATTGCCAAGCAGCTTGGTGATTTAAGGTCCACCGTTGGAGCAATTTGTAGAAAATGGAAGAAGCTGAACATGACTGTCAATCTCCCTCGGACTGGGGCTCCATGCAAGATCTACCTCGTAGGGGGTCTTCATGATCCGAAGAATGGTCAGGAATCAGCCACACAGGAGGAGCTGATCAAGGACCTGAAAGGGCTTGGGACCACCATTTCCGAGGTTACTGTTGGTAATACACTAAGATGTCATGGTTTAAAATCATGCATAACAGTAGAATAAATTATAAATAGTATAAGTAAAAAAAGAAATACCATATAATAATAATTCCTGCAATACTGTAACGAATCGGATTCTAATGTGGCGCATGTGTTTTGCGAGCTGTACCCGAATGCAACACGTGGCTGACATGACAGTAAGAGAGGTGCGGCAGAGATTTTACCATATCTTTTAATGTTCTCTTATGGTTGGCGTCATCTGCGGCGGACAGTGGGCGTGTTGTGTTGCACAAGTTCTGAAATAAATGATTAAAAACCTGACAATACTAGTGAAAATGCGATGTTACCGCAATTATAACTCTCACCTTCACTTATAAAGGACTAGTGAATGGAGGTCGGAGGAGGACTGTCTAGATCGCAGACATTCTACGGCCATTTTGTCGAGCCAGTTCACGGAGGCGCACTCTACGCTTATATTTTTCTATGATTTCCATCTTCATTTCAATGGTGAGAGTCACCTTTTCCTTTTTACACCACCTGCACTAACGTTTTTGGAACCCATGTTGAGTTCTCTCACAAGAAAATCCGCCACGCGTCCGCCTTCCGGGAGGACAAAGAAACTGCGGCACTGTCATAAAATGTATTTCGAGCATGTCATCGGACGTAGAAACAAACGGCGAGTCAAATTTTAGGTCAGATTGCGAAAAGATTGTGTATTGAAGCGATTGTATGTCATGGTACCACTGTACTTTTTTCCTCACTGTATGTGTGTGTGTATATATATATATACAGTGCCTTGCAAAAGTATTCGGCCCCCTTGAACCTTGCAACCTTTCGCCACATTTCAGGCTTCAAACATAAAGATATAAAATTTTAATTTTTTGTCAAGAATCAACAACAAGTGGGACACAATCGTTAAGTGGAACAAAATTTATTGGATAACTTAAACTTTTTTAACAAATAAAAAACTGAAAAGTGGGGCGTGCAATATTATTCGGCCCCCTTGCGTTAATACTTTGCAGCGCCACCTTTTGCTCCAATTACAGCTGCAAGTCGCTTGGGGTATGTTTCTATCAGTTTTGCACATCGAGAGACTGACATTCTTGCCCATTCTTCCTTGCAAAACAGCTCGAGATCTGGAGACTGGCTAGGCCACTCCAGCACCTTGAAATGCTTCTTACGAAGCCACTCCTTTGTTGCTCTGGCTGTGTGTTTGGGATCATTCATTGTCATGTTGAAAGATCCAGCCAAGTCTTAGCTTCAAAGCCCTTGCTGATGGAAGGAGATTTTCACTCAAAATCTCTCGATACATGGCCCCATTCATTCTTTCATTTACACAGATCAGTCGTCCTGGTCCCTTTGCAGAAAAACAGCCCCAAAGCATGATGTTTCCACCCCCATGCTTCACAGTGGGTATGGTGTTCTTCGGATGCAATTCAGTATTCTTTCTCCTCCAAACACGAGAACCTGTGTTTCTACCCAAAAAGTTTTATTTTGGTTTCATCTGACCATAACACATTCTCGCAGTCCTGTTCTGGATCATCTAAATGCTCTCTAGCGAACCGCAGACCGGCCTGGACGTGTACTGGCTTCAGCAGGGGGACACGTCTGGCAATGCAGGATTTGAGTCCCTGGCGGCGCATTGTGTTACTGATAGTAGCCTTTGTTTCTGTGGTCCCAGCTCTCTGTAGGTCATTCGCTAGGCCCCCCCGTGTTGTTCTGGGATTTTTGCTCACCATTCTTGTTATCATTTTGACGCCACGGGTTGAGATCTTGCATGGAGCCCCAGATCGAGGGAGATTATCAGTGGTCTTGTATGTCTTCCATTTTCTAATAATTGCTCCCACAGTTGATTTCTTTACACCAAGCGTTTTACCTATTGCAGATTCAGTCTTCCCAGTCTGGTGCAGGTCAACAATTATGTCTCTGGTGTCCTTCAACAGCTTGGCCATAGTGGAGTTTGGAGTGTGACTGACTGAGATTGTGGACAGATGTCTGTTATACTGATAATGAGTTAAAACAGGTGCCATTAATACAGGTAACGAGTGGAGCCTCGTTAGAAATACTTATTTGCCCCACTGTATATATATTTATACAGTATATGTGTTAAAATAGTGTTTTACTCTTGACTAATCTGTGTTTTTATTTTATTGTAGCAAGCAACGATTTAAGACACCATGTGCAAGATGCTGCAAACCAGCGTGAAAACAACAGTTCCACATCTTTGTTTTACAGTAGGTACAGTTTACAATGATGTCAGCAGCGTGTTTTAAAATGGATGGGTAAACATTTTAAGCTTGTGTGTGAATCATATAGCAAGACTGTAATTTGGCAAATTGTAAGTCAAAAAAGCTTCCCGGGAGATTTTGTCATTATTTTTTTCAGTCACGCCTTTACCGACGTCACTGAACAGATGGTCTGTGAGTGTGCCGGTTTTCTGTATATTGAGCTTTCCAACCGTCCATTCAATTTTACCAGTTATGTTTGATTATTTGTACTTTATTCAACACGCTCGGGGCCGAAATGTCTTCCGAGCAAGTTTGATTAGTTTTGTTAGATTATGTGCACTTCGACATTCATGCTTGAGGCATAATGTTGAGAATCAAGTCATATTTTGTCACGGTCCTTTAAATACCACAAGACCCAATACGGAAACTAGCATTTGCATTTTTCTCCCTGAAATAAGCGTGGCTTTCATCTCACCAACCATGAGTTGAATAATGATGTTCCAAGACATTCCAAAAGCTATAGGTGTAGGCTACCTATAGTTTCTTTAAAGAGAACAAAACTGTCAGGCCTAGTCTTCTTAGCATGTCGAGCATTTTAATCATGATGCATCTTCATAATCATGACTTGAAGCGAGCTATACCTACCTACCGTTTATTTGTTCATTGTCATTGACCTCTAAGCGTAATTTAAATGATGTACAATGACAGGTCTCTCATTCACGTAGAGGTCAATCTCCAATTTGAAGACATGAATATGTAAAATCCAGCAATTTATACCACGCTACGAGAGCCAGAAAACTGGCGGAAGCCGAGCGGAGAGAGCAACTTAATCAAACCATTATCGGCTCCGTTTTGACGGAAGCTGTGAAATGTCACGTAGCTGCGGACAGCGACGCTTGTCATGCTCGTCCTTGAGAGCATACTAGTGAGAAAGCGTGAGCTCGGCCACATGTGGCTCAAGGGACAGCACGGGGAGTACCAATCTTGTGTGATAAATAACTCGACGACGATGAAAGAGGCACCGTGACAAATGAGAGTCAAGCCTTGGATGTTACGCTTTGTTGCAACATCACCGGCTTTCACTGCACTGTAATCTGACTCACTCCACCAGCCAGCATGGTGCTTGCAATGGTTTACATTGTACTTAAATTATTTAGCGATTTCTGCAGGGTCTCGTGGAAAGCGCATACGTCAGCGTTGCTGAGCAAATCTACTGTATTCCTTTGACTTTCTGTGTAAGTATACATGTTATGCTCATGTCATTCTGCAGCTAAATACCAAGTCATAAAAAGAAAAACACTGAACTCCATTATTTTTTAGGTTATAAACTTGGCTGAAAGTGGAGCCAGAATTTATGATTTTATTTATTCATTTATTTTTTAATTATTGGGTGGGGGTTAAGCCACCTAAAACCATTGGAAATGCAGATAAAACTGGTTTTGGCACAGTTATTCATACAGTGGGGCAAATAAGTATTTAGTCAACCACAAATTGTGCAAGTTATCCTACTTGAAAAGATTACAGAGGCCTATAATTGTCAACATGGGTAAACCTCAACCATGAGAGACAGAATGTGGGACAAAAAAAAAGAAAATCACATTGTTTGATTTTTAAAGAATTTATTTCCACATTAGAGTGGAAAATAAGTATTTGGTCACCGACAAACAAACAAGATTTCTGGCTGTCAAAGAGGTCTAACTTCTTCTAATGAGGCACCACTCGTTACCTGTATTAATGGCACCTGTTTTAACTCATTATCGGTATAAAAGACACCTGTCCACAACTTCAGTCAGTCACACTCCAAACTACACTATGGCCAAGACCAAAGAGCTGTCCAAGGATACCAGAGACAAAATTGTAGACCTGCACCAGGCTGGGAAGACTGAATCTGCAATAGGTAAAACGCTTGGTGTAAAGAAATCAACTGTGGGAGCAATTATTAGAAAATGGAAGACATACAAGACCACTGATAATCTCCCTCGATCTGGGGCTCCATGCAAGATCTCAACCTGTGGCGTTAAAATGATAACAAGAACGGTGAGCAAAAATCCCAGAACCACACGGGGGGACCTAGTGAATGACCTACAGAGAGCTGGGACCACAGCAACGAAGGCTACTATCAGTAACACAATGCACCGCCAGGGACTCAAATTCTGCACTGCCAGTCCCCCTGCTAAAGAAAGTACATGTCCAGGCCCGTCTGCGGTTCGCTAGGGAGCATTTGGATGATCTAGAAGAGAACTGGGAGAATGTGTTATGGTCAGATGAAACCAAAATAGAACATTTTGGTAGAAACACAAGTTCTCGTGTTTGGAGGAGAAAGAATACTGAATTACATCCGAAGAACACCACACCCACTGTGAAGCATGGGCGTGGAAACATCATGCTTTGGGGCTGTTTTTCTGCAAAGGGACTAGGACGACTGATCTGTGTAAAGCAGGGGTGTCCAAACATTTTGCAAAGGGGGCCAGTTTTGGTTTGGTAAAATTGTGGGGGGCCGACCTTGGCTGACGTCCTGTACGTAGAACAGGATATTGAAGCAAATTTTAGCAAGTGATTCTGTGCATCACATTTGCTTTATTATTTTTTAAAATCAATAATTTAAGCAATCTCGCAACTAGCGTTTGTGGCATTCTCTTTCGACTCTCGGGTTCTTGCGAAATCCTACTGTGAAATTAAACTAGCTTCAAGTTGCTTCAATTTCTCGCAACGTATCTTCCCTGTAATCTGGTCGTACATGTCAGCGTGTTTTGTTTGGTAATATCGCCTCATATTGAACTCTTTAAAAACAGTGACTGTCTCTTTGCAAATGAGGCAGACACAGTTGTGTATTTTAGCGAAGAAATAGTCCAATTTCCACCTATCCTTGAAGCGTTGGCCAACGCAGTCAACTTTCTTTTTTATGTTGATTATCGCCATTTTAGAAAATTGTAAGGGTCACACAGGGTAATGTTGCTTAGAGTGCTGCTGCCTTTTAGCGGGTAAATGGGGAGCAGCATTTAGTGTGCAAGCTACTTCATATGCTGGTAGCAGTACTTCTGACCAATTTAATAAGTCTGTGTGCGGGTCAGATGTTATTGATTTTATGACAGAGGCGGGGGGCCGGATGAAATTTAACCACGGGCCGCATTTGGCCCCCGGGCCGGACTTTGGACATGTCTGGTGTAAAGGAAAGAATGAATTGGGCCATGTATCAAGAGGTTTTGAGTGAAAATCTCCTTCCGTCAGCAAGGGCATTGAAGATGAGACGTGGTTAGGTCTTTCAGCATGACAATGATCCCAACCACACAGCCAGGGCAACAAAGGACTGGCTTCGTAAGAAGCATTTCAAGGTCCTGGAGTGGCCTAGCCAGTCTCCAGATCTCAACCCCATAGAAAATCTGTGGGGGGAGTTGAAAGTCCGTGTTGCCCAACGACAGCCCTAAAACATCACTGCTCTAGAGGAGATCTGCATGGAGGAACGGGCCAAAACACCAGCAACAGTGTGTGAAAAGCTTGTGAAGAGTTACAGAAAACGTTTGGCCTCTGTTATTGCCAACAAAGGGTACATAACAAAGTATTGAGATGAACTTTTGGTATTGACCAAATAGTTATTTTCCACCATGATTTGCAAATAAATTCTTTAAAAATCAAACAATGTGATTTTCTGTTTTTTTTCCCCACATTCTGTCTCTCATGGTTGAGGTATACATATGTTGACAAAATTGCCTGTAATTTTACAGGCTTCTCTAATATTTTCAAGTGGGAGAAATTGCACAATTAGTGGTTGACTAAATACCGTAATTTTTGCACTATAAGGCGCACCTGACTATAAGCCGCAACCCACCAAATGTGACACAAAAACGGCATTTGTTCATAGATAAGCCGCACTGGACTATAGGCCGCAGCTGTCGTCACTGTATTTTGGGATATTTACACCATAAGATATTAACCGGTAACACTTCATTAGACTGGGGCGTCATACGACGGTCATAAGACCAAATGAACCACCATGAAGCTTTGAACCAATTGGCTGCTAAGCTTCATTGCTTCAAGAAGCTTCATTTGGCCATCACTGCTCCCTTGGGGGAGACAGTCAATCTCTTCTGCAACCTGCTGTCAACACTGTTGTTGTCCAACATGCCTCCTAGCATGCATTGCAGCGCAACAGATGTAAATAACAATCAAAATTCATGTTCTTTGCTAATTATTTATTCAGTTATTGTTCCAGTTGTTTCATTATTGCTAGTTATGTTATTTGGTAACACTTTGACAGTGGCGCCATGAGACTGTCATTATGACATGACACTGTCATGGATATTAATGAATGCTTATAACAGATGTCATTTAGAGTTATTCGGCAAATTATCTCACTTTTGAATGGATGTAAAAGATCCGAGCTGGACATAAATGGAGTTAGTAACATAATTTGCCAGATGACACGTAATGACATCTGTCATAAGCATTCAGTAATGCCCTTGATAGTGTCATGTCATAATTATGACGGGCTTATGACAGTCTTATGATGCTGCTGTCAAATAAAGTGTTACCAAATACCATAACAAGCAATTAATGAAACAACTCGAACAGTGACTGAATAAATAATTAGCACAGAACATGAATTTATGCATGCTAGGAGGCATATGTTGCCTAATACACACAAAAAAATCAACAAATAAGCCGCACTGGACTATAAGCCGCAGGAGTCAAAATGAAGGAAAAAAGTAGCGGCTTATAGTCCGAAAATTACGGTAGTTATTTGCCCCACTATATGTTGTCATTACATTAGTGGTTGAAATGGTTTAAAAAAATGACAATAATAATATCTGCAATAATATATGAGACAATAAATTGCCTTCTAAAATTTGTTATCGCGACAGGCCCAATGCATTCTGACAATTTTTCTGTGAAAAGAAGTCCCGTGAGTACTCTGGCTCATTTTGCAAGCCGGAAAGTTCAACTTTCAGTGATCAAAAAAACACTTAAGTGCCAAATACTGATGTGTGCTTTTGTGTAAGGCCTTTTGTACGTAAGTAGTACTTGCGTCTGAAAGGCAAAAACAAACAGCACCGCTGTGTGTGACCTTGACGAGGTGGTTGGGAGCGCTTTTCTGTTAGCAAATATTTTGTCGTATTGTCTGACTTAGAGTCAATCACAGTGGGTCAAGCAGGAGCTACTGTATGACAAGTCTTTTCAACTCCCGTGCTTTTCAATCGCGCTTTAAAAGTATGTGAAATATCGTGTCTTTGTAGAGTATTCTCACGTAATAGTCTCTTGTGTTTAAAGAGCGCAAGCATCACGCTAAATGATCCATGACAAAGTCGTTCTGCTTTACTTGATTAGATTGATTTTTTCCCCTCACTACTTTAAAGCTAGGTGGTGGATTCTTCCCAGATGAATAGCTTTTACACCTTTCACTATTGTTGTCAGGGGGATTTCTAATCTGTCTGTCAATGACATTCCACTTGTAATTTCATTAAATGCAGTTTTATAGCTTGTTGAACGGACCATTAAACATTATTCCTGGCCTCTGTTGACTGTTAAACAATTACTTGACGGAGGAATACAGTAATTCTTAAAAGGACTGACAGTCAAACAAATTCTTAGTACCGTAATTTTCGTACTATCAGCCGCTAATTTTTCCCCCTCACTTTGAATCCTGCGGTTTATAGTCCAGTGCAGCTTATTTGTGTATTTATTTAGGTTAATAGTTACCACTTTAATTGACAGCAGCGTTATAAGACTGTCACAAGACTATCATAATTATGACATGACACTGCAATGAGAGCATTTATGAATGCTTGTGACAGACATCATTTTGTGTCATCAGGCAAGTTATGTCACTAAGTCCATTTATGTCCAGCTTGGATCGTTTAAATCCATTCAAAAGTGAGATAATTTACCTGTTGATGAAAAATGATGTCTGTCATAAGCATTCATTAATGCTAATGGCAGTGTCATGTCATAATTATGATGGTCTTATGACAGTCTTATGGTGCCACTGTCAAATAAAGTCTTACCAAATACTATAACTAGCCATTAATAAAACGACTGGAACAGTAACTGAAGAAATAATTATCACAGAAAATGAATTTTGATTGTTATTTACATCTGTAGTGTTGCAATGCGTGCTAGGAGGCATGTTGGACGACAGGTGGCAGCAGAGGTTGATTGACTCGCCCAAGAGAACATTGATGACCACATGAAGCTTGTTGAAGCGATGAAGCTTTGCAGCTAATTTGTTCATGGTGGTTCATTTGGTCTTATGACCCTCTTATGGCGCCACTGTCAAATAAAGTGTTACCAAATACCATAACTATCAATTCATGAATCAACTGGAACAGTAACTGAAGAAATAATTAGTACAGAACATGAATTTTTATTGTTATTTATAACTGTAGTGCTGCAATGCATTCTAGGAGGCATGTTGGACGACAGGTGGCAGCAGAGGTTGATTGACTCGCCCAAGAGAACATTGATGCCCACATGAAGCTTCTTGAAGCGATGAAGCTTTGCAGCTAATTTGTTCATGGTGGTTCAATTGGTCTTATGACACTCTTATGGCGCCACTGTCAAATAAAGTGTTACCAAATACCATAACTATCAATTCGTGAATCAACTGGAACAGTAACTGAAGAAATAATTAGTCCAGAACATGAATTTTTATTGTTATTTATATCTGTAGTTCTGCAATGCATTCTAGGAGGCATGTTGGACGACAGGTGGCAGCAGAGGTTGATTGACTCGTCCAAGAGAACATTGATGGCCAAATGAAGCTTCTTGAAGCAATGAAGCTTTGCAGCGAATTGGTTCATGGTCGTTCATTTGATCTTATGACACTCTTATGGCACCACGGTCAAATAAAGTGTTACAAAATACCATAACAAGCAATTAGTGCAACAACTGGAACAGTAACTGAAGAAATGATAAGCACAGAACATGAATTTTGATTGTTATTTACATCTGTAGTGCTGCAGTGCATTCTAGGAGGCATGTTGGATGACAGCTGGCAGCAGAGGTTGATTGATTAGCCCCAGGCCGCCCCAGGAAATTTGGGGGCCCTAAGCAAAATAATGCAAAGGGCCCCATATTTTTGGCCCACCATTTCGTCACAGTGTACTGTGAAACTCTTACATGCAATCCAAGCCATACGTCCATATTTTGTATATTAATCAGATTTTGTTGCACTGCATACTTCAAACTTCTCACCCCAGTTCTTACAGTATAGCGCCAAACCTTTTTCTAAAAGAGGAATGAAAGAAGTTAAGGAAGAACGTTTATTTTTTTAGGCTTGTAATCAAGTATCAAAACTCACAAAAGTCAAATAAAGATAACTGTAGTAAACAAAATAGAATATAAATTAAACAATTGCCAGATTGGGGGCCCCCTAGTTGTCAGGGGCCCTAAGCAGCTGCATAGTCTGCATATATGCTGGGCCGGCCCTGACTAGCCCAAGAGAACAGTGATGGCCAAAGAAGCTTCTTGAAGTAATGAAGCTTTGCAGACAATTGGTTCATTGTGGTTCACTTGGTCTTATGACACTCTTATGGTGCCACTGTCAAATAAAGTCTTACCAAATGCCATAACTATCAATTCATGAAACAACCGGAACAGTAACTGAAGAAATAATTAGCACAGAACAAGAATTTTGATTGTTATTTACATCTGTACTGCTGCAATGCGTGCTAGGAGGCATCTTGGAAGACAGGTGGCAGCAGAGGTTGACTGACTCGCCCAAGAGAGCAGTGATGGCCAAATAAAGCTTCTTGAAGCAATGAAGCTTTGTAGCCAACTGGTTCAAAGCTTCATTGCGGTTGATTTGGTCTTATGATAGTTTTATGGTGCCACTGTCAAATAAAGTGTTACCAAATACCATAACTGGCAATTAATGAAACAACTGGAGCAGTAACTGAGGAAATAACTATCACAGAACATTAATTTTGATCGTTATTTACATCTGTAGTGCTGCAATGCGTGCTAGGTGGCATGTTGGACGTCAGGTGGCAGCAGAGGTTGATTGACTCGTCCATGAGAACAGTGATGGCCTAATGAAGCTTTGCAGCCAATTTGTTCAAAGCTTCATGGTGGGTGATTTGGTCTTATGGCAGTCTTATGGCGCCACTGTCAAAAAAGTGTTACCAAATACAATAACTGGCAATTAATGAAACAATTGGTAAAGTAACTGAAGAAATAATTATCACAAAACATGAATTTTGATTGTTATTTACATCTGTAGTGCTGTTGAAATTCACCTCCCCAGACAAGCCGCACGGAAACAGCAACAGCTGAACAAAGTGCCGCTCTGCCGATGCTGCCCCCGCGCGCGCCAACCGGGAAGGCGGAACTTCGCACGTTTATCTTTGATATTAACCCTTTGTACTGACTCCATGTTCCAAAAGTTTGAAAAAGACTCGCCGAAAGCAGGTTGACCATTTATTCTTCGACAATGGTCAAAAACAAGGCAAAAACAGACGACGGAGGGACAATTCTGGATCCAAAACAAGGCTACATGTTTCCGAGCAGCAAAATCTGTCTTATCTCAGTGTCCAGTGTTTTTTAAGTCCGTGGGCCGGCCGAAGGTGTGTCCAGGCGTTGCTTTGGGATCATCCCTCTCTGGCCGGTTTCGGGCTGTTTAGGTTTGTGCGTGGATGGGATGTGGTTGCCACTGCGACTGACGCTGGTCTTGACGTCACAAGCGCCTGCTATCAACTTTGTTATCCGGGCTGGCACTACTTGTTTTAGGACAAAGCGCGCTGGTCTTTGTCCTTCTTCGTTTGTCGGGAGGACTGATTGCCAGAGTTGGTGCGTCAATCTTGCTCGTGGCGCACATGTTTTGGGCTTCTCTGCTGTGTGTGTCTACTCTGTTTCTTTAAACTATGGTGTGCTATTTATTTTACATTCGGTGTGTTAAGAGTAGTGCAGTCCTACAGTGAATATGAGAAATTATACTATTCCCTGGTTGATTATATTACGTGTGTTCGAGTAATGCAAACAGTTAGATGGTGCCTACGAGAAACGGTACCATTTTTCCTTTTCCCCCTCATGAGCGCTGATAAGGTGATTCACTTTACTGTGTTCAAGGCCACTGAGTGGAGTCTGCCTAAACTATAGTAAAATGAATGTGTTATACTAATGCAAACAATTATATGGTGTGTGCGAGAACAGTACCTTTTCCCTTCAAGTACTGCAATGCGTGCGAGGAGGCATGTTGGATGACAGGTGGCAGCAGAGGTTGATTGACTCGTCCATGAGAACAGTGATGGCTTAATGAAGCTTTGCAGCCAATTGGTTCAAAGCTTCATGGTGGTTCATTTGGTCTTATGACAATCTTATGATGTCGCTGTCAAATAAAGTGATACCGGTTAATATAGTTTGGTGTAAATATCCCATAATACACTGAGGACAGCTGCGGGTTATAGTCCAGTGCGACTGATCTATGAACGAATGCTGTTTTCATGTCAAATTTGGCCTTAGAGTGCAAAAATTACGGTAATCACCTAAAACACGAAAAGGGAACTGAACCTTAGCGGGTAACATTCAGGAAAATTAATTCTACTTCACATGAGAAAACTAAGTTTTTGGATGCCATATTTTAGAGAGCTGCCAATACAGACGGATCAAATCAGAGGAAAAAAACAGGTCGCGCTCCATTTCCCTCCCACGTGATGGCTGACCATCACGCCCACAAAAAAAAAAGCAAAGGGACAGGGAAAGGCTAAAGAATTTATCAAGAGAATAAATTAAACGCATTGCTTTCCTTTGTCCTTATTTGAGGCCAAAGAGGTCCACGGACTTCTCTCGTCATTGATTTTTTTGTGCTTACGAGTTGCCTTGCAGCTCCATTGATTGGGTGGTCTGACTCTGCACAACATGGTAAAGAGCAGTAACTGTGCGGGGCTATCCAAATGGATGGCGGGGGGCTAGTTTTAATAATGCTCTCCCAGGAACAAGAAACAATTCCTGCATATTGATCCTGCTGGCGTGTTTGCAGAGCATGTATTATCATCTAAAACATACTCTAGTGACTGTATGAGGTTAGGGCGAAAAGATGTGTCACTTTGGTTGGCCTCGCTTACATATAGCGGTTGGTATTTAAATGCGTTGGCCCCTAAGCCAATACATGAAGCTAATGCATTTCACATGGAGTTAACCCTTCCACAAGAGTGATTTCCCAGGCTTTCATGACTTGTTTTCACCCTCATTAGTAGGGATGGGAATCGAAATCCGATTCCAATTCGGAACCGGTTCCGAGTGTTTCGAGGCCTCGACATCACAATGAAAAAGCCTTAACGATCCCTTTAACGATCCCTAAAGACGCATATTGCGTCGTGACGTGTCTTGTTGTCCAGACGCATCAAACAAGCATGGCGCCAAGAACCACTCGCTCCAAAGTTTGGCTACACTTCACCAGGAAAAAGGGTGAAAATGAAAGGTTACGATAGTTTAGCAGGAGCATTGCCGCCGTAAACATAACAATGACAGCACGTAGGTTCGAACGCTCGAAAGTGTGTCTTCACTTCGCGTCCTCACCGAGACGCTAAGGCTCAGTCCTGGCTATACAGCTAGCTAAACTCCCAAATGACAATGCAGAAGACGTTGGTATATTTTGCTGACTTTATTCAACCACCACTTGAATCTAAAAATAGAAATGAAACAAATCAATTTCGTCCCCAATAACAAACAGGTTTGCATCAACGTAAATCAGCGATGATTAGTTGCTAACAGTAATAACAAAGAGTTAGCATGCGTTCGCTAGCATTAGCACATCGTTTAAACCACTACACAACTGGATTTAAGTGTCTAATCGCGAGTGGAAACACACAACAACAACACAGAAGATGTTACATACAGGCGTTGGCTCTGTAGATATTTTACAAACATTAACAAAGAACCCAGGCTCGTGCCAGTGTTTCCCTTTCTCACTAACTCGCTCACTCGCTTGGATGCGCATTTCTTCTTCTTCGGTGTAAGCGCGCACTTCTTCACGTGAGCGCGTTCTTCTTCGCGTGAGGAAGCGCAAGGGCGCCACCACTTGAACGTGAAAGCACCATAAAAACTAAAAGGCATGCATTTCAATATACTGGTAAATAAAAACAGGGGCCCCCAAACTGCGGCCCATATTTGGTCCGGCCCCCTGAACAATTCCAGAAAGCATTTTGAATTTTTTGGGGTTTTTTTCTCCCTCAGTAGTGTTATTTATTTCTTGGCCTTTTTCAGTGAATAACTCAGAGAGGGTTATTTGGTTATTATCTATTTAATTAATAGTGCTATTATTATTTATTATTATTATATTATATTATTATTTTTATTTTATTTACTTTTGCTCCGTGTAGAATCCACAGAGGGTTATTTGATTGTGACTTTCTGAAAAACAATAGTTTTTTTTTACATTTACGCACTCTTGCAATCATCACACTTTTTCTGTTACAAACTGACCCCGGCCCCTCATCAGAGAAGGGAAAAGTTATGTGGCCCCTAACAGGAAAAAGTTTGGGGACATTGCCAAAGGCAGAACAACGACCTATCTGCCAAAATATACCAATATTTTTTGTTTCTATTAGAAACATGTTTCAGTAAAACTTATTGCCACAGTTAACATTGAGGCTTTTTGCCTCTTTTGACCTCGTTGTGAGTTTGTAAGGTTTTGACTTCTTATTAAACAAACTTGATGCCAATCAAAATGTTTGTTCTTCTTTTTCCCGAAATTAGAATCAATAAGAGAATCGATAAAGAATCGAATCGTTAAGCAATATCTAGAATGGAATCGGAATCGTAAAAATCCTATCAATTCCCATCCCTACTCATTAGCATAACAGACCTGTTTAAATCGGTGTTCTTTCGATTTGAGCTCACCGTCAATTCGTGCTCCGAAGCGCTCCTGAGCATGCTCATGGCAATCAGTCCGCCCCAAAGCGTTATGACAGGCCAAATGTCCATTAGGGCTGCAGCTATCAATTATTTTAGTAGTCGATCAACTATTTAGTTCAAATAATCGAGTAATAGGATTAGGTACATTTAAAGAGCATACTACAGGAGAAAAAAAGTCTTAAATAGCATTATTATGTGAATTAGAATCATATTTTGAGACGATTCGACTATATACAACAATTTAGCAAAGCGCACAATGACGAGAAATTAGTCTTTTAATCTTCCAGTTAGCCACGCCAACCATTATAGGGTTCTAGCGTCCCCAACAGGTGGATGACGTCAGCGGGTGACTGGGCTCATCGGTTTTACTATTCAGCCCATTGAGGGGGAATTATTCAGAACGAGGAAAACGTGACGAAGAGAGCCGCAAAATGTCATTGTTTCAGTCTCTCTACTCCAATATTTTTACAGGATATTCTTTTTATCCAAGTATTTTTCCCCAATAGCTAAATAAATGGCTTGAGAAGGACCAGTCAGCCCTTCGAGTGAGGATAGAATGTAAACAATGACAGAAGGGGGAAAAATAAGTAAAAAAAATAAGTAAGTGAACCATCACATTTGATATTTTGTGCCCCCACCCCCTCAACCAGACACTTCCTGTAGCTGCAGATCAGTCTGGCACATCGATCAGGACTAATGTTGGCTTATTCTTCTCTACAAAACTGCTGAAGTTCTGTCAGATCCCTGAGATGTCTGACATGAATCACTGTCTTTAGGTCATGCCAAAGCATCTCAATGTGGTTCAAGTCTGGACTTTGAGTTGGCCACTCCAGAACGTGTATTTTGTTCTTCTGAAACCATTCTGAAGTCAATTTACCTCTGTGTTTTGGATCATTGTCTTTTTGCAGCCTCCATCCTCTTTTTAGCTTCAACTGTCTGACAAACGGCCTCAGGTTTTGAATTCATTTTTCCATTAATGATTGCAAGTTGTCCAGGCCCTGAGGAAGCAAAACAGCCCCAAATCATAATGCTCCCTCCTTCATTGCTTCACGGTGGGGATGAGGTATTGATGTTGGTGAGCTGTTCCATTTTTTCCTCCAAACATGACGTTGGGTGTTACTCCCAAAGAATTACAATTTGGTTTCATCAGTCCACAAAATATTTTGCCAAAACCTCTGTGGCGTGTCCAAGTGCGTTTTTCTGAACATTAAACAAGCAACAATATTTTTTTTAGACAGCAGTGACTCTCTCCGTGGAGTCCTCCCATGAACACCATCCTTGGCCATAGTTTTACATATAGTTGATGTGTGCACAGAGATTTTGGACTGTGCCAGTGATTTCTGTAAGTCTTTAGCAGACACTCTAGGGTTCTTTTTTACCTCTCTGAGTATTCTGCGCTGAACTCTTGGCGTCATCTTTGGTGGACAGCCACTCCTTGGGAGAGAAGCAACAGTGCCTATACTGTACTGTATACCTATAAACTAGGGCTGTCAAATTTATCGTGTTAACGGGCGGTAATTATTTTTTAAATTAATCACGTTAAAATATTTAACGCATTCGCGGAACGACCCACTCACGCATTGCCACAAACAGACTACAATGGCGCCGTTTTGTGTATATTGAGAGCAGAGACAAGCAAGTGGAGTGGACACAGCCATTTATTGGAGCCGCGCTATTTACTGGCATAAGGTTTGGCATCTCTTCCACAACAATTATAACTATTGTAGCGAGCGACTTGGGGAAGAATGACAGGAGATAATCTTTTTCTTAACACCCTGTATTGAACATAATGCAGAGAAGATATACCATTTGAAGCCACCACTGACAGTCATGGTTGCCCAACTTCCCATCACGCATTTGAGCAGAACAGTTAAGTCGCTACAGTATCATTTAGTGAAAGCACAACAAAAATAATATTCCTATCTCTCCAAAAAAATAATGTTCACAAAAAGAAAAGCGCTCAATGCAAAGAGAACTGGCATTATATGCAAAATAATACTCAGACTTTGGTCAAACTCTATTCAAACATTTCGTTTAGCTCAGCAAATACACTAGATCGCAATATTTAGTCACAATATACAAACTATCAGAGGTCTCGTACGTTGTGAAGTCAACACTCAAATGAACGTAAGGTACAATGAACCCAGAAACTACGGCGTCAGTCGAGGGGCAAAACGCACTAGAAAAACTAGATTTCTAATTAATTTAAAACTCGCCCTTGACACCTTGTGGTGTATTTCAATCACTAACTTCCACAATGGCGAGGTATTAGTTTATTTTTTGATTGAAAATTTTACAAATTTTATTAAAACGAAAACATACAGAGGGGTTTTAATATAAAATGACTATAACTTGTACTCACATTTATCTTTTAAGAATTACAAGCCTTTCTATCCGTGGCTCCCTTTCACAGAAAGAATGTTAATAATGTTAATGCCATCTTGTGGATTTATGTTATAATAAACAAATACAGTACTTATGTACAGTATGTTGAATGTATATATTCGTCTTGTCTTATCTTTCCATTCCAACAATAATTTACAGAAAAATATGGTATATTTTTTAGATGGTTTGAATTGCGATTACCGTAATTTTCGGACTATAAACTGCTACTTTTTCCCTTCATTTTGATACCTGTGGCTTATAGTCCCGTGCGGCTTATTTGTTGATTTTTTTAGGTAACACTTTATTTGACAACGGTGTCATAAGACTGTCATAAGATCATCAAAATTATGACATGACACTATTAAGAACATTACTGAATGCTTATGTCATTAAGTGTCATTTGGCAAATTATGTCACTAACTCAATTTTTGTCCATCTTGGATCTTTTGCATCCATTCAAAAGTGAGATCATTTGCCGGATAACACTTAATGACATCTGTTATAAGCATTCATGAATGCTCAGGACAGAGACATGTCATAATTATGATTGTGTAATGACAGTCTTATGGCACCACTGTCAAATAAAGAGTTAGCAAATACCATGAGTAGCAATTGATGAAACAATTGGAACAGTAACTGAAGAAATATTTAGCACAAAACACAATTTTTTGATTGTTGGATGACAACAGTCAACAGCAGGTGGCAGCAGAGGTTGACTGTGTGATGGCCAAATGAAGCTTCTTGAAGCAATAAAGCTTTGCACTAATTGGTTCAAAGTTTAATGATGGTTCATTTGGTCTTATGACAGTCGGTCGTATGATGCCGCTGTCAAATAAGGTTGTACCGGTTAATATCTTTTGGTGTAAATATCCCATGATACATTGAGGACAGCTGCACCTTATATCCAGTGCGGCTTATAGTCCAGTGTGGCTTATCTATGAACAAATGACGTTTTCATGCCAAATATGGTGGGCTGCGGCTTATAGTCAGGTGCGCCTTATAGTGCGAAAATTAGGGTAATTACGATTAATTAATTTCTAAGCTGTGATTAACTCGATTAAAAATTTTTAATCGTTTGACAGCCCTACTATAAACTAAATTACGAATGTGTTCAAAAATATATTAACTCTAACAAAAACTTACCTTATGTTGGTCTTAACAGGGAGCAGTTGGATTCAGCCATGTGAAAGGAGTTATGCCATATTCACTGTTGCCACTAAAGGGCAGTGTATCCACCCAAATTAATAGCACTAAATACAAACACTTTCAAATCAAACCATTACTACGGCACTCTAATCAAACGAATACTCGAAGTTGCGTCGATAGTCTCTGACGTCGAGTTACACCGGTGATGGGGGAAAATATTATATTATGCTTTTGTGATGTATGATTGCTTCTGTGACATAGATTGTAACAACTTCTATTGTTTTTCACCTTGTTCCCATAGTTAGGAGACGCGCTTGAGAATCTCACGAGAAAACGTGTTTTGCACCATAGTACACGCCTGGGTCCCATAGAGATAACTTGTTTTGCACCCATAATATTTACCATTTGTTGCATCTGTTGCAGCACAGCTCATTTGTCCCATGTGAAAATCCCTTTTTCAAGGGGTCTGAACCAAAAGTAGCTTAAATGTTTGTGATTGGACGGGGCAGTGCCACTCGGGGGCGGAACTTGGCCTCTCCGCCTCCGGGGGGCGCATCCCAACAAAAACCGAACATTTCCGGGCGACCAGTGAAGTCCGCCAGCGGGTCGCCTGGCTTTGCTCCTTTGCTGCTTTACTAGAGTGTTGCTGGCTTCCCACTCACTTGTCACGGTAAACGATTTTCATTGCTAAAGGGACATTTTGTTTTGCTGTAACGGTAACGCGGGTATTCTGGAGGTTGACAAAGTAAAATCTAACGTTATCGTTGACATTTGTTATACTTGTTTGTGATACTTCTTTGCGTGCTCTTGTGGGACTGTAATCAATAAATCTAATTTATTCAGCATTTTGTAATCAATAAACATTGTCTATTGAGCAAAAGTGTGCCTGTTACTGATTCACCGCGAACCTGGAAATTTCGGAAAACAACCGGTGTCAACAACGGGGAGCTGACTTCGACAAGGCGCGCAAATCAACAGAACACCGGCATCTTTTTGGCGGCTTTATTTTATCTCCTTGAACAATTCACGCGTCTCTGCACGGAGCCCATTAAGGACTTCGGATGCAGCCATCCACCTCTGAAAACACGCGCACACAATTTACCTCGTCTGATGGAGGTCATTCAGAACAAATTCATCCCTAATGAATCAATTTGAGTTGCTCGAACTGTATTACAGATTGATTTCGTAGTTTCTCAAATGCAGATTTGCCTGTGTGAAATGAGCTGTAATGAGACAGATACGGAGTGAGGCTTAAGCAATCCCTCAAATTTTTCGCCTTCATTACAGAGTGATTAGTTAACTCTCTTTCAGAGGGGATGAAGTCCACAGATAGATGGACAGTGGAAGGTCAAACTAACTTTGCTAG
Source organism: Corythoichthys intestinalis (assembly GCF_030265065.1). Lineage (NCBI taxonomy): Eukaryota > Metazoa > Chordata > Actinopteri > Syngnathiformes > Syngnathidae > Corythoichthys > Corythoichthys intestinalis. Next base: position 47,590,719 of record NC_080409.1, on the reverse strand, counting down.
CTTGGACGCTGATCTATGAATGGCGATTGAATCGTATCGCCCTTCAAGTTCTTCTAAAGTGGTCGATTTGCTCCTTAAACTGACCCACATTTAATTTTGACGACAACACACAACAATCACTTCCACACAATTGACCACGAACGGTTCATCCTTTTGTTCAGGTTCTTTTAGCTTTCCAGCAGATTGGCCTTGTGTCAACATTCCGCAGCCATTTGCGATGCATTCACAACATGTAAACATTCCATTCTCTAGTCAATGCAGACATTATCCTATGAACAAGCTTCACGGGATGGCGCCAAACAGAAACAAAGCCAGAACACGTGTGCCGGTTATCTGAATACATTCCAAATGCTCATTCCCATAGAGTACCACCTGATCAGTGAAGCATGGTGATGGTACTGCCACGGTGTGGGCACAAATGGCTGCCAATGGAGCTGGATCGCTTGTATTTATTCATGATGTGACAGACGATAAAAGCAGGATGAATTCTGAAGTGGTTTGTCTAATATTTTCTGCTCATATTCAACCGAATTGCCTGAGAACTAATTGAACAGCGTTTCACAGTGCAGATGGATAATGAACCGAAGCACACTGCGACACTAGCTGAAGATTTTTTAAAGGCAAAGAAGTGGAATATTAAGCATTCTGTATCCGATAAAGCATGTATAATCAATGATTACTGCCAAACCCTCTTAGCCAAAATGGATTTTACATCTATCATCGTCATTGACGGTGAATGAGTTTTAAAGTCAAACTCACGCCTGTGGTCTGTTTTGCAACTTTTCTTCCTTTATTTAAAGTGAACCTCGGACTAAAGACCTGTTGGCTCTAATAAGCCACAATTGTTCTCTTTTACTAAAATATGTTATTAGTACTGGTACACGATAATGATTGGTCCGATAATGATCGGTCCGATAATAGGAATTATGACGTCATCCCGATAAATCCAATAACATTATTAATAAGACCGATAATATGTACTGTGCTGGTTTTACAGTTTACACATGAAAATCAGTTGACCATTTGCGTCGCATTGCTCCCACCTGCTGGTCAGAATAATTCGCTGCATCCATTTTTTGTTACAGTCTGGTTCACATTACAAACTCATTCACTTACACATTGCGGTGTCTAGCGGTAGCATTGACAATGGTGAATGCTTTCTGTTACGTTTCCGCTTTGGAAATATATGTCTGTAAGTATTTTATGTTTACTGTAATATACGGATATGCAACACATGTTTACTTCTGTGGTGAAGGGTCATATGTACAGAACTTCATAAGTTGTTGTGTTATAAAAGCCAGCCAATGCTTTAGTAGCTCAAGCTAGTGTGCTATGCTATACATATAATAGTTGTGTATATAAGTGTATTGTGCAGTTTGTTGTATTTTGAGTATTGAATATGATATTATGATATTAGTGAATATGATATTAGTTTAGTTTAGTCGATATAAATATTTTCTTAAAGCATCTTTAGTATGTTCTGTCTGTATGCATCTAAACAAAACAAGCTGAAAGTGCACGGTAGTACTTTGGGTGTCAAATTCGGCGATTGCAGACGTTTCGCCGGTGTAGCACATTTTGGCAGAACACCGTTTTTTTTTTTCTACTCTCGTCTTGTCTGATCCCGTCTTCCCTGTTCATTTTGCTTTTTCTGCTCGTTTTGTGAAATATCGATAGTGCTGTCTTGCTCATTATTGTTCCACTCGTCTGCAGGACTATCACATGTCTGATGGGATTCACGCATAACTAGGTGTAATTAGAGACACTCAAGTACTAAAACTCGGTGTCAGGATGAGCGATCAGGTAGCATAGAATAGGATAACAGCATACTCTGACTCACAAACGATTCACACAAATACTGGATTCTACACCTCAAATGGATGATTTGTGCACACATTACCCCTCCCATCTTTCTTATCTTATCTTTCTGACCCCACCCCCCCTTTCTTTTTTGGTCATCAGGCACCCCACATGGTGTCAACTCAAAGTAAAATTGGCCAACGATAGCACCCAGACATTCGAAGTTAATGAAGGCGTTCAATGTATTTCTTGTAGTTTGTACTTCTGTCTCTCTCTCTCTCCTTCTTTTCTTCTGTCCCCCCATAACTCCTTCCTGTTTGCTACATTCTACTAATAAATGAGGCATGTTGAATGATCACAATGGGAGTATGTCATACTCGCATGTGATACATTAAAACTGTTCAGACCAATCGGACACTCAGATTTCCATTCTCTGTGTCAAGCAGCAGAGCAGGACAGGTTAAAAAAAAAAAATAGAAAACGCGGCTCACTTCAGACAGCAAGCAGAAAACAGTAACATAGGGATTGCGTGAAAGGGTTTATTGAACACACTAATAAAACACGCGATCGCGAAAAGGGAGACAAAAAAAAGGGTCTGTGACAGTAGGTCGGGATCAATTAAAAAAAAAAAAAAAAAACGAGGGAAAACCGCGGTGAGAGGCGGACAAACGAAAAAAAACAAGGCAGTTATGCAACTACCAAAGAAGGGATATACAAACTGTCAAGTGGCAGCAAGTCAATATCTCGGCAAGCCGCCTAGGATCGGTTTAGTACAAGTTATAGAAATTTTATATTAAAACCCCTCTTAATGTTTTCGTTTGATTAAAATTTGTAAAATTTTCAATCAAAAAATGAACTAGTAGCTCACCATTGTTGATGTCAATAATTGCACCATGCTCACTCATGGTACTAACCCATAAAATCAGTTGGACCCAAGCGCCAGCAGAGGGCGCCAAACACCAAAAAAATAAGTAACAAGCGGACATTACACTGTACTGTACATTTTAATCTGTTTGAGCGGGGCATGTGCGTTAACTGCGTCAAATATTTTAACGTGATTAATTTTAAAAATTAATGACCGTCCGTTAACGCAATAATTTTGACAGCCCTATTTTAAAGACACTACTGATTAGCTGGAATTGGATCCAGGTACGACATGGGGAACTCATGCCACACCTCTTTAACAAAACAAACTAACCAGCAGCAGAATGTGACAAAATTATGCCAGTCGTCATACTAGCAAGAGCATTCTAGCTTCTCTTGCTACTTAGCACAGCTAATTCTCCCAGTCCAGTCCAAGCGTGCATTGCGTGTGTAAAATATGGCACCCTCCGTAGGTCAAAACATATACTAAATATGAAATATTTCTAAATCAATGGCAATAATATATGTTTCTAATAACATATTTTAGTATAAGAAAACAATTGTCGCTTATAAGACAAGTCTTTAAGTCCAAGGTTCCCTTTAATGACCTTCTATGGCCCTTTCCAGCTCTCCTGGAGTAACTACCTGTCTCCTGGTATCTCCCACAGGCCTCCAGGTTGCCCTCTGAGGACTATTCCTGGTTTTCCTCATGGAAATGAATGCTATGGGCACAAACCTATGAGTGCCACCCCCACAAAATGAATGGCAAGAGGTAAAAACTACTTTGAAAGCTTGTTTTCCGACTATTTGCCCTGATTTATCGCTACACGACATCCAGAAGCCGAGATTCACAGTGAATGGGCGCACCTCAAATTGTAAATTGATCACGATAAGCCGTAATGAAATCCACTCACTTCTCCATTCGCTATTGATTTGCTCTCCTGTGACACAGAATTTGGAGTCATCTTCAGTCATATGCAAGCTTCTCATTGACAGTCATGCTTCGCTGTGCGAGCACATAAACGTGTATATATGGCCTGTGTGTGAAGGGGCAGTCAAATCACTAGGGACCCTCGCCTTTGTCCATGTTCCCGCTAGCTCCATTAATCAATTCTCCAATAAGCACATGGCCCGCGCCCTGGTAGCCCGCGAAACCAACTGTGTAGCTCCAAAGTCATGTTCCTCAGGCCACTGGAGAGTTATTTCTGCATATGTGCTTCTCCTCTATGAACCCAGTGACACTGTCTACCTCATGTAACGGCTTTTCTCACAGCTAAGGTAGGGCGGACTGTCAAACTCAACAAAGGGAGCCACTATTCCACTCTTATTATTTATTCATATGTGTCCTCACGTAGCCAACTTCAGGTTTCTGCAAAAATGAAAGTCATGCTGTGTTCTTTGTTCATTTATTTATTTACATAAAACTTGCTGCCTTCTGCCAAAGATACATTTTGGGGCAATGCTAATCAATTTTACATAACTAAACTAGTATTAGTAGTAGTATTAGTATTGTCATAGCACCTAAACTCACCTTTCCACTCACTGGATGACCTAAATTTGGTAACCCTGCACAAAAATAATGAGGTCCAAGTCCAACATAAGAGCTGAATCAAAAAGTCTGCTTATAGAGAGATTGTAATGCTTAGTTTTGACTGACAAAAAAAAAAAAGTGGTTCTGCAAGAAAAGTTCATACCATTGTAAGCGTAAAGTTGCAATATAATGTGAGAAAAGTTTTTAAAGCAGTAATGTGAAGTAATTTCTTCACATGCCAAATAGGGTCACAAGTAAAGTAATTAAACATTGTCCAACAAATAAAGCATGAAATAAATAATTTATATGTTGTATATTTGACAAAATAATCGCGTTTCCGAAGTTCGAGCCTGAAAGGGGATGAACCCGGAAGTGATACGTCACACCGGGAACGCGATGGCACCCCCATACATACGGCCGCCATACAAAGCCCTTCAAACAGTGATTCAAACAGCGATATAAGCGATAGATCGAGCGCAAGGGAGGAGATCCAAGTTTTTGAAGAGGTGGAGGAAGAAGAGGAGATTGAAATTTTATGTTATTAGCCAGACGCTAATCAGGATGCAACCAATGTGCCTAGGCTTCCAGACATGGAATGGATACAAGACCCATTGAGATTACAACATCGGTAAGATATAGGCTTTTATTATTTTCATGATTTGAAGATGCAGGCATTTGCACATAATTTTATGTTTTTGTCTATCTGATGACATTGTTAAAAAAAATAATAATCAGACTTCATGTTCACTTTGGCAGATCCGGCAGCTCTTGTGCATATAAAATAATAATATAAAAATGTTGGGGGGAAAGAAGGAGATGAGTCGTTGTTATATCTTGACCGAGTAACCCACACGACACCTTTATTGGCTTTTACAACTTTACTCAACGTCTTACCAAGTGACTCTGAACAACAACTTTTCTCTCTTTTAGTGAAGGAATAAGGCACAAACAATAACACATCTAAATGACTAGCGTACACTCTACTGGTGAACTCCCGTATTACAACCAAATAATATCCACTATATCACAGTCGCCGATGGCTTTCTCCACTTTATTGTGGCAACAATAAGAAAACAAAGTGGCGTCTAATAGCGTGAGGAAATGTAGTTTTTTCACACAAGCTAACAGATTACAATGCACCACTTCAGTGTTGTCCCGAGACTATATTTCCCATGATTCACTGCGTGGCCTGCGCTCGCTGATTCCCTGCCAGACATTAAAAGCAACACTTGTCACCTTTCAGCGACTCTCGCGAAGCGGCGAAACACAAACTAGAAGGCTTCAAAGCGATCACCGTGAAAGAAACGGCGAACCGTACAAATGCAATGCAATGCTTGAAGCATGAAGGTGGAAATACATAATACAAATACAAATAAATGTGCACAAACTCACCGGCGGTATGTGTCTCTTACTGTAACGTGACCGTGAATTACCGCGACGCCAACCCGCTTATGTGCGCATCCACACCCCTTTCCCGATTGACAGTGGATTAACCCTTTCGGACAAGATCGTAGATGACGCACAATTTAAACACGCTTAACCTAGCGAACGCAACAACAACTATGATCTGGGATAGCCTCGGCTAACGTCGCTAGCTTATACTGTTCATTCCACAACAGTTGGCAGCTCTGCTTTGACAAAGTCATCAGTCATCTATCCAAAAATCACACTTACTTTTTGGCAAATCCTTGATCATAAGCAGACCGGTTAAGGAAGCAGGCATCTTCGAAGTGTTTGCAGCAGAAAAGACTACTCGATGATGGCATGAAATTCATTCTCTTCGTGCGAACGAAAGATGTCCATTTACGTGCCCTGCTATCCTTTGGCCACTCATACAACTTTTCGTTTGAGTGAGAACAAAACATCGCCACACACCGCCGTGGCATCTTACCGAGAAGCAATGCAACAAACAATACTGTTCTATGGCGGACTTCCCTCGCACTTCCCGGTGTGACATAATTTCCGAAAATTTCCGAAGAAAAGCATTTTCGTTGTCAAGGGCGTTGCTATGGGTTAAACAAAGAATCTGGAAGGGTTGCGTTAAAAAAAATAATGAAAATATGCTTATAATTGTTTAGCCATTGATATTATTCAAAAACATGGTTGGCCAACCTTAGTTCACATTTCCCCCTGTAAAGTAATGAAGTTGCAATACCGATAAACATCTAAGAATAAAACTAGAAAAGGTTCAACTACTATAATAAACAATTGTTGATAAAAAATTGAAATTTCCAAACTACAAAATATTTTTTTTTTAACCAAAAATTGAAATCCTGTACTATTTTGCTTAAAACCAAAAGGTTGAAGGAAATTTTTAAAATCCTCTGGAGAGCAGAATTCTAAACTATTATCAGGTCTCGAAGACTCTTTTTCAATTCTTAATACCTTATAATGCTGGAACAGTTTGAATGTGAGCCAAATGTGAGCTTTCACTAAAAAGGCTATTATCTGACTGAATTCCCTCACAAATTGAAGACAAGATTAGTAGAGTAATGAGCCATCTTGTGGCCGCAAAACAATTGCCACAAAGTGATTACCATAATTTTCGGACTATAAGACGCTTATTTTTTCTCCTTCATTTTAAATCCTGCGGCTTATAGTCCAGTGCGGTTCATTTGTTGGTTTATTTGTGTTAATAGGCAATGCTTTATTTGACAGCGGTGTCATAAGACCGTCATAATCATGACATGACACTATCATGGGTGGATGGGTGGACGGCTCGTTTGTCGTCAGTTCGTCCGGGTCTTCCTTCAGGAAGGTGGCGACGTGCATAAAAACGCAGGGACACGTCGGATGGCTTTTTGCTGGAACTTATATTAACAATGGGTGACAAATCCTATCTCACCCCCTTACGCTCGCCCACCTCTTCGTCTGGGCCAAATTGGTAAAGCCGGTCATATTGTAGGGGACAGCGGCCCCTTGGGGATGCCGGTAACACTATGCTCTCCATTGAGTGTGAGCTTGCTCAAAAACTTGATTTCAATAATGTTATAAATGAATTTGCTGTCAGAAACTGAGGGCTTGATAACCCCAGGGATGTGGAGGGGGCAGGCACAGGATGTTTAGTCATACTGTTTTGTTGCTTAGCAGGCAGGCATAACACTCTCAGTTGTATTGTAGTGTAGCTTACATGGGACAATAGATAAAAATTGTTTGTTTATATTGTGTCACATCACATTACCGTCTGTTAAATTTAACTGTCCATCTCAAATATTTTGAAAATTTACACTGTCATTGCTTGCAAAGCGTTAAAGTACTGCGTATGTTGTTGTGACAAGCCGGGGTTGGGGTGCCGTATAATGGTCTCTTGTCCCCGGGCCCCTGCAAGTCTGTTGACAGCCCTGATTATCATCATGAAAATGGTGATATCCTTGTAGACTCTCTACAGTTATGTGCTTATCTGTCATGTTCATTCAAAGTTGTTGGAAACCATTTATTTATTTACTTATTCATGGACTAAAACTTTTGAAGTTGATAGACGAAAATATTTTGAGAATTGTTGATAAAACCTAGACGGAATTTGTCTGAATTTTCGTTGACTAAAACTAGACAAAGACGAACACATTTTGAAATGACTAAAATATGACTAATAAGTAATGAGTAATAAGTATTTTCTTACATAAGATGAAAATTAAAAGGGTTGGCAAAAACAACACTGGTTTGAGGCTAAGCTCAGGCGCTAGCTAATCCAAGATCAAAGTAAAGCTCAACTAAATCCTGTATTATCATTTTTAGCAAGGGAAACTGCTGGTGTCCGATGCAGGCCTGAGCTTAGCCTCAAACGATATAAAAAAAATAAAAATAAGTGAGGATCTTACAAAACAAAAATGGCTAACTTGCATAGCAAAAGTCCGCTAGGTTAAATGCTATATAATGCTAATGTTTATTAGATTGTTTTTGGTGCAAACCACATTCTGTCTGGTGTGCACCAGATAGTTTTTAGTGCGCACCAGATGGTTTATATTTGTTTTATTTCTGCCGATGTCCCTTTAGGAGCTACTTACCTCAAAATAAAATTGGCCTTGATTTGGTCCTTTAATCAAAATAATGCAGTTGTCCAAATAAATTCACAAATTCCCTTAGAGTAAAATCAGTCATTTTAACTCATTTGCTCCCAAAAACGTATAAATATGTTTTATTTTTAATTGTTTCAGTGTCCCCAAAACGTATTTATACGTCTTTTACGTTTTTTTTTCACAAGAGACATCTCTAGGTTCTGATGCAACTCCAAAGCACAATGCTGAAAATCCATTTTAAAGCAATAAAACTGGCCACTGGAGGGCAGTAGCGCATTTAGTAAGACCCGCAACCTGATTCAACGGAACGAACGTCCGGGGTGCCGGTGGTAGACGACCGAATGGACGATCAGGAGGACGACCAGGACGCAAGGCGTGGGAAGTCCGAGAAGGACGACCGGGAGGATGTCCGGGACGCTTGGCGACGGACGACCAAGTGCGATGACCAGGAGGACGCCCGGCATGTCAGGTGTTGGACGACCGAGCAGAACAACCGGGACAACCAGTGCAGCGGACGATGCCGTTGAGTCCGTGCTGCTCGCCGAGCAGAGCCCGCGCCGCCGTGCTCGGCCGCTCGCTTCCCCTGCGACCCTCCAGTGTCTCGCGACTCAGCCAGAAACGCGCACGGCCAAACCAGTTCTCCCCCAGGAACACGACATGCCCCAGGCGAACTCCGCCACGAGGCAGTGGTCACCACAAAAGAAAGACTAAAAAAAATTCCATTTTGATGAGACAGGCGGCGATGAGGGAAAAGTTTACCTCGGCTGTCGCAGCCACAACAGCGTTATCTCTCTGTTCAATAGTTTAGTTATGTGTAAATAAATTGTTACTTTGCTATCAAAAGCATAGGCGGAGTTTGACTTTTGGGGCAGGGTGGGGCATAACATGTTGATGACCCCAAAACGCAGTGTCAGCAATAAAATTAAACTATAGAATATTTACAATAATAAGTTGACAATGAGTGTTTTTTTGTTTCCCATCATTCTTGAGGGGAATTCTAAATCAGGCTGCTTAGGCAATTATTTTTGCCAAGAACATCATCCATTGAATATGGTAGGCCGGCCGGTGTCGTGCCAATGTAGTTACCCCAGTCAAAAATTGTATCCCCTGGGCGGAGCCATATGGAGGTAGATTTGTGTCTTTATTATTCAATGAAAAAAAAGTTGCTTCAATTAAAAAAAAAAAAAAAAGCTTCAATCAAAATATATATTTTCAACCCCCAAAAAGTTGCTTAAATCAAAAATTTTGGGGGGGGATTGAAGTCAAGTTTTTTTTTTTGGATTGAAGTAATGTTGATTTGTGTTTGGGCCACATTTTGGCTAGTTCCTTTTTGTCTTTATTATTTTATCAAAAAATAAAAAATAAATTACTTCCAAAAAATATATATTTTCAAAAAGAAAAATCAATCAGAAACAAAAAACAATTTCAATCATGGAAAAAGTTTTTGAACGCGAAAAAATATTTGGGATTGAAAATTTTGCATTTGAACACTTAATTTTTCATTGAAAAGGTTTGCTTTGATTGAAGCAATCCTTTTTTTTTTGAGCGATATTATGGGTAGGACATTTGTGTCTAAATCATTTAATCCCCCCAAAAAGTTGCTTCAATCAAAAAAAAAAATATATATTTTTTTTAAATCAAAGAAACAAGTCATTTGAAAAATAAAATTGCCCTCCCCTAATTTTTGTTTTTTAATTGTATGCAAAGCAAATGGCCGTCTATGTTGCTAGTCACATGATCTGTTCGAAAAATAATTTGGACCCATTATAAAAAAATATTTTTTTGTTCAATTCATGTATTTTTGCTGCAGTTTTATTGCATTACAACTTTTATATATATAGGAAAGTCAATTACAAGCAATGACACTTTGCACCCACCAGGGGGGGGCTGGCCCCTCTGGCCCCCCCTTAAAATCCGCTTATTATCAAAAGCTCTATTTGTCTTGTTGTTTATGTTATTCTGTAGAAGGAAACCATTATTCAGATGTTTGGGATGTCAAAAAAGCAAAAAAATAGCTGTGTTAAAATCAACGTTATGTTTGAAATGTATGCTTTTACAAAAAGCTCAATTTCCTTTTTTTTTCATCAGAAATGGGAAAATTGCTCAAACTAAGCTATTTTCTAATGCTGATTTCTAAAGAATGGATAAAGATCTGAACTTTTTTTCCTGCTGAAAGAAGAGAGTCTAATCTTTCTTTCGATGGGTTCCATGTTTATGTAGCAATAGAACAGAATTTTCTGTGGGCCTTGCAAAATCAGTCAAAATCCAGTAAAACGGCCGGGAGCAAAGGGGGTTGCACCGGTGAAAATGGCTGGGAATGAATGAGTTAACTGACCACAAAGCAATGTATGGATGGCAGTAGGTTAATTACAAAATGATTTAATTGTTCTGACTGTCACTATACATCTCTGGTATTGATGAAAAAATAAACGGAATTGAATATTAATTTTTATTAATTTTTCACAGTAGTTGGGAATCACTGGTCCACAGTGTTGTAATGGACACCCTAATTTGTTAAGGTGGACAATGCACCCAGGGACTCATTGTGACAGTGCATTTATTTGAGTAGGAGCTTATTTTGAGGAAATCTAGTCAGCACCAATCTCCTTGTCCCCTTGTGGTAATTGGACCCAACACTGGAGCAAACTGATCGGTGGCTCGCCCAGAATTAATGGTGCATTTTGGAGACTTCTTAATTGGCTCTTGGAGATGTATTCTGTATTACAACGCCAGGTCACGGACGACTCTCTGATCTTTGGAAGGAGCCACTTCAAGTTTACTGTCATGCAAAGTTTTCAAAGCTTTTCGCCGTGTCATGCCGCTGAGAAAGATTTAACAGCAGTTTATGCAAATCAGCCAGGTGAGAAGGTACCCAGCGTCGCCTTGCAAATGCGCAATGCTTCCAGTCTGATAACAAATTCCACCTTGGAGGGAAATACAGTATGTTCTCTCACACACTCTTGGCCTTTATCTCCATCCTGTTTTCCTCATTTCAGCTTCCTCTCCTCTGAGGAATGAGGAAGGAGGACAGAGGGCGAAGGGGAGGGTTCTGTAAGGAAGAAGTGATTTATTCCAAGGCATTTCCAGGGAACACCATGAATAAATTTAGAGTTAGGTACGCTTTTTCACATGAATGTCTGATTGTTTTCTTTTGTCCCTGCAGAGAAAGACGGCAGAAGGGCGGGCTTGCGTGGCTCATTCTTGGAGATTCTTCCGCTGATATTGCAGCTCTTATTGCGCATTGCGTGAAGTTTATGGAGAATTTACACATTATATTAGGTGTATGCTTGCATTGGCTCGTTTTATTGACCTCGAGGAAATATAGTACATAATTTAGAATCAGACCAACATTTTCAGGCAAATGTTGAATAGAGATGATGCAACGTTGAGTCCGGAGTTTGCTGCCAGAAGCAGAATTTTGAATGTTTTTACAATGTTGCGCGCGAGGCTGCTTAAGCATAATAAAATATGAGCTGTAAAATGCAGTGATTAATGTAGAAAAAAAAATCAAAATCTGTTCAAAACTGTTGTTCTGCTCGCACCAAAAACAATTGTTATTATTATGTACAAATTGTTGTTATGATTGTTTAAAAAATACTCAAAAAAGAGCTTTAATAAATCGATGAATAATTATATTTTATTAACAATAGAATACAATCGTGAACATTTTTTCCATAAATAACAACAATAAATCAGTGTACAGTTATACTTATTTTTCTGTTCCTTTATAATAATGCAACACAGCTGTTATTGATTAAAACTTAACAACAGTGAAAATTAATTTTTACTTAATTTTTTTTCCTGCTTGTGGTTTATACCAAGACTGATAAAAATGCATTAAAAAGAATTACAACATTCATTTTTTTCACATTGTTGCAGACAATTATTACCCAAAACCACATGCTATTTATCATTTTGACATGTCTATAACTTTTGCAGTTATAGTTTGCAGTGGTGTGCAATCACGCCGAATGCTACTATGAGATATTTCTAATAGTATATCCCTCTTATGTCACAAAAAACAACCAAAAAACAGAGGTAATAAAAAATCCTATGAGTAGTTTTACACCACTGCAAAGCTCAAATATTATGGAGCCAGCACAGCACAAATCTAGCTACCCATTTTTTTTATTTTTATTTTTTAAAAGCACTTCAAAAACCACACTTTACAAAATGTTGTCAGCAGTTAACGCAGTTGTTGCCTTAACATAGGCGAGCTAGGCGGTTGCTAAGGGCACTATTTAGTGGAGGGGGAGCCAAATTACTTTGCGGAAACAGGGTTTCCTCTAGGATTTTTTGGAGCTGTGGTGGTGGTGGAGGGCTGCATCAAAGTTGGACAGCCCCACATGTTGTGCCGCGGCGAAATTGTTTCATATCATGACCAATGAAGGAGATAGTATGTTTTCTCGTAGGCACCGTATAACTGTTTGCATTATTCTGACACTCGCCTGATAAGCAAAGGAAAAGACGCCATCATCTTTTATGTGGGGCCAAGACACCCCGGCCTACCAAAGCTACCTGAGAACAAGAAGAACTAAGTTTAATAGCTCGGCGCCTCTCAGACATCAAGGCAGGGCCAACCTCCCTGCTCAGTTACCTCATTAACTCATTCACTCCCAGTCATTTTCACCGGAGCAAGGCCCTTCGCTCCTGGCCGTTTTACTGGATTTTGACTGATTTTGCATGGCCCACAGAAAATTCTGTTCTATTACTATATAAACAAGGAACCCACCAAAAGAAAGATTAGACTCTCTTCTTTCAGCAGGATGCCCTTCTTTCTCCAAGGATGCCCTGCGTGTACCATCACAGCTTAGAGCATCACAGCTCTACGCTGTGAGGCTGCACATACACGAGCAAAACCGCACCCTGCTCCGGTTGCATTCACAACCGAAGCAGGGTGCACTTAAAGCGGACCGCGACCAGAGGTTAATTTGTGCCGGAACCTGCCGGAGCAAGATCCGGCACCGCTTGATTATGGCCTCCCTGTGTTACGGGACTTATTTGGGCAAATCCGGCACCTCTCTTGTGTATAGAAAATAATAATAATATAAAAACGTTTTTTAAAAATGTATAAAATAAAATAATAATATGCATAAATTGATTTACAGAACAAATCCCAAGAATTGCATGTTGTTTATAAAAATTTAACGTCATTTGAAAGAGTCGGAGATTTGTTGATGCACTCAAAACCTGGACGAACAAATCAGACCCTTGACATTAAAAAAAAACAAACAAAAAAACTTGCGGCATCTGGGGAGCAAGCAGCCAGGATCACCCCGTATTTCAACATGGTTATTGTCTTTTTTTTCAGCAGCTAGCCAGGTTCACAGACAGACAGCCAAGCCTGGGCAGGAGGCTGCTACCGTGGCAGCAGCTGGTCAGGTTCACCGCCACCTGGAGTGGGGGCCAGCTACAGCACCAGCAGTCAGCCAGGTGGACCACCAACAGCCGGAGCAAAAGGCCAGTACCCTGGCATCAGCTAGCCCTGTAGAGCAGCCGGAGCAAAAGGCGGGAACCGCTACATCAGCTCGCTTACAGGAAGATTCAGAAGGAGAAGAGAGCGCACTGAGCGAATGTGGGACATCCAGCGACAGGTCAGGGATCGGATTGTTTTTATGTTTTACAAGTTAGACCTGCTGAGAAACTAATTGCTGACTGTGTACTCTAAGTCCCATCTGTGGTTATGAGGGCAATTGCCCGTGCTATGCAGAGTATAGCCTAAATAATTTTAAATTGTTGTCGTAACATTTATACAATGGATATTATTTGAAATTGAGGCTTGTAAGTCTCACAGCATGGCAAGTGGGCATTTGTGTGTTGTTTTCAGCACCATTTTCTGCGTATGTTCCGGGAGCTGTGCCCGTCTTGTCATCCCTGCGCTGTAATATTTACAAACTAAGCACTGACCGAGACCTATGATTTTTGAGTGGACCAGAGTTCAGTTGTTTGGTCCAAACTAGAGTTCAGATGCTGGTTTCACATTTACAAAACAAAGCGGACTACTGTATCTGAGAAAAACAGCTCTGGTCTGTTTGAAACGGACCAAACAGTGCTAGTGTGTTGTTGCGCTGTTATTTAACCAAATATAAACTAATCCTGTCCACATGAGATTTAATTGCTATAAATGTGGCGCACGAACTAAAGTGGGTTTCACACCACTGGCCTAGGACTCTTCGTCACACAGGTCACATTTAGAAGAAGACATCCATTCACAATCACACTATCACTAAATGACAGTTGAATCAATTCAGTTCAGTTTTTGTATTGCATGTACCTGTACTCTCATGTGCACCGATTGAAGTGAGTATTGAACAAAGCTTATAATGAGGCATTAGGTAGCTTGTGGAGCGTTCCAAACCGACTGGTCAAATGATTAAGGTGAAAGGAAAGATGACCGTGCAGAAAGAGAGTGCAATCAGTGGTTCATCAGCTTGTGCGAAACAACTTTGAATCAATTTTCATTAGCGTAGTGATTTAAGATTACGTCTTGAAATTCCGTGATTCATCCTTTTTCTTTAACTCCTCCTTTGTGCCTCGATCAATTGATTTCGGCGCACAGTAACCCAACAATTAGTGTTGGTTCTTTTAAGAGAGTTTTTCAGGTTTATTAGTTTTTAATCTAAGTGTCTACAGGATGAACAGTTTAAATGTGCCACATGGGAATTTGGTGTACTCCCACTGTGATTGTTTGTATTGTGTGAGTACCGTAATTTTCGGACTATAAGCCGCTACTTTTTTCCCCTCATTTTGAATCCTGCGGCTTATAGTCCAGTGTGGCTTATTTCTTGATTTGTTTCGGTCAATAGGTAACACTTTATTTGACAATGGCGTCATAAAATTGCCATACGACTGTCATGATTATCACATGATTATGACACTATCATGGCTGTTAATGAATGCTTATGACAGATGTCATTTAGTATCTTTTGACAAATTATGTCATCAACACTCCATTTATGTCCAACTCGGATCTTTTGCATCAATTCAAAAGTGAGATAATTTGCTGGATGACACAAAATGACATCTGTCATGATGTCGTTAATGCTCATGACAGTGTCATGTCATAATTATGATGGTCTTATGACAGTTTTACTGTCAAAGTTTTACCAAATACTAGAGCTAGCAATTAATGAAACAACTGGAACAGTAGATGAAGAAATAATTAGCACAGAACATGAATTTTTACTATTTACATTTGTAGTGCTACAATGCATGCTAGGAGGCCCATTGGATGACAATAGTGTTGACAGCAAGTGGCAAGAGAGGTTGACCGTCTCCCCCCAAGGGAGCAGTGACGGCCAAATGAAGCTTCTTGAAGCAATGAAGCTTTGCAGCCATTCGGTTCAAAGCTTTATGGTGGTTCATTTGGTCTTATGACAGTCTAATGATGCCGCTGTCAAATAAAGTGTTACCAATTAATATCTTTTGGCGTAAATATCTCATAATACAGTGAGGACAGCTGCAGCTTATTGTCCAGTGCGGCTTATCTATGAACAAATGCTGTTTTCGTGTCAAATTTGGTGGGTGGCGGCTTATAGTCAGGTGCGCCTTATAGTCCAGAAATTACTGTATATGTGATCGGAAATCGGGCCCGATGACATCATTTTTAGAAAATCGGGTGGGAGAAAAAAAAGGAATCAGGTTTTTAAAATGAATTTTTGTATTTTGGCTGCCACTGACGGCGATAGTATCGCTGTCAATGGCAGGAAACATAATAACTCAATCCTGGCCTTCCCAGTTCAAATAAAATTGGCATTTATTGCTGTCAGGGGCAGTATATGAGTTAAGGACTACAAGCAACAAAAATAATTCAGAGGTATAATGATTAGGGATGTCCTTGATCCAATCATGTGATCAGAAATCGAGCCGTTGTATATTATTTTTAGAACATGTGGAAAGAAATGAATGGGTTAAGGACTACAAAGAAACAAAATAAGATGTGTTTTGTACTATACAACAGTTAAAAAACAGTGCTATTAAACGAGTACTGTTCAGTGTTTTACCATAGACTTCACAATCGGTTGGAAACGGGGTGCGGGGCAAATTTTCAAACACTTAAAATTAGAATATTTTCAAAACCAAAGCTGCTAGCGACCTAAAACCAAAACAGGCACCTCCCTTAGGGAAATATGAGTCTCAATGAGCAGCGGCATCAAAAAGTTCAAAGTCATTCCGTAATAAAATCCAATTTAATTATTATCAATTTTTTTTATATCGGTATAAACAAAACTGAAAATGGCTATACATTTATCAGATTTTACACTACATGCACAAAAAAACCCAAATGCAGAAACAATCACCTATATTTTCAGGATCAATAGCAATATTTACAGTGCCTTGCAAAAGTATTCGGCCCCCTTGAACCTTGCAACCTTTCTCCACATTTCAGGCTTCAAACATAAAGATATAAAATTTTAATTTTTTGTCAAGAATCAACAACAAGTGGGACACAATCGTGAAGTGGAACAAAATTTATTGGATAATTTAAACTTTTTTAACAAATAAAAAACTGAAAAGTGGGGCGTGCAATATTATTCGGCCCCTTGCGTTAATACTTTGTAGCGCCACCTTTTGCTCCAATTACAGCTGCAAGTCGCTTGGGGTATGTTTCTATCAGTTTTGCACATCGAGAGACTGACATTCTTGCCCATTCTTCCTTGCAAAACAGCTCGAGCTCAGTGAGGTTGGATGGAGAGTGTTTGTGAACAGCAGTCTTCAGCTCTTTCTGCAGATTCTCCAATGGATTCAGGTCTGGACTTTGACTTGGCCATTCTAACACCTGGATACATTTATTTTTGAACCATTCCATTGTAGATTTTTGTTTATGTTTTGGATCATTGTCCTGTTGGAAGATAAATCTCCGTCCCAGTCTCAGGTCTTGTGCAGATACCAACAGGTTTTCTTCCAGAATGTTCCTGTATTTGGCTGCATCCATCTTCCCGTCAATTTTTACCATCTTCCCTGTCCCTGCTGAAGAAAAGCAGGCCCAAACCATGTTTGACAGTGGGGATGGTGTGTTCAGGGTGATGAGCTGTGTTGCTTTTACGCCAAACATATCGTTTTGCATTGTGGCCAAAAAGTTCAATTTTGGTTTCATCTGACCAGAGCACCTTCTTCCACATGTTTGGTGTGTCTCCCAGGTGGCTTGTGGCAAACTTTAAACGAGACTTTTTATGGATATCTTTGAGAAATGGCTTTCTTCTTGCCACTCTTCCATAAAGGCCAGATTTGTGCAGTGTACGACTGATTGTTGTCCTATGGACAGACTCTCCCACCTCAGCTGTAGATCTCTGCAGTTCATCCAGAGTGATCATGGGCCTCTTGGCTGCATCTCTGATCAGTTTTCTCCTTGTTTGAGAAGAAAGTTTGGAAGGACGGCCGGGTCTTGGTAGATTTGCAGTGATCTGATGCTCCTTCCATTTCAATATGATGGCTTGCACAGTGCTCCTTGAGATGTTTAAAGCTTGGGAAATCTTTTTGTATCCAAATCCGGCTTTAAACTTCTCCACAACAGTATCTCGGACCTGCCTGGTGTGTGCCTTGGTTTTCATAATGCTCTCTGCACTTTAAACAGAACCCTTAGACTATCACAGAGCAGGTGCATTTATACGGAGACTTGATTACACATAGGTGGATTCTATTTATCATCATCGGTCATTTAGGACAACATTGGATCATTCAGAGATCCTCACTGAACTTCTGGAGTGAGTTTGCTGCACTGAAAGTAAAGGGGCCGAATAATATTGCACGCCCCACTTTTCAGTTTTTTATTTGTTAAAAAAGTTTAAATTATCCAAAAAATGTTGTTCCATTTCACGATTGTGTCCCACTTGTTGTTGATTCTTGACAAAAAAATTAAATTTCATATCTTTATGTTTGAAGCCTGAAATGTGGCGAAAGGTTGCAAGATTCAAGGGGGCCGAATACTTTTGCAAGGCACTGTAACATATCATATAAGGTTTTGACCGAAATAGCAACTTAAAATTTTTAAAGTTTTAAATAGCTAATAAATCACTCAATTTTTCACTCAAAGCATTCATAATGCCATGCAACCTAACAAGGTTCCCAGAGCCTTTGGAAGTGAAACAGCCCCACAGCATCACTGACCCACCCCCATACTTCACAGTGGGTATGAGGTGCTTTTCAGCATGCGCATCTTTCGTGGCACGCCAGACCCACTTAGAGTGTTTGTTGCCAAAAAGCTCAATCTTGGTCTCATCTGACCAAAGCACACTGTCCCAGTTGAAGCCTAAATCAAAATCCGTTGCCCTCTGCCCGAAAGCTGAAGATGGGTCGTCACTGGGTCTTTCAGCAAGACAATGACCCTAAACATATGGCCAAATCTACACAGAAATGGTTCTCCAGACACAAAATCAAGCTCCTCCCATGGCCATCTCAGTCCCCAGACCTTGTTTTGTTGGCAAAAGTGGGTTGTACAAAGTATTAACACCAGGGGTGCTAATAATTGTGACACACATTATTTGATGTCAAATAATTATTTCTTTATGTGGGATTTTTTCCCCCACTGAATAAATGCACTTGTATTGAAGGTTTGATTTTTCTCTTTTTTCCATTAAGGTCCCATATTATTTGAATTAAAAAAAAAATATTAGAAGCTAAAAAACAGATCTTAACCAGGGGTGCCAATAATTATGGAGGGCACTGTACAACTTGATCAAACATCAAGAACTGTCGATTGCATAACGCATCACTCAAGCTCTGTGAACACATGAAAAAGCTCTTTTACATTCTTTCCATTAGAAAGGAACAGATTTTGCAATTCTAGAACATATAGTGCTCAGAGGTTTTGCTGTAATAATAGCAGCAGAGAGTCTTTTCTCATTTACATCAACAGCTGGTTGTTGCCGGTGGACTCTGTGCAGAGCCCCTCAGAGATTCTTTCCTCCAACTAAACACAAAAGCGAGGCGAGAGAAGCTCCGGTACGCCGGGCCCCCGAAAGCTCCCTGCAGGCCGACGACGCCTGAGGTCAGAAAAGAAGAAGATCTTGTGGTTTCTGCAGCTTTGAAAAAGATGAGCTGCGCTGTCAGCTGTGCGCACGTCAACACAGCGTGTTGCTAAATAATATATATGACGGGAGGACCACGCTGGCAAACAAACGTGTCAGATTTGTTCAAATAAATCTGATAAAACAGGATGATCGTTAAGTGCCTTTGTCAGAACTGTACTCTAGCTGCTAGGTTGTCTTTACTTTTGCGTTATACTCTACTTGTACGAGTGATAAACTTCAACGCAAATCAGTGTGTGTGTTTGAAGTATTAACTATGAATAATTATCATATATTTCATACTATAAATAACACATGAATATAAAAAATACCAGAATGAAAAATGCACAGTGAAAAGGAAAGAACTTTTATAAGTGGCACTGGAGTATAAATGGCATTTTGGGGGGTAATTTCATTTTATCAAAGACCAAAAACATAAGGAGCCCTTAAAGGGACATCGACAGAAATAAAATAAAGTTAAACCATCTGGTGAGCACCAGATTGTTTCTAGTGCGCGCCAAAAACGATCTCATTAACATTAGCATTAAATAGCATTTAAGCTAACACACTTTTTCTGTGCAAGTTAGCCAATTGTTCTTTTGTTGTACTTAGTTCCCCATTCATTTTTATTAGGGCTGTCAAAATTATCGCGTTAATTAATTAATTAACGTTAATTAATTAATTAATTAATTGGTTAATTAATTTTTTCTTAATTAATCACGTTGAAATATTTGACGCAAACTGATGAGGTGCTGTGTGTGTGTGTTTTTGTTGTTGTTGTTGTTGTTGTGCATGTATGCTTATAATCAAGGTCACATAGCATGTAAGTTGGATCCCATTGCTTCGACGTGTATGGTAAATTGACTTGTGACTGGAAAACAATATTTGTGACTGGAAAACAATTTAAAAAAAAAAAAAAAAATTGACGCAATTAACGCACATGCCCCGCTCAAACAGATTAAAATGACAGTACAGTGTAAGCTCCACTTGTTACTTGTGTTTTTTGGAGTTTTGTCGCCGGTGCTGGTGCTTGGGTGCGACCCATGAGCATTGTGTAATTATTGACATCAACAATGGCGGGCTACTAGTTTATTTTTTGATTGAAAATTTTACAAATTTTGTTAATACGAATACATTAAGAGGGGTTTTAAGATAAAATTTCTATAACTTGTACTAACATTTATCTTTTAAGAGCTACAAGTCTTTCTATCCATGGATCGCTTTAACAGAATGTTAATAATGTTAATGCCATCTTGTTGATTTATTGTTATAATAAACAAATACAGTACTTATGGACCATATGTTGAATGTATATATCCGTCTGGTGTCTTATCTTTCCATTCCAATAATAATTTACAGAAAAATATGGCATATTTTAGAGATGGTTTGATTTGCGATTAATTAATTTTTAAGCTGTGATTAACTCGATTTATCACAACGTAAAAAGCTCTTGTTGTAAGGCTGCCGCCACATTGTCGAACAGACTAGCACCATACTTCGACATATTTACGTAAAATTGCTAACTGCACGATTTTTTGCTTTTAACCGAGAATCGGGACTGTTTCACGTCCATATCTACAAAAAATTTCACCAGAAAAGCTCTGTTTACATAAGGTGACCGCTACAATTGACTAACAGACGAGCGTTGTACTTTGACATGTTTACGTAAAATAAATGCAAACTGCAGTTTTTTTTTTTTTTTTTTTTGCTTTTAACCAAGAATCAAGAGTGTTTTGCGTTCATATCTATCAAGAATTCAGAGATTTAAGCATTTATTCACAAGAATTTTCACTGGAAAAGCTCAGTTTACATAAGGTCGCCGCTACAAACAGACTAGCATCATACTTCGACATATTTATGTAAAATAAATAATTAACAGCATGTTTTTTTTTTTTTTGTTGCTTTTAACCATGAATCGAGAGTGTTTTACGTTCATATCTATAAAGAATTCAGGGATTTAAGCATTTATTCACAATAATTTTCACTGGAAAAGCTCAGTTTACATGAGGTCGCCGCTACAAACAGACTAGCATCGTACTTCGACATATTTATGTAAAATAAATAATTAACAGCAGTTTTTTTTTTTTTTTCTTTTAACCAAGAATCTAGAGTGTTTTGCGTCTATAACACCATTTACCATATCTATAAAGAATTTAGGGATTTAAGCATTTATTCACAAGAATTTTCAACGAAAAAAGCTCTTTGTCTGCGATTCCACTCGGTCAGCTTTGACTGCCACGCCAACAATGCAGGCCCCTTATTAATCAGCCCCGCGCCCCATGGCCCGTCAATATCATTATGAAGTCAATGCCATGATAATATAAAGTCATAATTGTGACGGTCTTATGACAGTCTTATGACTCCACTGTTAAATAAAGTGTTACCTATTGACCCTGCCACAGGTATCGAAATGAAGGAAAAAGATAGTGGTTTATAGTCCAGAAATTACTGTTTAAGTCAATACAGATTTAGTTTGCATTGATCATTTAGCCTATCAATTAATTAGGTTCATGTTCCTGAAAAATGTAGCCCTGACCCCTATTCATCCAATCTGTTTGGTCTTATTAATGTCCTGTCCCCAGCAAAAAGTGGACATGCATGTTATGCTGTTAAAGTGGGGCAAATAAATATTTAGTCAACCACTAATTGTGCAAGTTCTCCCACTTGAAAATATTAGAGAGGCCTATAATTGTCAACATGGGTAAACCTCAACCATGAGAGACAGAATGTGGAAAAAAACAGAAAATCACATTGTTTGATTTTTAAAGAATTTATTTGCAAATCATGGTGGAAAATAAGTATTTGATCAATACCAAAAGTTTATCTCAATACTTTGTTATGTACCCTTTGCTGGCAATAACGGAGGCCAAACGTTTTCTGTAACTCTTCACAAGCTTTTCACACACTGTTGCTGGTATTTTGACCCATTCTTCCATGCAGCTCTCCTCTAGAGCAGTGATGTTTTGGGGCTGTCGTTGGGCAACACGGACTTTCAACTCCCTCCGCAGATTTTCTAAGGGGTTGAGATCTGGAGACTGGCTAGGCCACTCCAGGACCTTGAAATGCTTCTTACGAAGCCACTCCTTTGTTGCCCTGGCTGTGTGTTTGGGATGATTGTCATGCTGAAAGACCCAGCCACATCTCATCTTCAATGCCCTTGCTGATGGAAGGAAATTTCAGTCAAAATCTCTCGATACATGGCCCCATTCATTCTTTCCTTTACACAGATCAGTTGTCCTGGTCCCTTTGCAGAAAAACAGCCCCAAAGCATGATGTTTCCACCCCCATGCTTCACAGTGGGTATGGTGTTCTTCAGATGCAATTCAGTATTCTTTCTCCTCCAAACACGAGAACCTGTGTTTCTACCAAGAAGTTCTATTTTGGTTTCATCTGACCATAACACATTCTCCCAGTCCTCTTCTGGATCATCCAAATACTCTCTAGCGAACCGCAGACGGGCCTGGACGTGTACTGGCTTCAGCAGGGGGACACGTCTAGCAGTGCAAGATTTGAGTCCCTGGCGGCGCATTGTGTTACTGATAGTGCCTTTGTTACTGTGGTCCCAGCTCTCTGTAGGTCATTCACTAGGTCCCCCCGTGTGGCTATGGGATTTTTCCTCACCGTTCTTGTTATCATTTTGACGCTACGGGGTGAGATCTTGCATGGAGCCCCAGATCGAGGGAGATTATCAGTGGTCTTGTATGTCTTCCATTTTCCAATAATTGCTCCCACAGTTGATTTCTTCTACACCAAGCGTTTTACCTATTGCAGATTCAGTCTTCCCAGCCTGGTGAAGGTCTACAATTTTGTCTCTGGTGTCCTTCGACAGCTCTTTGGTCTTGGCCATAGTGGAGTTTGGAGTGTGACTGACTGAGGATGTGGACAGGTGTCTTTTATACCGATAATGAGTTAAAACAGGTGCTATCAATACAGGTAACGAGTGGAGCCTCGTTAGAAGAAGTTAGACCTCTTTGACAGCCAGAAATCTTGCTTGTTTGTAGGTGACCAAATACTTATTTTCCACTCTAATGTGGAAATAATTTCTTTAAAAATCGAACAATGTGTTTTTTTTCTCCACATTCTGTCTCTCATGGTTGAGGTTTACCGATGTTGACAATTACAGGCCTCTCTAATCTTTTCAAGTCGGAGAACTTGCACAATTGGTGGTTGGCTAAATACTTATTTGCCCCAATGTATCGTCCCTACCAATGTTGAGACCAAACATACGCCATAAAGATCTGGAGGTCGCTATGCTTTGCCGTGCTATATTTGGACGAAATATAACTTTAGGCCCCCCACTGCTTTAAAGCTGCAAATTGAAAGTGTTTTTTTCCCCTCTTGGGCCCCTGTCAGTCATGGGCCATTAGAATCTTCATCACTTGTCTTCCCTTACGGCGCCCTTGCATGCAGGAGTACAAAATTGTACTCGAGCATGAAGATTAGCTATGATGTTACTTTTTGCAAGAATTTCTTGGTATTCTGGGTCGTACGTAGTGTACTTTAAATGAAACCACAATTATGGCTGTTATCACAGTTCCTGGATTGTTGGAGACGGTCAGTAACAAGCTCACTGCATTAAGTCCTTTCTTCACATTCACAGATTGACATTTCAACAGGCAGCCGGTGGCTTCGGTAACCTTGGCGTGTTGGAACTTAATCCCCAAACTTCTCCCTGGGTGAGGTGCTGGATTGTCAAAAAGTGAACTTTATTTCTCAGTGCATTATATTTCAAGAACTCCACAGTAAATGTACTTTACTTCTCACTCACTCTTTTAGAAAATGCCTTTGAAAGGACCAAGGTAAGCGAGAAACCATTGTGTTTGGTTGTATTGGTGAGTACTAAAGAAAGATGTGGCATCAGAGAAGACTTTAATCATCAGCAGCCTCGCCAGGAATGCAGGCAGGGGTCTTGAATAGATGTATTGTTCATGCGCAGAGAGGATAAACAAGTGTATGACGCCAGGAGTAGGTAATTGCCACGTCTTCTTTGGTTCTCGTTTACTTTTGGCTGTTTATCTCATCGACCCGCGAGCTGTCTTATCTAAAGCCAAGTGAAGCACAGTGCACAGAATATTACAGTGCCTTTAATTCGAGTTATGTGAAGCTGTCAGTCAAAGAATCCTCCCACCCTGATTGTTAGGTGTTTTCATCCATCTGACAACAGAAGGAAAATAGATAGTTACAGTAAAGTGTTTATTTGCTCAACTACAACAATCCCTCAAGCACACTTATGGCCACAATATTCTCAGTGGCGCCTCCAGAAATTTTTCATAGGAGTGGCCAGATGGGGCCACTTAAAATCTTGGGGTGGCCAAAACTAAAAGCCATAATTTCAGGTTTTCATTATATTATTGCGGTAAAAAGGTCAGGGGAAAACTATCAGAAAGACATAAGGACACAGTTACTGATATACTTTGGTGTATTGTGTAATATTTGATGTTACTAATGATTTAATGTGCATAGTCCATAGAGGTGTGCAAAATTTCCGATTCTTAGATTATTCGCGATTCGGCCGTGGAAGATTCGAGAACGATTCACAAACATCCAAATTCCGATTATTGAAATATGCCAAGTAAAGCGGAAGTACAACACACTCAGCGCGCCGTGCGGTCAATAAGGAACGGAGCGAGAGTAGCTAAACATCATGCTTCTCATTACCCGGCCCCTCGGGTAATGCCAATGCTCAACTCACGGCTCTAGCTCAACTCATGCCACGAGATAAAAAACACAACAACATACCTGACTGCTGCCGAAAAGCTGCTACAAAGTACATCCACATAATGTTATGGTAGATATCATTTATATAGGACTAGATGCAATATGGATTTGGTAGCGTTAGCAGCTCACCTCCAAAAAGCTAGATGCAGGCGTTAGTAAACGGCCGCCATCTTAAAGCAGTACATCTCCCTGCAAGGCTGTTGAAGCGAACCTTCCAAGCAAACCTAATTAACTTTTTATCTAAAATACTCTTAAATCGGTAAAATATTGACTTCAATCTATCTTTAAAATAGTTTTAAAATTTCACATGTTGAAAGTAGACAAAAGGGAAATTATGGAATAACGGGAGCAATTTTAACAACTTTAACGGTTGATTCACAACATTAAATTAAGTGAATCTAGTTTAAAGCTGCTGATACAGAATGGGGACTGGAGTTTTTTATTTACTGTTATTTTTGTATATTTGTTTACTGCTAAATGTTAACTTGATACTGAAATAGTAGTTTGGTTTAGCCTGAGAGTATTTTTGAACAATCTTGGAACTAATGTACAAAACATAAAAAAAAATAAAAAAAAAATTAAAAAAAAAAAAAAGGAGGGGGGTGCATCAATAATCGTTTTATAATCGAATCGGAGCCTCTGAATCGTAATCGTAATCGAATCGTTAGGTGCCCAAAGATTCCCAGCTCTAATAGTCCATAACTGTCCAGTCAACATTTTGAGTTCCACAACAATTCTGTTTTATTGTGTTATGTATATATTAGGCATAAGGTGTACATTTAACTAGGACTGTCAAACAATTAAAATTTTTAATCGAGTTAATCACAGCTTAAAAATTAATTAATCGTAATTAATCGCAATTCAAACCATCTCTAAAATATGCCATATTTTTCTGTAAATTATTTTTGGAATGGAAAGATAAGACAAGACGGATATATACATTCAACATACTGTACATAAGTACTGTATTTGTTTATTATAACAATAAATCCACAAGATGGCGTTAACATTATTAACATTCTTTCTGTGAAAGGGTTCCACGGATAGAAGGATAAATGTGAGTTTGTATATTGTGACTAAATATAACCATCTAGTGTATTTGTTGAGCTTTCAGTAAATGATACTGTAGCGACTTCTGCCCAAATGCACGATGAGAAGTGGTGCAACCATGACTGTGTGTGGTGGCTGCAAATGCGATATCTTCTCTGCGTTGGGTACACTACCTGGTGTTAAGAAAAAGATCAACTCCTGTCATTCTTTCCCATGTCGCCTCCCACAATATTTATAGTTGCTGTGGGAGAGATGACAAAGCTTTTGCCAATTAAAAGCACGGCCCCAATGAATGCTTGTATCTACTCCACTCTGCCTCTTATCTCTGTATATAAGTAAAACGGTGCCATTGTAGGCTGTTTGCGGCAATGCGTGAATGAGTCGTACTGCGATTGCGTTAATTGCGATAACTATTTTCACGTGATTAATTTTAAAAAATTAATTACCGCCCGTTAACGCGATAAATTTGACAGCCCTACATTTAACAAAACAAAATAAATGCATTAATTTGGGATGAAATGCATAACTGATGCTACAACAATCTAACAATAAACTGGCCAGTGGGGTGGCCAACCAATTTATAGGGGTGGCTATGGCCACCCCTGGCCACCCCCTGGTGGCGCCACTGAATATTCTGCCTTTGCAAAGACGATAATACTCTATTTTGATGGACAGTTGTCAGTTATTAGCCGTTATTCTTGTAAAACTGCACTTTCTAATGTTTTGCAACCCCAAAATAAGGTGACTGCAATATAACCTTGCTGCCTGATACAGTATTTAATGAAACCTTTGTGAGTGTAAATCTATAGACTAAGATAAAGCTTATATCTCTCAAGGCACCTGGGCAACTTCGACAATCCATTAAGCATTCGGTCTTCTATAGTGCAGTGTTTGCTACTATACTGCTAGTTTTTCCAATTATGAACACTGAAGCTATTCCAGTTTGGTGTTTTTCTCTGTGGCCTTGAGCAATGTTCAGACCTCTAATAAAAAAAGTTCTTGTTCTGACTCAAGAATGTCCCTAATATGCCTGCCAAATTTGAATGAATAATGAAAGCGACATGTAAAACAAAGAATGAAAATTGTTAGGGTTGTTCCGATCATGTTTTTTTGCTCCCGATCCGATCGTTTTAGAGTATCTGCCGATCTCGATATTTCCCGATCCGATTGCTTTTTTTTTTTTGCTCCCGATTCAATTCCAATCATTCCCGATAACTTTTCCCGATCATATACATTTTGGCAATGCATTAAGAAAAAAATGAATAAAACTCGGACGAATATATACATTCAACATACAGTACATAAGTACTGTATTTGTTTATTATGACAATAAATCCTCAAGATGGCATTTACATTATTAACATTCTTTCTGTGAGAGGGATCCACGGATAGAAAGACTTGTAAATTCTTAAAGGATAAATGTGACTTTGTATATTGTGACTAAACATTGCCATCTAGTGTATTTGTTGAGCTTTCATTAAATGATACTGTAGCCATTTAACTTCTGCCCAAATGCATGATGGGAAGTGCAACCATGACTGTGCGTCGTGGTACCAATTGATATATCTTCTCTGCGTTGGGACACAACATAGGGTGTTAAGAAAAAGAACAACTACTACCTTTCTTCCCCACATTGCTTCCCACGATTATTCTAATTGTTGGGAGAGGGATTGTAAGGCTTTAGCCATTTAAAAAAAGGTTCCAAAGGCTGTCAAAATTCACTCTACTCATTTCAGCTGCCTTTTAGCTCTATATACTGTATGGATAAAACGGCGCCATTATAGATAGAACGCGACATTGCGTGAGTGGGTCGTGCAGCGCATGCGTTAATTGCGTAAAATATTGTAACGTGATAAATGTAAAAAACATTTATTCTCGCCGTTAACGCGATAAATTTGATAACCCTACCTTAAGCTTAAACTAAAGACTCTGGAAGAGTGTAACACATTATGTCTGTAACGTTAAATACAATTAGAAAACGATTTAATTAAAATATATATATATATATTAAAAAAAGGCATGTCCAATATTTTTTTGCTGATTCCGATACTTTGAAAATAACGTGATCGGACCCCGATCGATCGGGACATTTCTAAAAATTATGAAAAACTCCAAACTGCAATTTCTGGAGAAATTACTCTGGGTCTTTGCTGTGCGGAGATACAGATCTTAGCCCCGCCCATATATGGTCTGGGACATTTTGGGGTCAATATAAGGTCACTTCCTGTTGATTTGGGGACATTTAGGGGGGCAAGTCCTGGTCATATCAGGTCATTTGGGGACATTTAGGGGGGGTGTCCTAGTCAAATCAGGTCATTTGGGAACATTTGTGGAACACGTCCTATTGTTATCTGGTCATTTCCTGTTGATTTGAGGACATTTGTTTTTTTGCCATTGAAAATAAATGGGAAATTTGGACATCCATGGCCGTCAATGGCATTGACTTACATTTGCGTCAGTGGAATCCAAGTGCATTGGCATCGATAGAATCAACATACATGGCTGTCAATGGCATTAAACAAAGTAAATGCCGTTGAAAATGAATGGGAAATTTGGACATCCATGGCCGTCAATGGAATCCAAGTACATTGGCATTAATAGATTCGTCATACATGGCATCAATGCAATGTAAATTCCATTGGAAATTCCATTGGAAGTGAATGGGAAATTTGAACCAACGTTGCATCCCATTTAAAATGAATGGGAAAGTTTTTGGCAAACTTCCAAATTCTGTATACCACTTTAATGCCTCCACAGTCCCGGAATTTTTTATTGCCAAATGATGTGATTTGGTCAAAAATTGTAGGGCTAGATAAATTAGGAATTAAAAAAAAAAATATCTGTGAAAAATCTGCATTTACGGGCGAACAAAAATTTCTTCAGGCTTTTCTGAAAAATTCCCTGCGTCGCGTGAAAATTCCGGTCGTTTGGATATCGGAACGGTGCCGATCGGTCAAACGGTTCGGATTGTGTTGCGCGCCGAAGAAATCCCATTCGACAAAAAAAAACAAAACAAAAAAAACAACAACAAAAAACCAGAATAACACTCATAGGCGGAGTTTGACTTTTGGGGCAGGGGGGGGAACAACATGTTGATGACCCCGAAACGCAGTGTCAGCAATAAAATTAACTTACAAGAATATTTTATAATAATTAGTTGAAAATGAGCGTTTTTTTGTTTCCCATCATTCTTGAGGGGAATTCTAAATCAGGCTGCTGGCAGGACAGCTATACTTTTCACCACGATCATCATCCATTGAATATGGTACACCCGCCGGTGTCGTGCCAATGTAGTTACCTCAGTCAAAAAGTGTATCCCCTGGGCGGAGCCATACGGAGGTATATTTGTGTCTTTATAATTCGATCAAAAAAAAAAAAAGTTGCTTCTATCAACAAAAAAAAAAGTTGCTTCATTCAAAATATATATTTTCAATTTAAAAAAAAGTCACTTCATCCAAAAAAAAATACAAAAATAAATTTGAAATTCAAAAAAATGCATTTGAAAGCTATTTATTTTTTTCTTTTTAAAGTCAATTTTTTTTTTATTGAAACAAGTTTTTTGATTGCAGTAATGTTGTTTTATGTTTGGGCCACATCTTGGCTAGGGCATTTTTGTCATTATTAATCAATCAAAAAATAAGTTGCATCATGCAAAACAAATATATTTTCAAAAGAAAAATCACTTCAATCAAAAAAAAAAAGAAAACTTAATTTTTAAGCTGTAAAAATTTTAATCGTTTGACAGCCCTAATGTAATAACATGTCGAGTAATGACTATGAAACGACTCTAAACATTACGACATATGAGGGATGTTTTCTTTGTACGTTTCCTGAAGCCAAAAAGGAAAAATTTGAACTATGGGTCAACTTGCGCGGACATCCAAAAGACCAGTTTAACGCCAGCAAGTTGAAGCCATTCACCTTCATATGCAGTAAACATTTTGTTGGGGGCCATGGTCCTACGGATCCTATTGCCTGCCAAAGCCTGCTCCGAAGAGGTAAGCCATTTCGATATTTTCATTTATTTTTTAGCGTGGCGTTTTGCTGTGCTGCTTCTGTCTGACAATGAAGGACCTGAAAAAAATTTAAATGGTATCTGACTGCCACTGTTGTTACCTTTTGTGTTGTAAAGAAACAACTTTAATAAAGGGGGAGTGTATTTGTTGTTAATGAAAAAATTTAAAGTGTTCGTTGGCTGTCACTGAGTAACATTTGCGATCGTTACACAAAAATAGCAATATAAATTCCACCCAAGAACGGTCAGAGACATAAGACAACCAGAGGATATAATATATAAGAAAGACAGGGCATATGGTGGTAAAGGATAGATTTTTGAAACAGGGAAATGTCATTGTCAATGGCGTAAGGCAATTCACACAACAAAAAGGTGTTGATAAAAAAGCTCCCTCGGGATCTTTTTCAGCCCTTGACAATCAAGCCATCTCTTTAACTGAACATTTGTATGCTCTTTACCAGTGAATTTGGCACCAGGGGCATCATTTTCAGACAGAATTGGTAGGTTTAGCTCAGTAAACATCTCGTTCGTACACTATTTACATGCATTTAGCATGAGGGACAAACGCGAGCTTGACCCGCCTAGCAAGAGTTGCTAACGTCATGAATACTAATGACCAAAAGTTATGTGTTGCGTGCCGTACGCCATTGTGGTCGAATACATGGGATGAGTTTATGTGATTGTTTTTAATGATGTGCAGACGATACCTGATACATGCTAATCATTTGTGTGGATTGAAATTGATGTATCAGCACCTAGTTGTAAACCCAAATTTTAAATCGCTGTTATTGAAGAGGAAACTGATGTAATTTCATTTTTATTTAGTTTCATTCTGCAAGTGTTAATGTCATGAGCAGCTGAGTCAGCAAACAACACGGACGTCTGACATCATCATTTTGGAGCTTAGTTCACCGTCTAGCTAAGACTTAGCTCCAACGTCTTGGAGAGGAAAGTCCAATGATGAATAAAATATGTTAGGGTGACCAAACCTCCTCTTTTGCCCGGACATGTCCACCTTTCACGTCGTGTCCTCATCATCCGGCCGGGTTTCATAAATTCATGAAAATGTCCGGTTTTTATGATTTTTCACGGGACCAATTTGAAGAGAATATCTCCGGCCGCTGGGGGGCAGCGCTTGCCTGTGTTGTCGTGGCTCCTACTAGTAGGGGCGGGAGAAGGAGTACAGTTTACCCCTTGTATTATGGGCCATTACCGCCATCTACTGGGCTGACGGTTTGGCAAGAGAAGAGGCAGTTACAGACTACAATAAGGAGTAGTTTTAAGAGACGTTTATCGTGCTCCGTACACCTTTCTGTAAGTTTATCTTCTGTTAATGTGGCTCATGTGTCTTCTGTTATATATTATACAATATATGGGTACAAAGAGATGCAGTATGTTGTATTAGTCTTGTATTAATTGTTCTGCGTTCGTGTATTTGGTTTAATGTTAGTATTATATTTTAAGTAGCTGAGTTGCTCAGTAGCCCAGTAGCCTGCCCAGTTGTTAAGAGTTTTTTTTTTTAATGATAAATACGTATGTAATGGCAACTGTTGACTTCTGTTGGAGCTTTGTACTGGCGTGATCTGTAAAATCCCGTTTGATGTCAAATCGTTGCGCTACCGATGATTGTAAACTTAGATACCAAAGTTTGATTTTGCCTCGCTAATAGGGTAGCTATCAGTGAGCTAAGCCGCGCTAGGCATTATGGGAAACGTAGTTTTGAACTGCTGCGTTTGGAAACATGCTGGTTGAATAGTTTGTCGGTTTATTTTGGTTATTGTTTGCGTGTAATCTAGAACATTGAATGAGAGTAAAAATTGAGTGGTAATAACAATTTTTCAACGACAATTGTCGTGATAGTAATTTATAAAAAATTTTATGTGGCACAAGCCTACTGTGTGTCTGTATTGACTGTACTATATTTCTACGGGTCTGCATGCTATTTTTTTGTCAGTTTTTTTTTTTTTGTGTTTTTTAAATTTTTTTATAAGAATAAAGCCTGTTAAGTAAAAAACTTATTTCCATATAGTATATAATATATATTATATGACATTTTTTTCCTTTTAATAAAACTGAATTTTTCTGTCCAGACTGAGGAGGCACACATTAAATATATTAAAGTGATATAGGCATCTTTGAGTGAATTGCGAGTAAAATTCAAGTATCTCGAGGCCGGGCCGAGTGTCTTCTTTTTTGGAAAAAAAAAAAAAAGGTCACCCTAAAATATGTTTTTGGATAGTTATTTTGAGATTAAGGGGTACTTAAAGGGTTAGTTAGTTCCAATTTACGTGGAAATTCGGTTTTAGTTGCCAGCGTAGGAACGGAACTCGTCCGTGACCAGGGTACTACTACCTGTACTACTGTTTGGGCTAACGTGTCTGCTAGCATTGTCGTACAGCGATGAGTTTCACTCAGAGTAAGAGGGAACTTGGCGTGTTGAATGGCAAATTTGCACACTTGGTCAAACTCTTCATGTCAGATAAAGAAGATGAAGACTTCAAAAAGTAATGTGTGTACACTGTTACATTACATCATTAAAGGAAAACCAAACTCAGTTTTGCACCCGCTGCCTTTTTAAAAACATACATGCATGTTAGCCTACTGTGTTAAAACACTATGTTCTTGTGCAATCAGTTGAAAAAAAATCCAAATCAAGAGCAAGAAAGTGAAAGTTATTGCATTTCCTCGCTGCTCTTGCCAAACAAGTCACATCCTGACTCGAGAGAGAACTGGGAGGAAGATGCTGAGAGACGGCCAGAGAGCTCGACAGACAAGGCGGTGTGGTGCTAATGAGAATGTCAGAGGCAGGGAGGCAATTAGTGAAGTTCTGGTCGGAAACCACCATCAGCAACCATGATTAATGATCTAAATTTGTTTTTCTTCTCACCTCATTGCTCTTTCCTCCCTTTTAACACCACTCCTATCATGTCTACGGCTCAAATAAATATGTTGCGGCAGCCAGCAACTCCAACTCCAATAGGTCAGCAACTAAGAATCACCACCACCGCATTGACAATTTAGGTAATTCATTATGGACACATTACTTGGACACAAAAGTGTTTTTTTCTGCATTATTTGAAGGATTTCATATACACTGTGGGGATAAGATTCATAAAATTGAATTTACCAATCATTGGTTTTCACTGGGGGACTGATTACTTACCTTCTTTTTATGGCTTGGTTGGAAAAAAAAAAAGCAGTTGCGTGACGTCTGTAAACAGGGGGCTCCAGGGTAAAACGGACAAATTAAAAATAGGCCGGGGCATAATGCGCCATGAAACTGGTATGACATGTTGTTCTATCAAACACAACGGTTGTTTTGGCTTAAAATACAGCATTTTATTTTAAAGAGGGGTGCAAGAGCAGAAACTGCTTTTTCAGCCTTGTTTGTGTTTCCCGCCATATATAAAAATTAGGACTGTCAAACGATTAAAATTTTTAATCGAGTTAATTACAGCTTAAAAATTAATTAATCGTAATAAATCGCAATTAATCGCAATTCAAACCATATTGTTCTGTAAATTATATATATATTCTGGGAAAAAAATTGTTGGAATGGAAAGATAAGACACAAGATGGATATATACATTCAACATACGGTACATAAGGACTGTATTTGTTTATTATAACAATACATCAACAAGATGGCATTAACATTATTAACATTCTGTTAAAGCGATCCATGGATAGAAAGACTTGTGGTTCTTAAAAGATAAATGTTAGTACAAGTTATAGAAATTTTATATTAAAACCCCTCTTAATGTTTTCGTTTTAATAAAATTTGTAAAATTTTCAATCAAAAAATAAACTAGTAGCCTGCCATTGTTCATGTCAATAATTACTTACACAATGCTCATGGGTGCTGAAGCCTATAAAATCAGTCGCACCCAAGCGCCAGCAGAGGGCGGCAAAACTCCATAAAACACAATTAACAAGTGGGCATTTCACTCTACTGACATTTAAATCTGTCTAAGCGGGTTATGTGCGTTAATTGCGTCAAATATTTTAACGTGATTAATTAAAAAAAATAATTACCGCCCGTTAACACGATAATTTTGACAGCCCTCCCTAATAAAAATATATTGGAATGACATTTAACTGTTGAGTGGGGCATGGCTTCAGCACTTTCCTCAGACACGCCCACACCATTGGAAAGCTGAGAGAATTTCGTAATTATCTGGGTCTTTGAAAACAACCCAGATAGTGTTATCATAAACAGAGTTTAAGAAAAAAAAATGGGGAGGGCAATTTTATTTTTTATAAATGATTTTTTCTTTGATTGAAAATATTTTTTTTTATGATTAAAGCAACTTTTTGGGCGATAGAATAATTTAAACACAAATGCCCTAGTATGGCCCAAACACAAAAAGGATTGCTAAAATCAAAGAAAACTTTTTTTCCTGAAAAATTAAGTTTTGAGTCCCAAATATTTTTTCGCATTCAAAGACTTTTTTTCTATGATTAAAAGTTTTCTTTTTTTTTTTTTTGATTGAAGTGATTTATTTTTTCTTTGATTGAAAATGATATGCAAAACAAATGACCGTCTAAGGTGCTAGTCACATGATCTGTTTGAAAAATAATTTAGACCCATTATAAAAACATCTTTTTTTTTTGGTTAATTTCATTCATTTTAGTTGTTTGTTTTCTTGCTTTACAAGTTTTATAAATAGAGGAAAGCTAATTACATGCAATGACACTTTTAGGCCACCAGGGGGGGCCTGGCCTCCCTGGCCCCCTCTCAAACTGTTTATGATAACACTAAATATTAATCAAAATTCATGTTCTGTGCTAATTATTTCTTCAGTTACTGTTCCAGTTGTTTCATTAGTGTCAAGTTATGGTATTTGGTAACACTTCATTTGACAGTGGCATCATAAGACTGTCATTAGACAATCATAATTATCATTAGATAATCATAACTATGACATGACGTTGAGGGAAAAAAGTAGCGGCTTATTGTCTGAAAATTACAGTACACACACAGTACACTGAGAAAGACGTTGGTCAGGCCAAATTCTTGAAGAATAAATGAAAAATAACATTATATTTGCTATAAACCCCCACCAATAAAACCTATTTCAAGAAATTGTCATGATATTTTGCTTTATTACGTGAAATGCTTGCAGCATTTAAAGCATGTCCATTTGCACTTAGCTCGTGGCTCCTTACAGGCTCATGAAATATCCTGCAATGTTATTAAATGCGTGTCATGCTCTCGGCATTAAAAAAAGAAGGGAAAAGCGTGCTTTCAAGCCGTGACAGCTAAGACGTGAGTGTTGACACTGAAGTATAAAAATGTTTTTAGGTATTTTTGATGGGTTTTTTCAAATGGATTCTTTTAGTTTATGTGGTATCTCACTTCGCTGATTGATTCAATCCTTCAAGTATGTCCGCACTTTACAGTGCTTATCCGCTTCTAATGTTTAAAAAAAAAAAAAAAAAACTGCTCTTGTTTTATAAGCGCATCCGTGATTCAGTGAATATAAACCTCCCAGAGGGCAAAAAGGACAGCAAAATGTAAAAATCATAATGCATCTCAAGCTAAGATTGTCCACACAGTGTGATTAAAAAGATTTATCGACGCAGAATATACAAGTATAATGAAATAAATTTGCTGCTAGGTAGGAATCTTAGAAAATTGCACACGTTTGCTCTTCATATTTACAGTCTATTTACCAAGTTGGTACTACTGTATTTTTTGGGACTATAAGTCATTTTTTTTTTTTTTTTCCATAGTTTGGCCAGGGGTGCGTCTTATACTTATGAGTAATTTATGTGCGAAATTATTTACAAATTATTATTAGCTATGTACCGAAAGCAAAATTCTTGGCCCAAACCGAATATTGGAAAAACCCGGCCGAAAAAGCCAACCCGAAAGGCAGAAAAATGCACATGTAAGTCATTAATAAAAAAAAAAAAAAAAAAAATTATATACAGTGCCTTGCAAAAGTATTCGGCCCCCTTGAACCTTGCAACCTTTCGCCACATTTCAGGCTTCAAACATAAAGATATAAAATTTTAATTTTTTGTCAAGAATCAACAACAATTGGGACACAATCGTGAAGTGGAACAAAATTTATTGGATAATTTAAACTTTTTTAACAAATAAAAAACTGAAAAGTGGGGCGTGCAATATTATTCGGCCCCCTTGCATTAATACTTTGTAGCGCCACCTTTTGCTCCAATTACAGCTGCAAGTTGCTTGGGGTATGTTTCTATCAGTTTTGCACATCGAGAGACTGACATTCTTGCCCATTCTTCCTTGCAAAACAGCTCGAGCTCAGTGAGGTTGGATGGAGAGTGTTTGTTTGTGGACAGCAGTCTTCAGCTCTTTCCACAGATTCTCGATTGGATTCAGGTCTGGACTTTGACTTGGCCATTCTAACACCTGGATACGTTTATTTTTGAACCATTCCATTGTAGATTTGGCTTTATGTTTTGGATCATTGTCCTGTTGGAAGATAAATCTCCGTCCCAGTCTCAGGTCTTGTGCAGATACCAACAGGTTTTCTTCCAGAATGTTCCTGTATTTGGCTGCATCCATCTTCCCGTCAATTTTAACCATCTTCCCTGTCCCTGCTGAAGAAAAGCAGGCCCAAACCATGATGCTGCCACCACCATGTTTGATAGTGGGGATGGTGTGTTCAGGATGATGAGCTGTGTTGCTTTTACGCCAAACATATCGTTATTTTGGTTTCATCTGACCAGAGCACCTTCCTCCACATGTTTGGTGTGTCTCCCAGCTGGCTTGTGGCAAACTCTAAACGAGACTTTTTATGGATATCTTTGAGAAATGGCTTTCTTCTTGCCACTCTTCCATAAAGGCCAGATTTGTGCAGTGTACGACTGATTGTTGTCCTATGGACAGACTCTCCCACCTCAGCTGTAGATCTCTGCAGTTCATCCAGAGTGATCATGGGCCTCTTGGCTGCATCTCTGATCAGTTTTCTCCTTGTTTGAGAAGAAAGTTTGGAAGGACGGCCGGGTCTTGGTAGATTTGCAGTGGTCTGATGCTCCTTCAATTTCAATATGATGGCTTGCACAGTGCTCCTTGAGATGTTTAAAGCTTGGGAAATCTTTTTGTATCCAAATCCGGCTTTAAACTTCTCCACAACAGTATCTCGGACCTGCCTGGTGTGTTCCTTGGTTTTCATAATGCTCTCTGCACTTTAAACA
The DNA here is from genome assembly GCF_030265065.1 of Corythoichthys intestinalis. Taxonomy (NCBI): domain Eukaryota; kingdom Metazoa; phylum Chordata; class Actinopteri; order Syngnathiformes; family Syngnathidae; genus Corythoichthys; species Corythoichthys intestinalis. The sequence continues at coordinate 47,553,543 of NC_080409.1, read as the reverse complement.
GAACCCTGAGGCGATCACAGAGCAGGTGCATTTATACGGAGACTTGATTACACACATTTGGATTCTATTTATCATCATCGGTCATTTAGGACAACATTGGCTCATTCAGAGATCCTCACTGAACTTCTGGAGTGAGTTTGCTGCACTGAAAGTAAAGGGGCCAAATAATATTGCACGCCCCACTTTTCAATTTTTTTATTTGTTAAAAAAGTTTAAATTATCCAATAAATGTTGTTCCACTTTACGATTGTGTCCCACTTGTTGATTCTTGACAAAAACATTAAATTTCATATCTTTATGTTTGATGCCTGAAATGTGGCGAAAGGTTGCAAGATTCAAGGGGGCCGAATACTTTTGCAAGGCACTGTATGTATATATATATATATATATATATATATATATATATATATATATATATATATATATATATATATATATATATATATATATATATATATAATTTCGTTACTTCATTTTCTTTGTTGATGACTGTTTGACCAAAATTTTCTAACATTTCCTATGGAAACAACTGTGCTGAACTAGATTGTTTTTTACTTATTGCTGTCACGCCTGGGTGTTGGTTGTCATATCTTGGTATACTGTTGTCTCTTCCTGCTTTATTTTGAAGGCTCAACCTCCTGTTTCCACCACTCACCCTTCCTGCTGTCTCACCTGTCTCTGATTATGATAAGCTATTGTTCCCACCTGTGCCCCATTCCTCATGTGCTTAAATTGTTTGTCACTCCCTAGTCTTGTGCCAAAGTGTCTTCGCCCTTCGTTGCCACCAAAGCAAGTCCATAGCCAAAGATATTCTAAGTTGTTCATAGTATTCTGCCATAGCTCTTTGTTATTTTGTGCCACATGCATAGCCCTTTGTTGTAATTGTATACTCCAGTGCATTTTGCCTGGCTCTCTTGTTTCTTGTTTTATTATTTTTGTTTCGTAGCCCGTTATTTCCTCCTACTGGAGCCATTTTAAGTTATTAAAAGACTGAATTCTGCATCTGAGTCCGCTCATCTTGTCTAAGTGTGACAATTGTGGCTCCGCTATAAAAAAAGAAAATACATCTATTGCACAAGACTATAAGAATATTTTTTCAGTACAATTTGTGGTTCGCGTCTCTTATATGCACAATTTTAATTGCCGAGCTAAATCTTTCCCAGGGAGCTTCTCATATTTCAAGATGAGCGGTATCGTAGCAAAGCCGTAGCTCGTCGGCTTATGGGTGCATGACAAAATGAAATGAATACACATGTTTTGCGAATAATCAATTATTCACATTGCTAGTCCTCAAATTGCAGTAAGTGGTGCTTACGTGCTTGGGTTTTATATTTTGTGTGCTTTTATATCAGCGAAAGGATAAATGATCTTTCAATTTCATCTCGTAATCGTGTTTGCCATATGAATTCATCAGCCACAGATGGCATTGCCTTGAGATAAGTCATGACGTTTTTGATGTAAGTCATTGTTAAATATGAAGGACACCGAATAGAAAAAAAATGATGGCAATTCAGTACATAAGATAGTATTGATAAAAATGTGGTTTTAAAATACGACGAGAATCCAACTCAAGACAAAAATGTAGTTGTACAAGTAAATGCTAGGGTACCAATCAGTGGAAAATACAGTGGGACAAATAAGTATTTAGTCAACCACTAATCGTAAAGTTCTCCCACTTGAAAATATTAGACAGGCCTGTAATTGTCAACATGGGTAAACCTCAACCATGAGAGAGTCACATTGTTTGATTTTTAAAGAATTTATTTGCAAATCATGGTGGAAAACAAGTATTTGGTCAATACCAAAAGTTCATCTCAATACTTTGTTATGTGCCCTTTGTTGGCAATAACGGAGGCCAAACGTTTTCTGTAACTCTTCACTCTTTGCTTGGTGTAAAGAAATCAACCGTGGGAGCAATTATTAGAAAATGGAAGACATACAAGACCACCGATAATCTCCCTCGATCTGGGGCTCCATGCAAGATCCCACCCCGTGGCGTCGAAATGATAACAAGAATGGTGAGCAAAAATCCCAGAACCACACGGGGGGACCTAGTGAATGACCTACGGAGAGCTGGGACCACAGTAACAAAGGCTACTATCAGTAACACAATGCGCACCAGGGACTCAAATTTTGCACTGCTAGACGTGTCCCCCTGCTGAAGCCGCTACACGTCCAGGCCCGTCTGCGGTTCGCTCAAGGGCATTTAGATGATCCAGAAGAGGATTGGGAGAATGTGTTATGGTCAGATGAAACCAAAATAGAACTTTTTGGTAGAAACACAGGTTCTCGTGTTTGAAAGAGAAAGTCAAGAATACTGAATTGCATTCGAAGAACACCATACCCACTGTGTAGCATGGGGGTGGAAACATCATGCTTTAGGGTTGTTTTTTTTTTGCAAAGGGACCAGGACGACTGATCTGTGTAAAGGAAAGAATGAATGGGGCCATGTATCGAGAGATATTGAGTGAAAATCTCCTTCCATCTGCAAGGGCATTGAAGATGAGACGTGGCTGGGTCTTTCAGCATGACAATGATCCCAAACACACAGCCGGGCAACAAAGGAGTGGCTTCGTAAGAAGCATTTCAAGGTCCTGGAGTGGCCTAGCCAGTCTCCAGATCTCAACCCCATAGAAAATCTGTGGGGGGAGTTGAAAGTCCGTGTTTCCCAACGACAGCCCAACGAAACATCACTGCTCTAGAGGAGATCTGCATGGAGGAATGGGCCAAAATACAAGCAACAGTGTGTGAAAAGCTTGTGAAGAGTTACAGAAAACGTTTGGCCTCCGTTATTGCCAACAAAAGGGTACATAACAAAGTACTGAGGTGAACTTTTGGTATTGACGAAATACTTATTTTCCACCATGATTTGCAAATAAATTCTTTAAAAATCAAAGTGATTTTCAGTTTTTTTTTTCCACATTCTGTCTCTCATGGTTGAGGTTTACCCATGTTGACAATTACAGGCCTCTCTAAGATTTTCAAGTGGGAGAACTTGCACAATTAGTGGTTGACTAAATACTTATTTGCCACACTGTATATTAGCTGAAACACTTTACGGGCTTATGTGGCCCAAACCAGAGTGCAGAGTTTGGGTGGGTTGGGAGGGTTTAGCCACAGTAAGCCACATGGTTGCTAAACGTCATATGCTATTGTTTAGCCACAACTGGATTCATTACTTTATAACTTTTCATCCTTCACACAGTGGCTGGACACAGAAATGTTGTTTAATCCATCTGCAGGTGACCGGGAGATTAACTGATTGATGATTTTACGACACTTTGCGGGTGTGCGCTGATCCACATGGGAAATGCAGTCTTCCTTAAGGCAAAACACTACTACTTTTGTCCAACGGCATCGCTAAAACCGACAAAAACTGAAACCTGCCAAGTGGTGCTTTAATGGGTTAATTCTGACTTACACTGAAAATCGGGTACGGCGCCAACAGAGGAACGGACCTCGTTCGTAACCCGAGGACTACCTGTATATTTATTGTCCTTTTAAGACACCACGTGTTTGAACGGACATAAGACTTCCGCCTGCAAGCTTGCGTGTGGTCATGTGATTGCATTGTTACATGTGATTGGTATATTGGAGTCATGTGATTATTTTATGACATGTCAGTGGGGCAACTGGTAGAGCCATTATGGGAATTTCTTGCAAAAATAGTAAAAGTAAAATCTATATGTTGAATAAAGAAAAATGTAATGAAAATAGCAGAGTAAGAGTAAAGTTCATCACAAATCTACTCAAAATTAAAAAAGAATGGTGTGGTGAAACTACTCTTTGAAGTACATTTTTCTTTAAAAGTTACTCAAGTAAATGTAAAGTCTTACTACCCACCTCTGCATATGACGGTGAAACTCTTGAGTAGTTTTAATTAATGTTGTGACATGCTAAAAAATCACTTTCTGGATAATGACTTTCTGCTTTGAATTTTTTTCACCCCTTCCCGCGGGATGTCAAAGGTTAGATGATGAAGACAGTGTAGGCGTGACAACGTACCAAGTCACCGTACTCCACGCTCCGATGCTTTTGAGTCATCACCGTGCGCTGAAGAGTCAGATGGATAGCAAGTTGTGTAGGAGTTCATAAAAAAAAAGAAGGTTCCTACATTTCCCACTGGCGTAAGGACCATTAGTCGCTGTTAAGTCTAGTAGCTGTTCACCCCTCCAGCTTTTCTCTCAATGTCAAAAACAACAAAGTCACTGGGGGTTTGGAAGGCTGCACATAGCTTATTAGCAGGTGAAATGGGTAAGATTGCATTTACTATTCAGTATTTGATTCAAGGAAAGCACTTCTAGTACTATAAATTAAGGCTGCAGCTATAGAATATTTTAGTAATCGAGTATTCTACTGAAAATTTTATCAACTAATCGAGTAATCGGATAAAATGTTTTTTTGGTAAAGAGCAATTATAAATATACATGAGAAAACAAGACATTTCACCTAATATTGGACCATTTTTAGACAATCAATGTCTTTATTTTAGATGTACAGTACATTGTTGAAAATGGCCAACAATTGCATCTCAGATGCGACTTGAAAAAATACAAATTCACTGCTTTCACTCCAAAAATGTATTTCTTACCTAAAAATGTCATTACACTTCATAGCACACATCACTTAAAAGTTAGGTGTTTTTCCCACGTTTCAATTCAATTTCCATTTTTGTCAAGCTATTTTTAAGTTCTAGTTAAAGCTGTAATGTGAAGTAAGGTGGGCCAACCATGTTTTTGAATAATATCAATGGCTAAACAGTTATAAGCATATTTTCATTTTTTTTTTTTAACGCAACCCTTCCAGATTCTTTGTTTAACCCATAGCAACGCCCTTGACAACGAAAATGCTTTTCTTCGGCAATCTTCGGAAATTACGTCACACCGGGAAGTGCGAGGGAAGTCCGCCATAGAACAGTATTGTTTGTTGCATTGCTTCTCGGTAAGGTGCCACAGCGGTGTGTGGAGATGTTTTGTTCTCACTCAAACGAAAAGTTGTATGAGTGGCCAAAGAATAGCAGGGCACGTAAATGTCCATCTTTCGTTTGCACGAAGCGAATGAATTTCACGCCATCATCGAGTAGTGTTCTCTGCTGCAAACACTTCGAAGATGCCTGCTTCCTTAACCGGTATGGTTATGATCAAGGATTTACCAAAAAGTAAGTGTGATTTTTGGATAGATGACTGATGACTTTATCAAAGCAGAGCTGCCAACTGTTGTGGAATGAACAGTATAAGCTAGCGACGTTAGCCGAAAGTTAACTCGTGGCAATCCCCGATCATAGTTGTTGTTGCGTTCGCTAGGTTAAGCGTGTTTAAATTGTGCGTCCTCTACGATCTTGTCCGAAAGGGTTAATCCACTGTTAATAGGGAAAGGGGTGTGGATGTGCACATAAGCGGGTCGGCGTCGCAGTAATTCACTGTCACGTTGCAATAAGAGACACACACCGCCGGTGAGTTTGTGCACATTTATTTGTATTATGTATTTCCACCTTCATGCTTCAAGCATTGCATTGCATTTGTACGGTTCTGTCATGTTCTGCTCCTGGTCAGATTTTGTGTTGTTGCAGAGCCGGCTGTGGGGGCGTGCCGACGTTGCACCTGCAGCTAATCCCTGCTCGTCAGCTATAGTATATAAACGCAGGCTATCCGGGAGAAGAACGCCGAGATATTTCCCTTGCTGGTCGCCATTAACACGTACTGCTTTCGAGTCGCGTTGTATTTGCCTTCTAGTTCGTCGGACGTCTTAGTTTTGTGATCCTCTACCTTGTGCAGCTATTGAGTGTGTTTTTGTTTGTCTTTTTGGCTCTATGCCCTCCGCTCTGTTTTCGCGTGTTTGATCCCCGTCTACCTATTTGTCATGGACCACTTTTTTTATTCCATTTTTACCGCGTTCGCGTGTTTTGTTTTATTTGTGATTAATAAATCCCGAACGCTTCCCTCTGTTGTCTGTTTTTGGGTTCAATCTTGTTTTCCGCGTCCGCGGATCACAACAGAAATGCGCGAGAAGCAAAACTTTGTGGTCGAATATGGCGGCAGTCTGCTATTATTTTGTTTTCTTATTGTTGCCACAATAAAGTGAAGAAAGCCATCAACGACTCATCTCCTTCTTTCCCCCCAACGTTTTTATATTATTATTTCATATGCACGAGAGCTGCCGGATCTGCCAAAATGAACATGAAGTCTGATTATTATTTTTTTTTAACAATGTCATCAGATAGACAAAAACATAAAATTGTGTGCAAATGCCTGCATCTTCAAATCATGAAAATAATAACAGCCTATATCTTACCAATGTTGTAATCTCGATGGGTCTTGTATCCATTCCATGTCAGGTAGTCTAGGCACATTGTTTGCATCCTGATTAGCGTCTGGCTAATAACATAAAATTCCAAGCTCCTCTTCTTCCTCCAATTCTTCAAAAACTTGGATCTCCTCCCTTGAGCTCGATCTATCGCTTATATACCCTACCCACCGACGTCACAAAACCACGTGCTCGCTGTGTGGTTCCGCCCACTTGTCCGTCATTTTGTCTCTGTATTAGCATTGTTTTCAATTGATCGAGGAATTTAAAATGCATTTCATGGAAGACCCGGTGCTTTCTGATGCTGTAAACTCACTGGATGTGTTGCATAAAAGGCGTTATGTGGAAAAGCTTCGTTCTATACAGTCGCCAGATCCATATTTGATGCCCAAATCGATGTTTTTCGACCCACTGTCTTCGCCCTGTCTGCCTGACATCTGCTACGCTGTCATTTACAATTATCTTGTCCACACAAAATCAGCCTATTCCCACGAAAATTTGAAAAACTTCAAGAGCTTGGAGGCTTATAAATACTTCGTTGCTGGTTGGGTGAAACAGGTCCTCGTTCGGCAGGAATCTATCTTGTGCTTGGAAAGGTGAGTTACGAAATTTTCAATTCAAAATCTTTTGTTATTGCTAACATCCACTGTCAAGTCTAATGTATTTCATGTCGTTTGTCAATGGAGTTAAGGCTTTTAATGTTTATATGGTTTAGCGATAGCACTCTCACTACATACATACGTGTATGTTGTCGGCGATTAGCCTAGCAATGATCTTAATTGTGGTTATTTGTCAGCCCCGTAGACGAGGCCAGTTTCTTTCACTTGGTACCAGCTAAATATTATTCAAAAAATAACGATGGTGGAAGAAAGGGAAGTCACAAACGTCTTGAATTTGAAACTATGTCGTACTACGTCGTATGTTGTCGGCGATTAGCCTTGCAATGATCTTAATTGTGGTTATTTGTCAGCTCCGTAGACGAGGCCAGTTTCTTTCACTTGGTACCAGCTAAATATTATTCAAAAAATAACGATGGTGGAAGAAAGGGAAGTCACAAACATCTTGAATTTGAAACTATGTCGTACTACGTCGTATGTTGTCGGCGATTAGCCTCGCAATGATCTTAATTGTGGTTATTTGTCAGCCCAAAACCCTCTAAGTATATCTTAAATGCATCTTACCGGATATAAAATGACTACTACATACTCTGTGGTGATTTTTTGGTGCCCAGTTTTCACGTCGAATTGCAGCTGTCCATTTCGCTCTCCTCTTTGGATCCCTCGGAATACGGTAAAACTTCAAGTCTCTCCTTCCATCTTCTCTGTCAGTGCAACCAACAGCCACACACGCCTTCACCATTTTGATTATTAATGTTAAGGAGCAGAAAAACACGCCGTAAATAGGAGAAATGTACGTAGCCGTAACAGGTTAACACTATGTTTTGACGGACAAGTGGGCGGTACCATTCAGGAGAGCGGAGTTGTGACGTCACGTGGGTAGGGTCTATATCACTGTTTGAATCATTGTTTGAAGGGCTTTGTATGGCGGCCGTTTGTATGGAGCTGCCATTGTGGTTCCCGGTGTGACGTATCACTTCCGGGTTCGTCCTCTTTCAGGTTCGAACTTCGGAAACGCGATTATTTTGTCAAATATACAACATATAAATTATTTTTTCGTGCTTTATTTGTTGGACAATGTTTAATTACTTTACTTGTGACCCTATTTGGCATGTGAAGAAATTACTTCACATTACTGCTTTAATTAAGTTTTAAATTAGTCTAAATTGAAAGTTTTGATAGGATTTTGAGTTTTTGCAGTGTTCAAAACAAATGTATGACACCTGTTGTATTGGAGCACATTGGGAACCAGTGCTACTTGGTGTTTTAGCCATCAATCACCACTGAGCTAAAATTGACAGTTAGCTTTACAATGTTTTTTATTTACACCCTCATCACTCTACAGCACTGTGTTTTTAAAGATTAAATGAAGCCTTTATGAAAGACACCTCAGCCACGGATCGAGAGTAGTCACTGATGGTCCACAGGCTCCGCTTTCGGATTTCAATGGCCTCCCTGATCCAGCGCTGATGTTTGTTTTCTTCGGTGACTCTGGCATTTTCCCAGTCCATAATGTGGTTTTCCCTTTTGCAGTGATCGGTGATGGCTGGCTTGTGATGTTCCTGTTGTGCTTGTTCTTTTATTGCCGTCATCATCATCATTCCCGTCCCATTGCGTAGAGCTGTTCAAGTGAGCTAGGCCCCTCCAGGACTGGTGGTCTTGTACCAGCAGATTTGCATCATTCAGGGTAACTCTGTGTTGTTGTTCCGAATTCTATTTTGTTTTGAAGTCTGTGTTTTTTGGCATCACAAGCATCAAGTATGCTGATGGAAGTGTTCTAGCGTGACCATTTACGGCTGCCAATGAAAGTGGTTCCACCTTGATGAGGTGCAGCAGGATGAATTCTGAAAGCTTATCTGCTATCTCATATTCAGCCAACTAATTCAAACCTTATTGGACGGCGTTTCAAAGTGCAGATGGACAATGACCCAAAGCCTACTATGAAAGCAACCAAAGCATTTCTATTATTCTGATTACAACTGAAGGTCCAAAAATGTTTGGCCTTTTATTCGACGAACTAAAGGATACGAAAAAATATCGTTTGTTGGTGAAAAGTAGCTAAAATGTTCAGTTGTGTCTTTAATTCTATCCCTCGTGGATACGTTTAAATTGGCTAACAACTCTTCCTTTGTTTTCATCTGCCAGTAAATAAATTTGCCAGCAAGTAGATTTGTAATGATCTCATTATTTTTCCAGTTTTACTGCCACAAGATTTCCTCCTTTTATTTTTTTGTGTGAAGTTTCACATCTATAAAAAGCGCAAAATACATTTTAAAGCCAACCAGGAGCAATTTAGGGATCGCACTGACTGTGTATATTACATTCACTGTCTAGTTTATTTGACATCATTTTTCAATTTATTTGTCCGTGATAGCATTTCAGGAATTGACTGATGTATTGGCCCGGCAGCTTAAAATCATGCATCATCTCTTTGCCATTTCCAAAGAGCGAGGGGTTAACTACACAGAGCCTTTTCAAGCAGTCATCGGTTCAAGCTGGGTGCAGCTTCAAGCCTTGAGATGGGGGAAAAAATGGAAAATTTCAGGCCCATTGGACAAGCTTTGAAGGAAAAAAAATCTATAAAAACGCTTTAGAAATGTGAAAGTGAGGAATGTTTAAGAGTTAACATCAAGTTCTGTTAGGCTTTTGCTGACTTTTACTGCAAGATCAGGGAAAAATTTTCCCAACTGGCCCGAGTGTTGATAAGGGTGTAACTGGCTTTTAAGGCCGCAGCCATCGATTATTAAAGTACCGTAATTTCCCGAATATAAGGCGCACCCGTGTATAATGCGCACCCCAAATTTACTTGTAAAATCTAGGGAAAATTATTGTACCCGTTTATAACGCGCACCCTAATTTTAGCACCAATAAATAAAAGAATACAAGAAAACAGAGCTCGTGTACAGATACAGAAATGTCATTTTACTGACTGGTGAAGCACAGCACAAGCATAGCACATTGGTAGTTCAAAACATTACCATAAACTGACAATATTTACGGTAATAATATGATTTGACAACTTCTCCAACTTACCAGAATCTAGGAGAAAACAAAACAGATGTGACTTTTGTTTTAAAGGCTGCTGTATAACTCGCTCGTTTCATCATGATGAATAAATGTTTCTTCCATGGAATGAAACGGTAAAATGAAAGTGAGAACGTAAGTTGGAAATCCGTGAGAGCTCATCGCTGTCAACACGACAGTAACAATAGGAACTATTGTTATTTGAGTTTGTTTGAGTTTCCCGAGGGACAGATATAGTTGACGGATACAGGAAGTCTGTGTGCTTACGTTTGTTATGGTCCGAGTTGCGGAGCTGTAAAAAACGTTGACTCAAATGAGTTCAAGAAACTAAATTCTGTGCTTTATGAAGACTGAAAGAAGCAAAATTTAACACAGACGAAATCATTCGGCCGATTAGAGTGAAGTATTACCGACACAAAATGGTGATGTCATGTACCGTAATGGTCGGCAACAGGTCACCGCAACCTTCAACACAACGTGGCCATGTCAATTAAAAAAAAAAAAAATCGGTTTATATATACAGTGGGGAGAACAAGTATTTGATACACTGCCATTATATTATATATATTTCTGTCTCCATCTACGTACCCGTTTATAATGCACACCATGATTTTACAAGTTGATTTTTTTGGGGAAAAAAGTGCTCGTTATATTCGGGAAATTACGGTAATCGATTAATTTCCTAATTTACAAACATTTAATGTGTTGTAAAATAATTTTAGGTGATGTAAAACAATCAAACGTGTTTGCCATGCTTGCAATAGCAATTATGTTGACCTGCACATTTATTGGTGCCAAGATTGCACTTCAAAAGAACATTATATGCGAACACAAAATAAAAGGCAATTAAGCGTTTGGAATATGCAGTTTGCCTGACACTTCTCAGCCACCGTATAAAATGCTTGAGTGTTTCTTCAAAATGTACAGACATAGACTTCATAATGATTTTGACGGGGCGCAGAGCCGATTAATAGGGGGCCTGCATTGTTGTCAAAGCTGACTGAGTGGAATCGCAGACAAAGAGCTTTTGGATTTGTTTCAATTTTTACACGTCCTTCACCACCTCCATGGTCCGGAATATCATATATACTTAGAATATCGTTATAGTAACTTATACAGTGGGGCAAATAAGTATTTAGTCAACCACTAATTGTGCAGGTTCTCCTACTTGAAAATATTAGAGAGGCCTGTAATTGTCAACATGGGTAAACCTCAACCATGAGAGACAGAATGTGGGAAATCACATTGTTTGATTTTTAAAGAATTTATTTGCAAATCATGGTGGAAAATACGTATTTGGTCAATACCAAAAGTTCATCTCAATACTTTGTTATACCCTTTGCTGGCAATAACGGAGCCTAACTCCCTCCTCACCCCGTGGCGTCAAAATGATAACAAGAACGGTGAGCAAAAATCCCAGAACCACACGGGGGGACCTAGTGAATGACCTACAGAGAGCTGGGACCACAGTAACAAAGGCTACTATCAGTACACATTGCGTCGCCAGGGACTCAAATCCTGCACTGCCAGACGTGTCCCCCTGCTGAAGACAGTACACGTCCAGGCCCATCTGTGGTTCGCTAGACAGCATTTGAATGATCCAGAAGAGAACTGGGAGAATGTGTTATAGTCAGATGAACCCAAAATAGAACTTTTTGGTAGAAATACAGGTTCTCTTGTTTGGAGGCAAAAGAATACTGAATTGCATCATACCCACTGTGAAGCATCGGGGTGGAAACATCATGCTTTGGGGCTGTTTTTCTGCAAAGGGATCAGGACGACTGATCTGTGTAAAGGAAAGAATGAATGGGGCCATGTATCGAGAGATTTTGAGTGAAAATCTCCTTCCATCAGCAAGGGCATTGAAGATGAGACGTGGCTGGGTCTTTCAGCATGACCATGATCCCAAACACACAGCAAGGGCAACAAAGGAGTGGCTTCGTGAGAAGCATTTCAAGGTTCTGGAGTGGGCTATCTAGTCTCCAGATCTCAACCCCATAGAAAATCTGCGGAGGAAGTTGAAAGCCCGTGTTGCCCAACGACAGCCCCAAAACATCACTGCTCTAGAGGAGATCTGCATGGAGGAATGGGCCAAAATACCAGCAACAGTGTGTGAAAAGCTTGTCAAGAGTTACAGAAAACGTTTGGCCTCCGTTATTGCCAACAAAGGGTACATAACAAAGTATTGAGATGAACTTTTGGAATTGACCAAATACTTATTTTCCACCATGATTTGCAAATAAATTCTTTAAAAATCAAACAATGTGATTTTCTGTTTTTTTTCCACATTCTGTCTCTCATGGTTGAGGTTTACCCATGTTGACAATTACAGGCCTCTCTAATATTTTCAAGTGGGAGAACTTGCACAATTAGTGGTTGACTAAATACTTATTTGCCCCACTGTACATATCTTTTAAGATGAGCTTGTATGCAAACATGTTCATATGTCTACACATTCAATAGAACCTGGAGTATAGGGCTGGCAAGTGGGAGCTCTGACGCTGGAGGCTAACACCTTGGCTCAGGTTCCCAAATCTTGTCTTGTAATGCACAGCTAGGACACCTTGCAATGAGTGGTCCTGTTGCCTGTGGGTTGTTTTGCTCTGGCAGCAGGTCCACAAATAACATTGGATAATGAATAATACACATTTCAACAATTATCACCATGAGCACCAGTAGAGCTGTTATTATATAAATTATGACTTTTGAATGTACAATCAATATATGGGGACGGCGGTGATGACGACGATGATGGCGCTGGTGATAGTGCGATGATGATGACGATGTTGGGAAGTGACTGTATTGGGGAGTGAGTTGGGAGTGGGACCCCAAAAAAGCTCGGCTTCTTCCCACTCCTTTTCGAGCTACGTATGTATGTATTTTAAATTTTTTTTTTGTTATAATCAAAACTACTGGTATTATTGTTATTTGTTTTCCCCTACTCTTGCTGTTCTGTTATTACTGCTCGAAATCAAGCAATCAATCAATAAACAAGCTCAAACAAAAACCTACAGCCATATGTTGGCCTTAATGGGCAGAAGCTGGATTCAGCAATGTGACACGAGTTACAGTGCCCTCCATAATTATTGGCAAGCCTGGTTAAGATTAGGGTTGGGAATCTCTGGCATGAAGCCGATTCGATAAGTATCTAGATACACAGGTTCCGTTTCGATTAAAAAACGATACATTTTTAAGGCCGAGCGATTCGATACGATTCGATACAGTTTAAGAACGATACGGTTCGATACAGAGTGAAAACGATACGATAGTAAACATTTGTTGTTTGTGTTCGTACAGTAGTTTAAAAATATAAAAAAGACCACATTTTTTAATAGCAAAATTAACAAAATTTCATCCCAATGTTATGTTTTATTTTTTATGAGAAAAAAGTAAGGCTTACTATATGATTGATAATACAATAAAACTCCAGTCACAGACAACAATAAAGTGCAGTAATTCAATTACTGTATTTCCTGGTGTTTTTAACACAAGAGGTAAGTGATTTAAGTGCAAACTTTCAATGTAAACATCTTACAAACAAAAAATATTAATTATATGCAGCAGCTCTAGAAAAAAAAAATTAAACCTGCTAGTGTTATCATAAATAAATAATAAATTATGCTTTACGACTGGTATAATTGGGGGAATAAAAACATAGCATTTTAGACGGGTCAATAATCATTACTTTAACCTAATACACAGCAAAGTCATTCACTTATGCCCGTGCTTCCTCATTTTTTATTGCTCATCACTGTCCATACCTTTTTGAAGGGCAGATTTTTCTTGAGGAAGATCAACTAATCCACATGTTCATGTTTAAGCAGACTGCGTTTCGTGGAAACAATATGCCGCCCTTTCCAGCATTGTAGTGGGTTATTTTTCAGGGTTAAAACTCACGATTTCTGTACCGCTCCACACTTCACACAAGCTCTGTCCCATGCAAACAGATCTGGCTGCCTTCATCACTTCAAAGTCTGACTTGTTTTCCTGGGCGCGTTGAAAATCAATCACAGTACGTCGCTGCCGTCGGTGATCACACTGTCCATTGGTTTAGCATGTTGCTTCGTTGCCACTACTAGTTTCGTTTTCGTTTTGGGCTGTGAAGAAAACGCTACGCTGCGTGCGTTACAGTGGTTTCGTTAGCTCTCGCGTTGTTATGACACGCCCGTGACGATCGGGTAATGACGGCGACTAGTAGCGGTTCTGCCGAAATGCATGGGAAGTAACTTGTGGCAACCACGATTGTGAGTAGTGCTTGTCCATATTATATCATGCGTGCGGTCTCGATCTAAGTGTGCGCTGTGTGGTGAATGATGCGCACTTGAGTCATTCACTGAAAGACACAAGTGCAGCATGTGAAGTAAAAGCTAAATTATCATATTAAGCAATGCATTGAACTAGGCATTAGAAGCCGATTCTTGTGCTCACAATAGCCGAATTCTATCTCTACTATCGGTTCACTGAATATTTAATGGCTAATTACTGTTGAATGGTAACTTTACTATCGATACATCTGTATCACTCACCTGGAAAACCGGATATCCGGTCGTATCGGTTTATCGTTCTCAAGCTTAGTTAAGATGTGTTTTTTAGCTTTTAATAATTTAAAAAAATTTTAAAATAATATGGGACCTTCATGGAAAAAAAGAGAAAAATCCGACCTTCAATACAAGTGCATTTATTCAGTGGGGGGGAAAAATCCCACATAAAGAAATAATTATTTGACATCAAATAATGTGTGTCACAATTATTAGCACCCCTGGTGTTAATACTTTGTACAAACCCCTTTTGCCAACAAAACAAGGTCTGGGGACTGAGATGGCCATGGGAGGAGCTTGATTTTGTGTCTGGTGAACCATTTCTGTGTTGAAGCCTGGGACCATGTGCTTTGGTCAAATGAGACCAAGATTGAGCTTTTTGTCAACAAACACTCTAAGTGGGTCTGGCGTGCCACGAAAGATGCGCATGCTAAAAAGCACCTCATACCCACTGTGAAGTATGGGGGTGGGTCAGTGATGCTGTGGGGCTGTTTCGCTTCCAAAGGCCCTGGGAACCTTGTTAGGGTGCATGGCATCATGAATGCTTTGAAATACCAGTGCATTTTAAATCAAAATCTGTTGCCCTCTGCCCGAAAGCTGAAGATGGGTCGTCACTGGGTCTTTCAGTAAGACAATGACCCTAAACATATGGCCAAATCTACACAGAAATGGTTCACCAGACACAAAATCAGGCTCCTCCCATGGCCATCTCAGTCTCCAGACCTTGTTTTTTTGGCAAAAGGGGGTTGTACAAAGTATTAACACCAGGGGTGCTAATAATTGTGACACACATTATTTGATGTCAAATAATTATTTCTTTACGTGGGATTTTTTCCCCACTGAATGAATGCACTTGTATTGAAAGTTGGATTTTTCTCCTTTTTTCCCATTAAGGTCCCATATTATTTGAATAAAAAAAAATTATTAGAAGCTAAAAAACACATCTTAACTAGGGGTGCCAATAATTATGGAGGGCACTGTATATCATATTCACTTTTACCATCAGAGGGCAGTGTATCAATTAAACTAAATGCAACACTTTCAGAACAAACCGTTACAACGCCACTCTAATTAAACAAATAATCAAAGCAGTAAAACTGAATTCGAAGCTTTTTTTCTAATCGAGTGACTCGATTTAATCGTTTATTCGTTGCAGCGCTACTTGCTTTATTTACATAACTTGTAAAAATGGAAACAACAATGAAAAAAACATTCATTAGGAAAGCCGAATACTTGAAAATGGTGAGTGTAAAATCGATTCAGTCCAGCCTGGCATGCTTATGACTCCACCACCGGCAAAATGTGACAGGTTTTTAATAAGCCAGTAATCTCTTGCTTACCTGGATGTCGGCAGTTGTTAATTTCCTGTCAGGCATGCGGTAACCGAGTGAGCACACACAAAACCTTGGAAATGATTGCTTGTAAAAAGCATTCAGAGACTGAATAAAAAATAGGAGCGTACTGAGGATATTCGGGTTGCTCATGGGGCATTGATGTTGAATTCTGTTATATACCATGTCTGTGGAGAATGGCTGCTAATCCGATATGGCAGCAGTGCTTTTTCTCAGCTTGTTTATCCCGCATTTTCACATTTGCACAACTGACCCTCAAACAGGGTCATGATGAATGCTCTTACGAGCCCCTCAAAGCAACAGACCCTTTCTCACCCTGCCTTACTTAGCTGTACAAAGGCACCTGCTATCATTATTGACCGCGATATGAAACCAAAACAAATTGTAACATGAGCGCATGACTGAACACAATATACAGTGCCTTGCAAAAGTATTCGGCCCCCTTGAATCTTGCAACCTTTCGCCACATTTCAGGCTTCAAACATAAAGATATTAAATTTAATTTTTTTGTCAAGAATCAACAACAAGTGGGACACAATCGTGAAGTGGAACAAAATTTATTGGATAATTTAAACTTTTTTAACAAAAAAAAAAAGGAAAAGTGGGGCGTGCAATATTATTCGGCCCCTTTACTTTCAGTGCAGCAAACTCACTCCAGAAGTTCAGTGAGGATCTCTGAATGATCCAATGTTGTCCTAAATGACCGATGATGATAAATAGAATCCACCTGTGTGTAATCAAGTCTCCGTATAAATGCACCTGCTCTGTGATAGTCTCAGGGTTCTGTTTAAAGTGCAGAGAGCATTATGAAAACCAAGGAACACACCAGGCAGGTCCGAGATACTGTTGTGGAGAAGTTTAAAGCCGGATTTGGATACAAAGATTTCCCAAGCTTTAAACATCTCAAGGAGCACTGTGCAAGCCATCATATTGAAATGGAAGGAGCATCAGACCACTGCAAATCTACCAAGACCCGGCCGTCCTTCCAAACTTTCTTCTCAAACAAGGAGAAAACTGATCAGAGATGCAGCCAAGAGGCCCATGATCACTCTGGATGAACTGCAGAGATCTACAGCTGAGGTGGGAGAGTCTGTCCATAGGACAACAATCAGTCGTACACTGCACAAATCTGGCCTTTATGGAAGAGTGGCAAGAAGAAAGCCATTTCTCAAAGATATCCATAAAAAGTCTCGTTTAAAGTTTGCCACAAGCCACCTGGGAGACACACCAAACATGTGGAAGAAGGTGCTATGGTCAGATGAAACCAAAATAAAAGCAACACAGCTCATCACCCTGAACACACCATCCCCACTGTCAAACATGGTGGTGGCAGCATCATGGTTTGGGCCTGCTTTTCTTCAGCAGGGACAGGGAAGATGGTTAAAATTGACGGGAAGATGGATGCAGCCAAATACAGGAACATTCTGGAAGAAAAGCTGTTGGTATCTGCACAAGACCTGAGACTGGGACGGAGATTTATCTTACAACAGGACAATGATCCAAAACATAAAGCCAAATCTACAATGGAATGGTTCAAAAATAAACGTATCCAGGTGTTAGAATGGCCAAGTCAAAGTCCAGACCTGAATCCAATGGAGAATCTGTGGAAAGAGCTGAAGACTGCTGTTCACAAACACTCTCCATCCAACCTCACTGAGCTCGAGCTGTTTTGCAAGGAAGAATGGGCAAGAATGTCAGTCTCTCGATGTGCAAAACTGATAGAAACATACCCCAAGCGATTTGCAGCTGTAATTGGAGCAAAAGGTGGCGCTACAAAGTATTAACGCAAGGGGGCCGAATAATATTGCACGCCCCACTTTTCAGTTTTTTATTTGTTAAAAAAGTTTAAATTATCCAATAAATTTTGTTCCACTTCACGATTGTGTCCCACTTGTTGTTGATTCTTGACAAAAAATTAAAATTTTATATCTTTATGTTTGAAGCCTGAAATGTGGCGAAAGGTTGCAAGGTTCAAGGGGGCCGAATACTTTTGCAAGGCACTGTATTTAAGTAAATAAATATGAATCATCTGAATTAAGGATTCACAATCAAAGTGCAAACATTAAATTGGTAGAATAGTGTAGATAACCGTATTTCTTTGGAAAACTCAAACTTTATTTGAAGAGAAACATTGTACATTGCTCTTGTCGGAGTCTTTGCTGGTGTTCAATCATTTAGTAAATCAGTACAAGTATCTCACTGGCTGTTATCTTAACACTTGTGAGATAATTCCACCTCAGAGAATAAGTAATGGTCAGCATTCACTGGAGACTTGGTCTTCATTTTTCAGTCTCAACATCAGATGACTCCTGAGCTATCTCGGATTTTTATCATAATTACCTGAAGCTCGCGTGATGGCTTTTGAAGCTTCAAGAGTGTCTTGATTTGCGATACAAAGTTATGGTTTGAGGTTTTGTAGTAATCAAATTCACCATGAGATGAACTTGATTACGAGAGTTTTCATATGAGTTAGGTAAGCAAGCTTTGGCTAGTTTAAATATAATGGCTTGAAAATACTCAAAAAAATATACGGTGCTTGAATCCACGGGTTGACAATTAGTTGAACATTGTTTGACCTTTACTTAATAAAAGAAAAACATGCAGCTCCTCACACTGTAGAAATCTATAAATACAGTGCAATGTACTATAAACCACATGGTTCAAAAAAGCATGT
Organism: Corythoichthys intestinalis; assembly: GCF_030265065.1. Classification (NCBI taxonomy): domain Eukaryota; kingdom Metazoa; phylum Chordata; class Actinopteri; order Syngnathiformes; family Syngnathidae; genus Corythoichthys; species Corythoichthys intestinalis. Next base: position 47,535,035 of record NC_080409.1, on the reverse strand, counting down.
TCAACTATGGCAAGACTACAGATGATTAAACATGGCCAAATGTTTTTGTGCTGCGCTAAGCAGTTGCATTTGACACACAGAATCGGGTTCCAATACTGCGGTTGTGTTTTGCATCCTGTTCCTGAACGGACCGTGTGAGAGTGACAGTGGTCGAGACAGGCTGAGCCTCTCGGGACGGCCGTTTTGTGAGTCTCGCTCTCTTCGAAGTGGCGACATTTTAACCGTCCAAAACGTCAGGAAAGTGAGAGGGATAGTGGTTGACTTAGGGTACCACGCGGTTCCCTTTCATGGTTTAATTTCCCCGTTTTCCTTTTTTATACAGTGCCCTCCATACATATTGGCACCCCTGAAAAAGATGATTTTTTAGCTTCTAATAATTAAAAAAAAATTCAAATAATATGGGATCCTAATGGAAAAAAAAGAGTTGTAATGGTTTGTTCTGAAAGTGTTGCATTTAGTTTAATTGATACACTGCCCTCTGATGGCAAAAGTGAATATGATATACAGTGCCCTCCATAATTATTGGCACCCCTGGTTAAGATGTGTTTTTTAGCTTCTAATAACTTTTTAAATTCAAATAATATGGGACCTTAATGGAAAAAAAGAGAAAAATCCAACCTTCAATACAAGTGTATTCATTTAGTGGGGAAAAATCCCACATAAAGAAAAAAATATTTGACATCAAATAATGTGTGTCACAATTATTAGCACCCCTGGTGTTAATACTTTGTACAACCCCCTTTTGCCAACAAAACAAGGTCTGGGGACTGAGATGGCCATGGGAGGAGCGTGATTTTGTGTCTGGTGAACCATTTCTGTGTAGATTTGGCCATATGTTTAGGGTCATTGTCTTGCTGAAAGACCCAGTAATGACCCATCTTCAGCTTTCGGGCAGAGGGCAACAGATTTTGATTTAAAATGTCCTGGTATTTCAAAGCATTCATGATGCCATGCACCCTAACAAGGTTCCCAGGGCCTTTGGAAGCAAAACAGCCCCACAGCGTCACTGACCCACCCCCATACTTCACAGTGGGTATGAGGTGCTTTTCAGCATGCGCATCTTTCTTGGCACGCCAGACCCACTTCGAGTGTTTGTTGCCAAAAAGCTCAATCTTGGTCTCATCTGACCAAAGCACACGGTCCCAGTTGAAGCCTGGGACCGTGTGTATTTTTGTGTAAACATATGGCCAAATTTACACAGAAATGGTTCACCAGACACAAAATCAAGTTTCTCCCATGGCCACCTCAGTCCCAAGACGTTGTTTTGTTGGCAAAAGTGGGTTGTACAAAGTATTAACACCAGGGGTGCTAATATTTGTGACGCACATTATTTGATTTCAAATCATTTTTTCTTTATGTGGGATTTTTTCCCCACTGAATGAATGCACTTGTATTGAAGGTTGGAGTTTTCTCTTTTTTTCACTAAGGTCCCATATTATTTGAATAAAAAAATATATTAGAAGCTAAAAAACACATCTTTTTCAGGGGTGCAAATAATTATGGAGGGCACTGTATACTCCAATTCGTTCGGCATCGAGTCAGGAGGGAGTGACACTGCTGCTGGCCGAGCAGCAACTTAATTTATGCCACATTAGGTGCAGCATCACAGGACCACGCTGTGATGCTCTATGCTCTCTCACCTCCCAAGAGGGAGGTATTTCCTCTTCTATTTGTCCAATCACTGAGTGCGCCTTTTGTCCACGTGATGCTACTCAGAAAATTCGGTTGGTGCAGTGTAATTGCTAAGCCTTTCAACAAGTCATTTACAAGTAATGTTGCGAGGTAGCTCTCCAACCAGACCCTGGTCCTCTTGGTCTAATGTGAAAGGGCCCCCTAAATGTGCACAATGTAGGATTGGTGGTCAAAAATGGCAATGCTACTAGATCAAAATATTGACTAGCACAAAATGCCCTCCCCCTTTGGGGTCCCAAATATGGCTTCTCAATTGGAGAACCTGCAGGAAAAGAACTTTAAGTGGCAAGTGACGAGTCCTCTGCACAAAGTAAATCTTTTTTTTTTTATTTTTTTTTTTAATTTCCATGCAAAAAGTTTTCAATGTAATAATGCCAACATTTAGTAACGATGATTAAAAGACTAGTGATTCGAGGTCCAAGTTAGTTTATGTTACCATTACCGAAGTGTCGGAGGGCTACTTTTCTCAATGTACAGTATAACAGTGGCGTCGTTAGGCCCTTTTTAGGGGGGCTGATGCCCCCCTAAAAATATTCTTAACCCCCCCTAAGTAATTTGGTGGTGTTGTTTAAAAAAAAAAAAAAAAAAAAAAAAATCATAAAAATGCTGACATATTCACTATGAAGTTGTCAGATTTTTTGGTTTAAATCAATAATCATATAACCTGTCATTATTAACTTAAATATCATCATAAATCTGTCATTTCCCCCTTACTTGGTAGAGTAAGTAGAGAGTATAGAGAACGCCCACATCTCTGAAAATCCAGTCTGCGTTTTCCCTGTGACATTGCTAGTAGTCGGTGCTACCTTTTTCTCAGTCGGTCTCTGCGCACATTTTACCTTTGTTGTTTTGTGGTCAAAAGTTACATCCCAGCTCTAAAATAACGCTGCTACTTAGCTACTAGCTAGTTAGTCTGAAATGCATTGTGAAGGTCCTAGTAAAGTTAAGTGTGCACTCTTGTTACCACTATCTTTGGGGTGACTTCCTACTGGAGTATCAGCTGTGTTTCTTGCTTTACGCCTAGAAGAGTACAGGAGCTGAGCTCATTCACGTATGATTATCATCAGTGGATAGTCATGATAATACACTAATAATAATCACTCCACCACCTTTATTGGAGTCAGAGCAGAGGAGCAAAGAGGGTGACATATGTTACATATGTGCCCAAAATGTTATTTGTGCGACTTACAAATATCTGAGAACAAACTATTACTGTGGTGTGAGTGAAAGTCATGGCATTAACCTCTGATTTTTAAATGATCAGTCTTTGCTAGCAGTTTGTAAAGTTTTGTGCTTGTACGCTACGTTCACTTACATCCTGTGTAACTCCTGGGGGTTAAACCCCTGTTCTTAAAACCTAGTGACGCCCCTGCTTTATAACACAGTAGACTGGCAAAGAAATATATAATTGGGTTATGCATTGACAGTATCCACAAAAAACGATTAAATTGTTCTATCCATTTTAATTTCAATTACTGACTACTTAATCTTCTCCCCGGTCAATGGGTCCACATGCTAAATAACATAGCACAAACACGCCAAATCCAAATGAACACATATCCTTGTTTTGCTTCTCTTTTTGAGTTGAATCCTTTGAGATTCGTAACATTTTTTTTTTTTTTTTGCTTAAGTGTTAGACATAATTCAAACAGAAGCAAATTGGCGACGCTCAAATCCTCTTTTAAAATGGGAAAAGCTCCGCGTAACCATTGCGAACCCTTTTACAAATGTTTCCAAAAAACGTTTCTTTAATACCTATTGAAATATTATGGCCATTTCATGAATAGTTGAAATCCTACATTGTGCACCTTTAAAGTGCCCATGACAGGATAAAAAGTCTTAAATAGCATGTGAATTAGAATCATATTTTGAGACGATTCGACGATAGACAACAATTTAGCAAAGCGCAGATGACTAGAAATTAGTCTTTTAATCTGCAGTTTATCCCCTGCCTGTCATTATAGCGCTCTAGCGTCCCCAATAGGAGGATGACGTCGGCAGGGTCATGATTTCATGATTTAGAATCCAGCCCATTGAGGGGGAATTATTCAGAACGAGGAAAATCCGACGAAAGCCGCAAAATGTCATTGTTTCAATCTCTCTACTCCAATATTTTTACAGGATATTCTTTTTATCTCAGTATTTTCCCCCAATTGCTAAATAAATGGTATGGTCATGACAAATAAACGTCTTGTGATAAATGGAATATGAAATATTGAAAATGCATTTATTCAGTACAACATTGCAAAATTACTCCATAATGGTCAAAACTGTCTACTTTTTGAACTTTCCCGAGCGATATTTTATGCCACCGGAGTTAGTACGGCTTTTGTCATTTCCCTGCCCCGGCTTCGGAAAGCGTAAACAAACCAGGACGCGTGGCGACTAGCCGACATGCTAACCCGAACCGAGTGATGTTTCAAAGTCTTCGAAGCGAAAAATCACACAAAACTACCCCGGATCATGTCACATGGCGGCGGGGTAGTCGATTGTCTTTGCCGATTGGCAACCTGCCGGAAGGCGAGCAAGTTACAGCTCGTCGTTCCCTTGCTGCAGGCAGGAGAGCTGGAGAATGACCACCGGACAAACCGGCCGACATCGGTGGAGCGCGTAGCTGCCACATGTTCAACATGAATATGGCGTAAATTAATGCTAAACTACACGGTGAAGACGTAAACAGTGAGACAGGGGCGTGCAGTTGTTGTGCTTGCTAACATGGCAGGATGTCTGAGGAGACTTTTCTACATGTCCGTCCATGATCAAACGTAAGTAAATATTTATTTCAAGAAAGTTTGTAGTGTTTACTTTGTAATCGCTGTATTCGCGATCATTTTTAACACAAAGTTGCAATTTCTGATAGGGTGGAAAATTTGACAAAACACCGGGCACACGAAGAGTGCAATAAGCTGGGTATAGTGCTCTCCTGGCAGGCACGTGAAGGACCGAGAGGGGGGGGTGCGACCAGTGGCAGACCTGGCAATTTTGGGGCCTAAGGCGAACATATCCAGGGGCCGTCTTCACGGGTCAGGGGTTAAAAAGGTGAGAAGGGTGTGGAGGAAATATGTTCCGGTACACTAGGGCTGTCCTACACGAAAAGTTTTCTCCTGATTAGTCAGCCGACTAGTTTTATGATTTGTGGACTAATCTAATGATTTTCTTTTTTCTACTAATTTAGCAATGACATTTTTGTTGACACTTATTAATTCACAAAACTATTTTGGAACACTTAAATTCTTAAAGTACAAATAAATAATCATATAAATAACAATAATTAATCACAACTAAACAATGAGGTGAAATGCTGATAGCATTTACTACTGCAAAAGAATGAAAAGTAAACAGATTCAGAACACTGACTTTGCCTTTCCAACATTCAAAACAATTCTTAAAAAAAATATTCTTGCAATATTATTATAGTATACTACTATATATAATAGTAGTATAATAATTATAATAATTTATTGCCAATCATATTTGTCATGAAGAGTGTCATTTGAAAGTTATTGTTAGTGTAGAATCTGTATTATGTAGTATTTACTCAACATATTATAATATTAATTCTGGAGTTTGTGGGATTAACTCCAGAAATCATTATTTATATGACGAACATGACGTGCTTTTGCTGTCAACCAGCTGTTGAGTGGTATTGTATGACTGATTGGAACTGTACTACATTGTTTCGCCACAAGGTGTGCTGTCGTGTATTCTATGTTTGGTGTTAAGAAGAAGAAGAAGAAAGTTAAAATAGGCATTAGAGGCCTGTTCTCAACTTCTCCCTCACTGCACTTTGGCTCTCATGGAGAGCACCTTCGCTCATGTGTTCGAAATAAACGATAGCCGACGTGCAAAGTAGCAAGTGAGCTGTAAAAATAGCGAGCTTAGTGGCGTGAAAACCGCGGGAGAGCTAAGTGAAGCTAACGAACAGCTAAGCGGAGCTAAGCGATGCTAAACGGCACTAAATGAAGCTAAGCGACTGATACTCAGTCCGTCGTCGTGGAACAGTCCATTGTAGCGCGTGTGTGGGGGGAGGGATATTAGACCCTACCCACGTGACGTCACAACTCCTTCCTCCTGACTGGTGCCGCCCAATTGTCCGTCAACACATCATGTTTACCTGTTACGGCTACGTACATTCCTCCTATTTACGACGTGTTTTTCTGCTCGTTAACATTAATAATCAAAATGGTGAAGGCGTGTGTGGCGGTCGGTTGCAATAACAGAGAAGATAGACGGAGAAGACGGAGAGACTTGAAGTTCTACCGGATTCCGAGAGACCCGGAGAGAAGAGAGCGAGATGGGCTGCTGCAATTCGACGAGAAAACTGGGCTCCAAACGATTACCACAGATTATGTAATAGTCATTTTATATCTGGTAAGATGCATTTAATATATATTTAGAGGGTTTGGGGCTGACAACCACAATTAAGATCATTGCTAGGCTAATCGCCGACAACATACACGTATGTATGTAGCTAAACCATATAAACATTAAAAGCCCTAACTCCATTGACAAACGACATGAAATACATTAGACTTGACAGTGGATGTTAGCAATAACAAAAGATTTTGAATTGAAAATTTCGTAACTCACCTTTCCAAGCACAAGATAGATTCCTGCCGAATTTTCGTGGACGAGGACCTGTTTCACCCAACCAGCAACGAAGTATTTATAAGCCTCCAAGCTCTTAAAGTTTTTCAAACTTTCGTGAGAATAGGCTGATTTTGTGTGGACAAGATAGTTGTACATATAAGGGTAGCTAGCAGATGTCAGGCAAATACGGCGGAGACAGCGGGTCGAAAAACATCGATTTAGGCATCAAATATGGATCTGGCGAATGGATAAACTGAAGCTTTTCCACATAACGCCTTTTATGCAACGCATCAAGTGAGTTTACGGCATCCGAAAGCACCGGGTCTTCCATGAAATGCATTATAAATTGCTTGATCAATTGAGACCATTGATAATACAGACACAAAATGACGGACAAGGGGGCGGAACCATACAACGAGCACGTGATTTTGTGACGTCGGTGGGTAGGGTCTATATAAATGCAGCATTCAAATGGCTTTCTTTTTTGTTTTGTTATTTGTTTGTTTGGTATACTGACATAATTATACATGACGAATAGTTGGGGTGCTGCTGGCTCCGGTGGCCCAAGCCGTTGCTCGTTGGGGCAAGGGCAGCTGGTAGGGGGGCCCCCTACTGGTTGGGGGCCTAAGGCAATTGTCTACTTCGCCTGAATAGTAAATCCGCCTATGGGTGCGACAAGTCGTCGCCCGAGTGGCATTCTCAGTGGACTAGGAGTATTGTCAGCCACAAAATGCAAGGAAACCTCCGTATTAAAACGTGACCTATGATCCCAGTATTTGACATAATACAAAATACGATGTTTACTCACTGCCTCGTAAGTCCAATGGTCCCACAGTACACAGGACTTGTCTTGGCCATTCTCCGAGGGTGAACGGGAACTTTTTGAAATCCAAAAAGTCTCACACGCCTCTCCCTGGTGCAGCAACAAATTCCTGCAGCACATTTATCTGGTGCGATACGAAAAATAAAAGAACTAATCCGCCAAATCAGCTGAATCCGCAGTCCATCTGCATGCTATAAAGCAATGTTGTATTGTGAGATGCTGACCCGGGTGACGTCACATTCAAATTCCTCCTCAAAACAGGAAGTTTTTCATTTTGATGGCGCGGGATTAAAATAAATAAATAAATAAATAAATAAAACGATCGCTTCCAGACACATCCAAGCGGTTCTTTTCGTTCAGGAGCATAAAATACAGCGTGAAATATGAAATAAACATGCTTTTTGGTGTCATAGGCACTTTGACTCATCCGGTGCCAAGGACATCAATAGACATCCAATTAATTTGAACTTGGAGGACTGGCATTGATCATTCACAGAAGCGAATGATTGAAATAAATGATATAGAAAAGGGATGGCGTCTACACTCCCATGGTCCGACTTAGTAAAATGTCAGTTGATGATTAAACCAATTCGGATTCTTGGCATTAGCCCAAAATAGAAATGAAAATATCATGGAGAGATCCAAAAATCACTACTAGTTGAGGCAGTTTTACATTAATATGCAGCTGGGCTGAGTAAATCCTTTCCCATTGGACATATCCCACTGCAGAGGAGATACGATAAAAGTGGTGTGCAATCAATTAATCCACTTGTCCATTTGAACCTTTAGTGGTGTTTGTCTATCACGGTTCCTCCCTCTATTTTCTATCCTTTTGCTCACTTTCCAGTTGCCTCCCCTCATGATGTGTGCTTCAAGCTCATTTGTCAGAGGCAGCTGATTCTGTTAGGGATGCGCATCGTTAGCTCGGGACGTCAGGGCCTTGTTTCACAGCTGAATTATCCCCTCAGCACAGGATCCGGCCCTTGATTAAAAAAGTAAAAAGAAAACACCCCGTGGAAATCGCACAAATGATGAATAGCTCCGCTCAGAGGGACTTAATAGCATTTGAAGCAGGGGAGCCGACATAAATTTGTTGGCCGGCCACCAAAAATAAGACAAACGCATGCATTCAAGCATACTGTACACACTTTCATGACTGGATGCATGTTCGCAGAGGTAGTTCTGCTTGACAAAGCCTATGATAGAGCATGCTTACAATGTGGGAGGATTTGATAAATCTGAAGCTTATGGCCTTTGTTTCTCCTCTTATCTGGAGGGACGAGTGCTGTCTCCTATCACAGGTCTGACACAGATGTAAATACAATTTTATTTGGACGCAACTATGCTTGAAAATAGGTCTACACGTCTCCAAAACGTGTTCTGTTAGTGGGATTGGCTGCAAGTTTTTGCACTTAAGCTCGAGGGTTGTGAAAGTATTGCACTTGATAAACAGCTGTCGAACAGGAAGGTGTCGTATGAAAATACTGACTGTTGCAGCACCCTTCCGAACTAGATTAAAGTGTGAAGTAAAAATGGATGCTAGGTTCGCTGCCAAGGATTGTTTGGATCTTTGATTAATCACACATTATTTGAGAGACAGCGAGAACTAAAACAGGTATTTGCCACATGGCGAAATGGATTTTGCCATGTGGCATTTTTTTTGCCATGTGGCAAAATGGATTTTGCCATGTGGCATTTTTTTTCCATATGGCAAAATGGATTTTGCCATGTGGCAATTTTTTTGAAGTGGCAAAATTAATTTTGCCATATGGAAAAAAAATTCAATCATTCAATTCAAATCAAAATTTTTTTGCCACATAGCCCAAAAAATGCCACATGGTAAGGAAAATGCCACATAGCAAAATTCATTTTGCCACATGGCGAAACAAAAAAAAGCCACTTGGCAAAAAAAAAAAATCCACATGGCAACATCCTTGTTGCCATATGGCAAAAAAAAATCCACAGGGTAAAATCCATGTTGCCACATGGCCAAATTCATTTTGCCACATAGCAAAAAAATGCCACTTGGCAAAATCCCCATATGTCCATGTTGTAAAAAAATGCCACATGGCAAAAAAATGCCACAAACCAAAATCCATTTTGGCAAAATTAATTTTGCCACATGGCAAAAAAAAAAAAAAAAAAAAAAAAAAAGCCACATGGCAAAAATAATTCCACATGGCAAAATCCATTTTGCCACATGGCAAAAAAATGCCACATGGCAAAAACCATTTTGTCACATGGCAAAAAAATGCCACATGGCAAAATCCATTTTGCCACATGGCAAAAAAATGCCACATGGTAAAAACCATTTTGTCACATGGCAAAAAAAAAAAAAAAAAAAAAAAAGCCACATGGCAAAAATAATTCCACATGGCAAAATCCATTTTGCCACATGGCAAAAAAATGCCACATGGCAAAAACCATTTTGTTACATGGCGAAAAAATGCCACATGGCAAATTTAATTTTGCCACATGGCAAAAAAAATATTCCACATTGCAAAATCAATTTTGCCACATGGCAAAAAAACATTCCACATTGCAAAATCTATTTTGTCACATGACAAAAAAAAATGCCACATGGAAAAATCCATTTTGCACATGGCAAAAAAATGCCATGTATTGTTCGTATTGAATTGAATGAGGTGTGTCTAAACTTTTGGCCTGTACTGTATATACAGTATATATATCTTGACACTGTGTTCACACCCACATAAAGCCACTTACCACATATTTGAATTCATTGGCTCCAAGCAAGTCAATGGCATTCCACAGGGCTCAATCTCAGATCCCCTGCTGGTCATTAAACTTTCATATTTGTCTTATTATCCATTAATTTTCACAAACATAAACACTGATGAACTCATTCAGTGCTTTTGACTGATTTTGATTGTTTGGTCAACAGCAAAAGATTATTGTTTTACCTGTCTGCTGATATAATCTTTACCCAAATCCAGTGTATCAAATAGCAGAAATACTGTTGTCATAGTGACTAGAATTTCATGAGGTATTCAGCAACATTTTCTGTATTTTAATCCCCAGTTCTGTTTGTCTGATACAGGAAGCGATAACAACAAATAGTTCTCTGTTAACATAGACCAAAAACTTATTTCATATATCAAAATTCATGATCGATAGTATCAGTGCTAAGCATACTAAGCTTCCAGCACCTCTTGTAAATACACTGAAGTCATTGTCTGTAAATATCGATGGATCCCAGTGGGTGGAAAAGAAAAAAAACTTCAAGAAGAAATGTAATCAAATCACAATTTAATTATGTGGCAGCTCTATACCTCCAAGCAGCTTTATCAAGCTGACACAGCCCTACGATTTGCTTCACTTGTCTGTATAATGGGGGTGTCACCCCATCGGCGGCATGCAGCTCAAGTCCATTATGGAGTATTGTTCCAATGCGATTTCCGTAATCTGCAAATTGGCTGTTTGGATTTTCCTGCAAGAACATTTTGCATGCAGACAGACAGACATTGTTGCACAGCCTAACATACATCAAATTGTGTTAACAGATAAGGAAACCATTAAATCTGAAGATGCGTGTTATTTACAAATAAAGTCAGCAGGAGGAAGAGGCTGCTTTTCCACTTCATTCAATCTGCCACTTTATTCCTTTTCATTATTTTGGGGAGGCCGCTTTGTTCCATGCAATGATTTTCTATCTTCTTTGCGAGCTTCAATCCTACCACTTAAAGGCTACCTGACAGTCTGGCAAGAAAAGTAGCACTTTTTCACCCAATTTACCTGCCACTATAATTATTTCCAATACCTTTGGAGAGTGAGGATCCCACTCCAGAAGACAAGATGGTTATTCTTTTGCAGGAGATGACTTTTAACTTTTTAAAATCTTCCTTTTATATGTCATACGAAAAAGATTAACAAGTTGTATTTTGCTTCTTTTCCCTTATGTTTTTACCTCTCTCTGTAAAAGTTGGTTTCATTAGTGCTCCTCTAGTTTTTTATCGTTGTTTTTCCCCCCTTTTGAGTTTTGTTGTACTTTTTATTGGACCGCCTCCTGCTGATGTTTGTATTTGGTTTCGCATTCGGGTGACTCGGCCAGAGGATCATAACAGACAAGGTTATGCATTAATATTCTGACTTTGTGCAAATGTGGGCGCGCTGATAACTCGCTTGGGAAAATGAAAATCAATGAAGCTCCACCTGTGAAACTAATCTATCGTAAAAAGTTCTCATTTAAAGTCTGGACACAAACCGACTTTTTAAACCTGTCGAAGGTTTGAATATTCATTAAAACGCTTCTACGTATGTGATTTCTTGAAAAATACAGGTAGTCCCCAGGTTACGAAGTACCCGACTTACGTGATTTCGACTTTATGACGCCTGTCTCGTCGTTTATTTTTTTTTCAAATGTTGACTTTTGTTTTGTGATGCATGCTCTTATATTGATGAACAACTTTTTGGAAATACTGGTAGTCCCCCGGTTTACGAACGAGTTCCGTTCCTGCGCTGGCGATGTAACCCGGATTTCCACTTAAATCGGAATGAACCCTTTCAATACCCTCTAAATAAAAAATATCCAAAAACATGTATTATACGTTATTGTACTGTCCTCGCCAAGACGTTGGAGCTAGCTAGTCCTAGCTAGACACTGAGCTAAGCCCCGAAATGACAATGTCAAACATCCGTGTGGTTTGCTGACTTCATTCAGCTGCTCATGACAGCAACACTTCCACAATGAAACTAAAATAAAATGAAATTAAATCAGTGTCATCTGCAATAACAAATTTGCATTTACAATTAGCTGCTGATACAGCAAGAACAAACGATTAGCATGTATCAGTTAGCGTTAGCACATCATCAAAAACAGTCACATAAACTCGCCCCAAGTATTCGACCACAACTGAAAACGCCAAATAAACAGTACAAAAGGTTTTGTAGACAGGTGTTGCATCTGAGGATGCTTTACAAGCAACAAATGTGCGCGCAGGCTGTCACCCTTGTCACTCGGCCTCTCTGAGTGTGCGGGGTGAGCGGGCGCGTCTGTAAATGCACTGTGCAGTCACTACAAAACAAAAGTCAACATTAAACGCTGGCGCCGTAAAGTTGAAAGTTGGGGACTAGCTGTTTATGGGACTTGAAGTTACCCAGAACAATCAGCAGAGGTGTGTAGAGTAGCCAAAATTTTTCCTCAAGTAAGAGTAGTGTTACTTCGAAATAATATGGCTTAAGTAAAAGGAAAGTACTTATCCAAAAAATGTACTCAAGTACATGTAAAAAATCAGTATCCAGTGAAAAGAACTCATAAATTGTAACTTTTTTTTTTTTTTTACGATTGTATTTTTTTCTCTCTGCACAAACGTATCTTTATGAACTGTTATCATGATACTGTACAACAACCCATTGCATAACCACATTTAAGAAATACCAAAAAAAAAATCAAAAAAAAAAAATCATTGAATTCCGGCAAGATAGCAAAAATAAAAGACAGAAATGAAGCCTTACTTGTCCAAAGAGCACGAGTGCCCTCTAGTGGAGAAAATAGTTCTTAGTTTGAATAATGAATACTGTAGTTCCTTCATAGTTACTATTATGAAATTAAAAGGATTTTATCTCCGGTTTACATAATCAAGTAATAAGTAACAATGTGAGTAACTACTTAAGATGTTTGATTCCCCCCCCTTTGTTTTAAACAATGGTATTTTGTTTTCTCAGCACAAAGCTATTTATTAGGGGTGCACGATATTCATTTTTGGAAACCGATATCGATAACTTCCTGCTCCTCAAAGCCGATATCGATACGATAAACGATAATAAATATATCATTTTTCATCAGTTTTTGAACACCTGTAGGTCAAAAATACTAGTGGTTGATTCAGCATAGATTTGCCTTTGACCAAACCAGAATTTTTATGCTGACATGAACATGGTTATAATGAACAAAAAAAGACAAGAACTAACCTTCAAATAAAGTGACCATATTATTTTTTTCAAATAAATATACTAGTAATTTGAGTCAATCACAATCAATCAGCCAATATCATTGACGATGTGTTCCCCTGAACAATGAGCACTGATCTAAAACAAACATAAACCCAACAGGTATTGTTAAATATATATATATATTTTATTTAAATCATTTTCTAATTGTATTTAACATTACAGACAAAATTTCTTACACTCACCCAGGGTAGTTTTGGCTTAAAGTAGGGCTATCAAATTTATTGCGTTAACGGCGGTAATTAAATTTTTAAAATTAATCACGTTAAATAATTAATGCATGCGCTGCACGACCCACTCACGCATTGCCGCGTTCAGTCTTTAAAGGCGCCGTTTTATCCATATATAGAGTTAATAGGCAGCGTATAATGAGTAGAGAGAATTTTGACAGCCTTTGGAGCCTTTTTTTATTTGGCTAAAGCCTGACAACCCCTCTCTCAGCAATTAAAAATATTGCGGGAGGCAATGTGAGGGAAGGAAGGTAGTAGTTGAACATTTTCTTAACACCCTATGTTCTTTCCCAACGCAGAGAAGATATATCAATTGGTGCCCCTGCTGACAGTCATGGTTGCACTTCCCATCATGCATTTGGGCAGAACAGTTAAATGGCTGCAGTATCATTTATTGAAAGTTCAACAAATACACTAGATGGCAATATTTAGTCACAATACACAAAGTCACATTTATCCTTTAAGAATTACAAGTCTTTCTATCCGTGGATCCCTCTCACAGAAAGAATGTTAATAATGTAAATGCCATCTTGAGGATTTATTGTCATGATAAACAAATACAGTACTTATGTACTGTATGTTGAATGTATATATTCGTCCGAGTTTTATTCATTTTTTTCTTAATGCATTGCCAAAATGTATATGATCGGGAAAAATTATCGGGAATGATTGGAATTGAATCGGGAGCAAAAAAAAGCAATCGGATCGGGAAATATCGGGATCGGCAGATACTCAAACTAAAACGATCGTGATCGGATCGGGAGCAAAAAAAAAAACATGATCGGAACAACCCTAGTTGCGACGGCTCATTGGTGAAATTAGTAGCGTTACTCTTGGCACCGCTAGCAAAAAAAAAAAGAAGAAAAGAAACGAAATCTAATATGGAGAATCGGGAGGAAAAATGTAACGACTCTAGTGTAGCCCAATTATCAAACCGATAATTATCGTGCAACTCTACTATCTACATAAACTGTTATTGTTATTTTTATACTGTCCTATAACATATCACATAACCACACTAACCCAAAGAAATACAAAAACAAAAAAACATTGAATTCCGGCGAGAGACAAAAATCTACAAAAATTAAGCATCATTCGTTCATGGAGCATGAGTGTCCTCTAGTGGAGAAAACATATTTCCTATTATAAAATTAAAAGGCTCATATCTCTGGTTTTCCGTGGTCACTCGGTGCCAAATAAAAACTGGGAGAGAGGTTTAAATCTGCACTTTCTCGTCATGTAGAGGGCAATGCTCTATGTAAAATACTTCATTTTTTACGGTGCTTTAAAGACGTTACGTGATTGAACAGGCTGGTGTGATTATAGAACGGCAAGCTTGCATGAGATTGGTGTAATCGAGTCATGTGATTATTGTTGTGACGGCTCATTGGTGAAATTATTAGCGCTACGCTTGGCACCGCTAGCAGAAAAAAAAGAAAAGAGAAAAAGAAATCTAATATGGAGAATCGGGAGGAAAAATGTACCGACTCTAGTATAGCCCAATTAGCGGAGTAAGAGTAGCGTTTTTTTTTTTTTGTTCACAAATCTACTCAAGTAAAAGTAAAAAGTATAGCTTAGTAAAACTACTTTTAGAAGTACATTTTTCTCAAAACGTTACTGTTACTACCCACCTCTGATGATCAGGAAGTGGTTAGTAAAAAATGTCAGGGGTATGCTATGCTAATCAAAATTGTCGAGCGAGCAATAGTGTGGGGGAAAAAATAGTGGGCGATTTACAGTGTGAAATAAAATGAAATTTGAATTTCACTCTTAATATGTTGTCCTTCCCAAGCAGTAACAAAGGAGACAGTCAGCCAAGTTCCTTTTTTGCATCAGCTAAGAAGATGAGCGTCCTTGCTCCTTTATTAGGTTTCACACGTAGACAACAATGAATTGGAGTGAAACTATAACCGAAAAGTGGATAAAAGGAAGGGATTTAACCAGTGCTTTTCAGAAGAACCATTCAGGGAGTTGCAATCAGTGCTGCTTTGGCTTGTTAGCCGTGTGGTTGTTGGAATCGTTTTGACCTTGAGGGTTTGTCTCGCTAGCTGCTAGTTCCGTGCTTCTATTACTGTCATTTATGATACCGGCACGAGTGGTTGTTCTAGAACGAGCACTGATGCAAGTGTAATTTGCTCCCAAGGACTCACGTTCCTTGATCAATGTTTTTTGAGGTAGCACACAGCTATTCACACCAATAAACCTCATCCAGCCCACGGAATCACAGCTTCGCTATTGATTAGTTTATAATTTAAGACTTGACAGCTTGCACTGTGCCATTCGTGCTCTGGTCTGACCTTGTTTCTAAAACTTGTGTTTCAACCTTTGCTTCTAGCGCTAATTACGTACTGTAAAACCTACTTAATCTTCTCATGAAAATAACCTAGCCGTATAGTTATTTGTTTTTGGTCAATGTCAAATTTCGATGGTACACGACATCTTGCTTTTCTACCAATGAGTGTTGGCAAATTTGAGAAAAATATACAGAGGAGTGGGTAGTGGACAGGCAAGCCAGGAAGTTGCTTGGGGCCCCAGGCAGATGAAAGGGCCCTCGAGGGGTGCCAAAATGTGATCTAAAGAAATGACAAGAATTGGCTATTTGAAATGACACCGCAGTAGCAAACCCCTCCTTGTGGCGGGACTTGACGCTGTAATTGGACCCATCATATTTTGAGAAAAGTGAAACTTAAAAGTGTATTTTTTTTTAATATCATGTTCTGATCAATAAGCTGCCTTATATGTTACCCAACTGTTTCTTATTGTCTCTTTAGAACAGAAGTTCAGAATTTTTGACAATAGGCTTGATCTTCGAGTTAGCGAGGGTTTAATTTAGAGCTGCAGCTATCGATTATTTTAGTAGTCGATTAAATGATGAACTAGTTAGTTCGAATAATCGAGTAATCGGATAAGGAACATGAAAAATTAAAATACCTAAGCTCAGCCTCAAACAGTATAAAACAGTTAATAAATGAGGATCTATGTACAAACAAAAGCATAATTGGCTAACTTACATAGCAAAAGTCCGCTAGCTTAAATGCTATAAAATGCTAAATTTTTTTTTTTACAATGCTCTTAACAAATGGTTCAGACACATATTCCCACAAAGAAAAAAAAGCTGAATATACCTATTAACTAAATTACGAATGCTTAAAAAAAATTCAAACAAAATCTTATGTTGGTCGAAACAGGGAGCAGCCAGATTCACCCATGTGAAATGAGGCAGACAAGAGGGCAGTGTATTCACCCAAATCAATAAAACTAAATGCAAACACTTTCAAAATAAACCATTACAACGCCACTTTAATTAAACGAATACTCGAAGCGGCAAAATTTAATTTGAATCTATTTTTCTAATCGATTACTCGAGTTTATCAATTAATCGTTGCAGCACTAGTTTAATTAGTCGGTGGAGTTGATTTCAACAAATTCCGGGCAGTTTGTTAGTTATTTATTAGTTTCATGGCTCCGGAGTGGCTAAGCTAGCTCGAATCAATTGTCCTGTCTTAGCATGCCAATGGAAAACGATATTAACAGATCTAAAATAGTAAAGTAAATTCTAACTGCAGATCATTATTCAAAATACTGATGCAGCCAAAACAATGTCACACAAAACTGCCATCATTTATTTCATTCTGCTGGACTATTTTTTTTAGATGCGTGATGCAACCAAAATAGAGAGGAGTGCTTCGGCCACTCGTGCTCATGCTGCATTTGAGGAAGGTTGGAAGTCGGACTTATCCCACTTGGATGGTGCCAGTTGCGAAGAAGAAGTCTTCCAAGCGAATTGAAACAGCTAGATAACTGATTGTGACAGTTGTTTTTTAATTTTTGCCTTCAAAAGACATTTTGACCACCAGCAACCTGCCTTCTTGTAAGTGATCAAATAGTGGAGGAAAAACAACGGCTAAAGTAAATAGCACACAGTAAACTGCCTTATTTTACTATTGATGGTCTGCTTTTTGATGGGCAGCACCATCTTGTGGAGTGACGCAACTCGTGAAGTCACGGTATTTTATTATTATTTGTTTTTTTACATGACTTCGCGACTAGGACCGCTCAGTTCGATTTGTGTTCCAATGATATTTTTCGTGGTTGGAGGTTGGAAAACTGCGACTTTCCACCTTCCTTGAATGCAGCATCAATCTACGGAGTCTTGACAGAAGAACGGCAACATGGTGAAATGTGGATTTCGTGGGTGTGGAAACAGACAGAAGAAATGGGCAAATGAGTTTTCACAAATTCCCGAGGAAGAACGAGGAACAATACTAACTGTGGTTACTTGCTGCTGGCTACGACATAAGGCAAAGCAAGGCAAGGCAAATTTATTTATATAGCACAATTCAACACAAGGCAATTCAAAGTGCTTTACATCACATGAAGATCATAAAAATCACATTTAAATCAATACAACGTAAAAACCAAGACAAAAGATCGCATTTAATCACAAATAGAATAAAAATAAAACAGAAATAAAAATAAAACAAAAACTACTACTTCTAATAATAATTGAAATCAGCAATGGAGATAAGCACAAGAGGAATAGAAAGCAGGTAGATTGAAATATATAGCCAGTTATGGATATGCAGTGCTAAACAAAAGCGTTTTTAGCCCTGATTTAAAAGAGCTAACAGTTTGAGCATACTTCAGACGTTCAGGTAACTTGTTCCAGAGGTGAGGAGCCTAATAACTAAATGCTGCCTCACCCTGCTTGGTTCTTGTTCTTGGAACATGCAGAAGACCGGTTCCAGACGACCTTAGGGGTCTAGATGTCTCATAGGAATCTAACAAGTCAAGCATGTATTTTGGTCAAAGGCCATTAAGTGTTTTGTAGCCGAGCAGTAGTATTTTATAGTCTATCCTTTGACTCACTGGAAGCCAGTGCAGCGATTTCAAAACCGGTGTAATGTGGTCCAGCTTCCTTGTATTTGTGAGGACTCTGGCTGCAGCATTCTGTACTAGCTGCAGGTTCCTGACTGATTTTTTTATCAAGACCTGTAAATATCCCGTTGCAGTAGTCCAATCTGCTTAAAATGAATGCATGCATAAGTTTTTCCATGTCTTGTTGAGTCAGAAGCCCCTTAATTCTGGTTATATTTTTTAGGTGGTAATAAGCGGATTTAGTGACGGACTTTAGATTGCTATCAAATTTTAGGTCTGAATCAATAATTACGCCAAGGTTTCTGACTTGATTTGTAGCTGTAAGTGACAAAGTGCTAAGTTGCCTGCTTATCTTTGATCTTTCCTTTTCTGGCCCAAAAATGATCACCTCTGTCTTCTCCACATTTAACTGGAGAAAATTCTGGCACATCCATTCATTGATTTGATGAATGCATTTACTCAGGGAGACTAAGGGACTATAATCATGTGGGGACACAGAAATGTACAGTTGTGTGTCATCTGCATAGGCGTGATAGGAGATGTCATACTGTTCCATTATCTGAGCTAACGGAAGCATATAGATATTAAATAAGAGTGGTCCAAGAATTGACCCTTGAGGGACTCCACACGTGAATTTGGTTCGTTCTGACTGATAGTTTCCGATTGACACAAAGAAATCCCTATCATGTAAATAGGATGTGAACCACTGAAGAATAGTGTCAGTAAGCCCACTGTTCCAATCTGCTGAGTAGTATGTTGTGATCAACCGTGTCGAATGCGGCGCTGAGATCCAATAGTAACAGAACAGATGATTTGCCTGCATCGGTATTCCGACGAATATCATTGAGGACTTTGATAAGCACGGTCTCGGTGCTGTGTTGTGGCCGAAATCCAGACTGAAATGAGTTAAAAAGTTAATAAACGTAAAGTAAATAAAGAGTTAATAAACACACCGGTGGAAAAAATATCACTCTGCTCAGTAGCCTGTCTCCTGCAGAGCTGCTGGATTACAAATGCTGCTGTTCATACTAAAGTTATTGACGTGCAATGGTAAGTTTTGATAACTTCATCCTGAAAACATAGCCAACACTATTGATTGCGTGGGTTATCGGTTATTTTCATGTGTGCATATCTTGTTTGTTATTGGCATGCTAAGACGGGACCAGTGACTCACGCGAGCTTAGCCACTCCGGAGCCATGAAACTAACAAATAACTAACAAACTGCACGGAATTAAAAAAAAAAATCAACTCCTCCTACTAATTAAAAACCTGCTAACTCGAGGATTAAGTCTACAGTAAAAAATTCTGAACTTCCCCTTTAACCATGTGTACCGTAATTTTTGGACTATAAGCGGCTACTTTTGTCCTTTATTTTGAATCCTGTGGCTTATAGTCCAATGCGGCTTATTTGTTGATTTATTTGGGTTAATCGGTACACTTTTTTTTGACAGCGGCGTCATAAGACCGTTATAATTATGACATGGGCATTACTGAATGCTTATAACAGAGGTCATTAAGTGTCATCTGGAAAATTATGTCACTAAATTTTTGTCCAGTTTGGATCTTTTACATCCATTCAAAAGTGAGATAGTTTGCCGGATGACACTAAATGACATCTGCTATAAGCATTCATTAATGCTCATGACAGTGTCATGTCATAATTCTGATAGTCTAATGAGTCTTATGGCACCACTGTCAGATAAAGTGTTACGAAATACCATACCTAGCATTTAATGAAACAACTGGAACAGTAACTGAGGAAATTATTAGCACAGAACATGAATTTTGATTGTTATTTCCATCTGTAGTGCTGAAATGCATGCTACGACGCATGTTAGACAACAACAGTGTTGACACCAGGTGGCAGCAGAGGTTGACTGTCTACCCCAGGGAAGCAGTGATGGCCAAATGAAGCTTCTTGAGGCAATGAAGCTTTCCAGCCAATTGGTTCAAAGCTTTATGGTGGTTGATTTGGTCTTATGACAGTTTTATGGCGCCACTGTCCAATAAAGTGTTACTAAATACCATACCTAGCAATTAATGAAACAACTGGAGCAGTAACTGAAGAAATAATTAGCACAGAACATGAGTTTTGATTCTTAGTTCCATCTGTAGCGCTGCAATGCATACTAGGAGGCATGTTGGACAACAACAGTGTTGACACCAGGTGGCAGCAGAGGTTGACTGTGTCCCCCGGGGGAGCAGTGATGGACAGTTGAAGCTTCTTGAAGCAATGAAGCTTTCCAGCCAATTGGTTCAAAGCTTTATGGTGGTTCATTTGGTCTTTTGACAGTCATATGATGCCGTTGCCAAATAAAGTGTTACCGGTTAATATCTTTTGGTGTAAATATCCCATAATACAGTGAGGACCTCTGTGGCTTATAGTCAACAAATGCCGTTTTCGTGTCAAATTTGGTGTGTGGCGGATAATAGTCAGGTGTGCCTTATGGTCTATATTAGATCCCAGTTTTTCTTCAGTCCTTGTCAGTTCATTGCCAATGTCTTGTTCCTGTGCCTGTACTCCCATCCTGCCTTGTTCCCTGTCCTTCTCACCAGTAAGTTTTGTTTCATACTTTGGGGTTTCCTTTGTTACCTAGTGTTGCTTCTCTGTACTTTTTCATTCTCTGCAATTTGTTCCTCAGCTGTCTGTCCTATTGGGTTTGTTGTGGTAGGGCTTTTGGCATTCCACACCCTCGGGTAATCATTTCATGGTGGTCAAGTCCGATTGAAAGCACATTGATTTGATGTATTTGCAAACTTTACTTGCAGTCCCTGCGGGGGATTTGTTTTTTTAGACTGTCGACTAAAATCAGACATTTGGTATTAGTACCTCCCACCCACCTCGCAGAAGGTATTTTAACACGCTGTGCTAGAAAGGCAAATCATTTGGCTGACTTCTCCACTCCCGCCTGCTCTCTCCAGTCAGCAGCTTTGCTAAAGATTGCGTACATCGAGGACCAGCATTTACACGCTTGCCAAGCCCGTGAGGGATCTTTCCCACTGGACTCACTCTCATCAGCTGCTCCATATTTTTAGACCTTGCATCATTTTGCTGCTAGCCGTAGATTACCAGCCGCCTTTGGGATCCCCCAAACTTTAATCACTCTCAACAATGTGTCAACGGAACTCTGAAAACCACTGCATTCTAAAGAGCTTGACTTTCAGTGTTCCCTATTTAATTCCAGTTGCAGTGCATCAGTCCAATTAGGCCGGCTTTTCGGTAACTGCGTCCCCTCTTTTGTATAAGACGCATTCAGCGTTTTATCAAGCAGCTTATGAAGTCTGTGTGTGACGTCCCTGAACGTCTCGGGCAATCTGCATTATCACAATTCCAATAGTGGCTTAATTACAGGGCATCAAAGGAGCAATTCACTTGGCTGATTTCAGGTTCTGCGTTGAGCTAGCCAACGTATGGAGCAATTTTCGCAAGGAATTAGAAATGCGCACGTCTCATCACTTCCTACCGATTGGTGTCACCTCTACGAGAGAGATGAAGGCGAATATATGCGTGCGTATGTTCACCCTTCACTCTCAACTGCAGTAAGATTGATGAGAATGTAAATGATGTGTTCCTCTGAGGAACTAAACACATCAGGGGAAAAGCTGTTCATGTGCTAACTCGCTAAGTGGTACTTCACACAAGCCAAACTTGTGCATAGGGTGGCCATTACGCAACATTCAACCCTACTCCACACATCAATACAATTTTATACATGATAGCAGTGGTATCAATACAGTGATTCTAAGATAAGTTGTTGATTACAAGACAATTTCTTGCAGTTGATAAAAGCATTTAAAATAATATCTTAAAATATCCGCATTGGCTAAATGTAGTTTTAGATTCATTCTGCACATTTCAAAGTCGCTCGCTCAAACCAACTGGCCGTTGCTTGCTTCGCATGCCTCCCTTTCATTAGTTGGCGCCTCGCCTTATTAAAAATGATCACATTCGGTTCGTCCTTCTTGACACCACAACGGCTCTTGGGATATGTAGTCTTTTGTGCTGCTTTCGGAGAAAAAGGACAAGAAATGATGGAAATATGGAGATAGATACATGATCGTGCAGCGTTTTAATGCATATTTATGAGTGCAATAAAAATATAAAATTCAAATGACATTATCTCCCGTTTTTCTTGGTCGATTGACTTCAAATAAAAACTGGTGTGGACATCAACATCCGCACGTTCCAATGAGACCAACCAGTGGCACGTAGGTGACGTAATTACAGCGTGACAAGGCTTCAAAGACAATATGCGTAAACGCGTCGCTGCTGACACGTTCGGTGTTAAAGGGTTAATTGAGAAGCACTAGGCTATATGTAGCTGTTTTCAACATAGCAAACACTCGCGAAAACACTGGAGTGGTTTGCATTCATGGGCAACTCCAAAGGGGAGGACAAATAAGTGTCCTGCTTGAGACTGCGCTGGATGAGGCATTTAAATGAAAGACTATCCTGCATAAATCTGGATGTATAGACACCTTACTTGTGCAAGACCTCATAAGACTTCAATTTGATTTAACCTGCATTTTCTTTTACTTTTTTGCAACACTTCCAAAAAGAAAGGGCTGATATTGCTTTCGTATTTTGTTTGCTTGTTTCTGTTAGAGTTGTTTTTTGATTGCTTTGAGATAAATGTTTGGAATTTTTCTCCTGTCTAACTTGCTCCCAATTGCATGCCGATTAGTTTCAGTTGTTCTGTTGTCAGCCCGCAGGTTTATAACCTGTGGCTTGTCGGGGAGATTAATTCTACTGAAAAAACACTCGAGGTGTAATGTGTACTCTACGTGTGTTACTGCAGCATATTAAATGAGCTTTGATGAAGACTTGTTGAAATGTTAACATAACTCACAAGAAGTAACCTGACAAGCAAGACGGTAGATTCATTGTTTCATCATGCAGTAGGTCTTCAAACCTCAACTGTCCAATCATTTCCCTGGTCATTTGATGGTCGAGCCAATCAGGACAAAGAGGCTGGAGCTGCAGGCATGACCAGGAAGCAACTAGTACATGAATTGAATACAGTGGCGGAACGCATAACTGTTCTTTGTATAGTTCAGTTTCTGAAGTTCTGTCGGAAATACGTACACTAAATTTCCTCATTAAAAGAGGAGCAAAGAATGTCACTAAAATCTTTTTTTGGGCGGGAAACAACGTTTTCGCCAGTGTGACAAGAACAGCCATCGTCCAATCAGAGGTTGTTTATTTTTTGTAAGTCCCTCCCATGAACCAGGTCTCGATTGAATCTTTCCCAGATTGCTACGTGTAGGGGATATATGGAACAATCAATCCGGCGTGCCAGGTTACATAAGCGGTGTAAATCAACAGAATGTTCTGCACCATCAAAGAGCATGAATGATTTTTTTTGGTGTTAGTTCATTGAAATTCATTTATCCCACGTTGAGAAACCTTGATGGGGATCAAGTCAAGTATCAACAAGTTAAAAACCCTGTAATACTTTGCCTTGAGATATAAAAGCTTTGTTTGAGTGCGAGTTGAAATTACACAGAAAAGAGACATCTAGTGCCGCCACACGAACAAAATATACGGAATGTTCAAAATACCTTTATACTCTCACTTTAATACTTTTTTGCCTTGAGGATTTAATGTGACAGCTCAACCTGAGTGTGATCTGAAATGACACTGAAAGGAAACTTGTCTATTTATTCAGATCATTTGCACTTACTTTTTAGGCATTACAAGAACCAAAATGTTCTCTAATGTCCAACGTGGAGTGAAGCCTCAAGGGTTGTGTTACTTTAAAGCAATTTCTGTTTTTATTAGCCAAGAAAAGCACAAGAAACAAACCACAGTTTAATACAAGAAAGATGCTTAATAAAAAAAAGAACACGTGAGACGAAAACAGTGTATGTTTTTGCTTTCATGAATAATACAAACAACATTTGCATGACCATCTGTACGCCCTTTCCACCTCCTGTTAATGCTTTCTACTTAACCTACCAGCGAAAAGGTCACATTTAATGTTATCTTAGTTTTAGTGCCCGCAGCATCATAAAATAAACATAACTTCTACAGTCATATATGGTCTTTCTATAAGTAACTCTGATATAGGGCTGCAACTAACGATTATTTTTTTTATAATCGATTAATGAGTCGATTAATAAATGATTAGTTAATTAATCTGACAAATGTCACTTTTTTCAATTACCTGCACAATTGAAGTTGTTTTCGGCATTTTGTAGGTAACAATGAAGACAAAATGGACGACTGTTTCCTTCAAAATAATATTTTATTACAGCTTCCCGACTTAACTGTAGTCTAGAGCTGTTCTAAGTACATAAAACGTATTAAAGTTTAATAAAGATCTTGAGTATAAAACATGAGTACAAAACTAATTTCTCTGTACACAAATCAGAAAAGAGTCCTGTTTATTCAAATTTTTAAACAACAATTTTTTTTTTTTTTTTTTCATGAGTGCAAAGTGCTGAAGGGAATAGGTACCGTTCTCACACACACCATATAATTGTTTGCATTAGTCTAACACATTCATCTAACTATAGTTTAGGCAGAATTCACTCCGGGCCCTTGAACACAGTAAAGTGAATCACCTTATCGGCGCTCATGAGGGGGAAAAGGAAAAATGGTACCGTTTCTCGTAGGCACTATCTAACTGTTTGCATTACTTGCACACACGTAATATAATTAATCAGGGAATAGTATCATTTCTCATATTTACTGAAGGACTGCACCACTCTAACACACCTAATGTAAAATAAATAGCACGCCATAGTTTAAAGAAGCAGAATAGATACACAACGCCATCTTATCACAGAAGCCCAACGTGTGCGTCACAAGCAAGATTGACGCACCAACTCTGGCAATCAGTTCTCCCGACAACGAACAAGGACAAAGACCAGCGCGCTTTGTCCTAAAACAAGTAACGCCAGTCCGGATAACAAAGTTGATAGCGGGCGCTTGGGACGTCAAGACCAGCGTCGGTCACTGTGGCAACCACGTCCCATCCACGCACGAACCTAAACCGCCCACAGAAGGAAAGTCCCAAAAGCAACGCCCGGACACACACACCTTCGGCCCGGCCTCCTACATCACGGACTTAAAAAACACTGGACACTGAGATAACACAGATTTTTGCTGCTCAGACATATTTTTTATGTAGCCTTGCTTTGGATTCAGCATTGGTACCTCCGTCGTCTGTTTTTGCCTTGTTTTTGACCATTGTCAATGAATAAATTTTCAACCTGTTTTCGGTGAGTCTTCTTCAAACTTTTGAAACATGGAGTCAGTACAAAGGGTTCAAATAAGAAGAGAACGCGCAGAGTTTTGCTTCCTCCCGGTTTGGCTCGCAGCGGCGGTAAACAGCGGAGCACCATTTCCGTTCGGCTGCTGCCGTTTCCGTGCAGCTTTGGCCGGGGGGACTAAATTCCAACAGTGCTGATATAAATTGTGTCAATGACTCATTTATTTTCTTTATACAAACTAAATAACAAAATCGAATAAGGAGAAGGCAGACTGTAATGAATCAGTTTTCTTGATCAAAGTTGTTCTTAAACACGATCCAAATCCAATTTCAAAGCACACTCTCTTGTATGACAATTTGCAGATTGAGTTTGTGTTGAAAGGAGACTGCTATTTTATGAATGGGTTTATGTGTGTGGTTTCTTTATAAAAAAGAAATGAGACAATTTTACTATCTAACATATCAAGTGCTAATATGCTTCTTCAAAACACAATACAAACGGACACTTCGGACACTTATTAGCATAGTCGCTAACTAGCTTAGCAGTATCAGCTCTCAGACATTTGGCTTCAGACATTCTGGTCCCATCTGGGGGGAGAGGACCGGCGACGGTGCTCATGAAGCTGGCAGACCATAAGACCAAGACTGCCCTGCTTAACCAGCGCCGCCACTTGAAAGGGTCGAAGATTTTTTTGAATGACAACTTGACTCGCCGAAATGCCGAAATTGCAAGAAAAGCACGTCAACTCAAGAAAGCTGGGAAAATAGCTATTAGAAGTCTTGACGAGCTGACCCCACTTCCATCTTCGGATCCTTACTTGCATGCACCTGCCAGCTCTCACCCCTGTGGAATGAACCAGTTTCCTCATCAGCCACATGCTCCCCAGAGGACTTCACCGTCCCACTGTGACCCCTATGCTCAGCCACCAGGTACACCCTGGCCCAATGCACACCAGCTGTGATAACACATAATCACTTTTGCCACACACATCGCCACAACAAAATGTTCCCACAGCAAATAGATGCTAGATTGTCTGCGACATGACAAATCCATGACCTTGTATGCCCTGAACTTCAGACCACAAATCTTGTGCAAGAGACTGCTGTGTCAACAACCACAATCGAGCTGCTTGACTGGACGCTGAGTTATTGTAAACCTAGATTGTTGATAGTGTTATTGTACAGTTTGTGCCATATGATGTTGTCATGATTGTTTGTATTCTCAGTTCATTTTCCTGTATTCAGCACCTGATTGAGCCAGCTGGGCGGGGTAACGTGACACACCTGTGCTGCATTAGGAAGGCTCAATATTTAAGGAAGCCTGTCACCATCTGCAAGTGTCGGATTATTGCTTGCTACTTGCCTTGCTTACCGCCTGTGTGTTCATCGTCAGCCTTCGAGTTTCCCGACGTTCTACGGTTGTATTTTGGTTTGGTCATCTTTACGTTAGTGCTCTTTTGGGCATTGTAGTTAGATTCTTGTACTCTGTTATATTCATGCATTCTAGCGTGCTCTCTTGGTTGCACTTGTTAAACTCGCGTTTGTTAACGTGCTCTCTTAGTTGTTCTTGTTAAACTCGCGTTTGTTAGCGTGCTCTCTTAGTTGTTCTTGTTAAACTCGCGTTTGTTAGCGTGCTCTCTTAGTTGTTCTTGTTAAACTCGCGTTTGTTAGCGTGCTCCCTTTGTTGTACTTATTAAATACAAACATTTACTCTACTGATCTCCTGGTCTGTGTTTTGGATCCACATTAACGGCTTGCCGTTCATAACAGAATAATCCGACCACATGGATCCCACAGACTTGGAGGGGTTTTGCTATGCTCTGGCTGGTCACGGCCGCATGATCAGTCAACATGAGCAATCGCTACGCGAATTAGTGGAGATGATCAGTTCTTTAACTACAAGGATCGAAGACATGACATCCCCTGTACAAGCTGGTGGTACCGTTAATGTGGTCGCGGCGTCGGAACAATCCAACCCGCCGGCATCTTTTCGGGAGCCTATGTTGCCACACCCTCATCGTTACGAAGGCGAACCTGGCGCATGCCGACAATTTTTACACCAGTGCTCCCTCATCTTTGATCAGCAGCCATACACGTTTGCTAATGACAGATCCCGTGTAGCATACGTAATGAGTCTACTCACCGGTAAAGCTGCTACATGGGCCATGGCGGTAAGCAACACAAGGTCAGCGATTCGTGAGTCATTTGAAACTTTCGAGACGGAATTCGTGAGAGTTTTTGATCATCCGGTTAGGGGCAAGGAGGCAGCCAGCCGCCTGCTGGATTTTTTTCAGGGTGATCTGACCGCGGCTGACTATTCCATTCAGTTCCGCATTTTGGCGGCGGAGTGTGGTTTTGGTGACGCAGCGCTGTGTGGAATTTTTCGACGCGGGCTGTCTTCTGAGATCAAGGATGAGCTGGCTTCCCGGGACACGCCTTCGAGTCTGGAGGAGCTGATTTCCTTGTCCGTCTCTCTGGATGGTCGGCTGAAAGAACGCGAGAGGGAACGGGCCGTGGAGCGCCAGGGATGTCCGTGGCCGTCGCCGAGAAGCTGCCCGACTGCCATCGGTGCAGACGGCTTCGTTGGCTCGCCGGTCGTCCGGGCGCCGTCACGGAGTCCAGGCTCGATGAGGGAGGAGTCCATGCGAATCGGCGGTGGGCGTCTCTCTGCGGCGGAGCGACGGAGACGGATGAGAGCAGGTGTGTGTCTGTACTGTGGCTTGCCGGGACACCGTCTCGCCGCTTGTGACGCGATCACCTCGCGCCGACCTGGTTCTGCTCTTCCTGTGGTTCCCCTTCCCCGAGGGGGTACGGAGTTCGGGCATGACAATGTTCCATCAAGTGAGTCGCCTCGCGAGGAGTTAAAAGAACGAATAACCCCCCGGGGTATTACGAGATTGCAGTTACAGGGGGAAATGTCGCATGGTGGGGTAAATATTGGGATTACTGCTCTGATTGATTCAGGGGCGGACGATTGTTTTATGGATCGGAGTGTTGTCGAAGCACTTAAATGTCCATTAATAAAGCTCGCTAGGCCCAAAAGGGTTTTAGATCTCGATGGGCGACCCCTGGCGGACGTGACGTTTATTACGCCGCCACTTAAAACTAAGCTGTCAGGGAATCATTTTGAGGTCCGCAGTTTTCTGGTTATGCCATGTAAATCGGCCCCAGTTGTGCTGGGGCTTTCCTGGTTAAAGGTGCATAACCCTAATATTGACTGGACCAAAACACAAATAGTAACATGGAGTACGTTTTGTTATGCGCACTGCTTACATTCTGCATGTTTACTTCCCACTCAAGCGCAGACGGCCACCGAGCCGGTTAATTTGGTGAACGTTCCTGTTGAATATCATGACCTCCAACAAGTTTTTAGCGAAGAGCGTGCTAAGACTCTACCACCACACCGTCCTTACGACTGTGCAATTGAATTGTTGCCTAACGCCCCGCTACCCAGCTCTAGACTGTACAAAATCTCTAAACCGGAGCAGGAGGCAATGAGGGAATACATCTCCTCTTCCTTGGCTGCTGGCCTCATTCGTCCTTCATCTTCCCCTTTGGGGGCGGGGTTTTTCTTCGTCGGCAAAAAAGATGGGGGTCTTAGGCCGTGCATCGACTACCAGGGTCTCAACGAGATTACTATTAAAAATAAATACCCGCTGCCGTTGTTGGATTCGGCTTTCGCTCCATTAAAATCAGCCACCATATTCACAAAATTAGATTTGCGCAGTGCTTACCACTTGGTCAGGATTCGTGAGGGTGATGAGTGGAAAACCGCCTTTAAAACCCAGCTCGGGCATTTTGAGTATCTTGTCATGCCTTTCGGTCTCACAAACGCACCTGCCGTATTCCAGTCTCTCATAAATGATGTATTGCGTGACATGTTAAACATTTTTTGTTTTGTATATTTGGATGACATTTTAATTTTCTCAAGAAACGAGCAGGAACATCGCCAACATGTCCGCATGGTTCTACAAAGACTTCTCGAGAACAGATTATTTGTCAAGGCCGAGAAGTGCGAGTTTCACCGTGGGTCGATACAGTTCCTGGGTTTTATTGTGGAAAAAGGAAAGCTCAGGCCTGATCCTGCTAAGATCCAGGCGGTGGCAGAGTGGCCGACTCCCACGTCACGTAAGCATTTACAAAGGTTTCTCGGGTTCGCCAACTTTTACAGACGTTTTATTCGCAATTACAGTATGAGAGCCGAGCCACTCACTAGATTGACTTCTAACAAACGGCCCTTTGCATGGTCTCCGACGGCAGAGGCTGCATTTTTAGGCTTAAAACGGGCATTTACAAGTTCGCCTGTCCTAGTCCACGCTGATTCTGCTCTTCCTTTTGTGGTCGAGGTTGACGCATCGAGTTCCGGAGTGGGGGCCATCCTGTCCCAGAGGTCTACGGTCGACCAGAGACTGCACCCGTGCGCATACTACTCCCGCCGCCTCAGTCCGGCGGAAGCGAATTATGATGTCGGCAACCGGGAGCTGCTCGCTATCGTGCAGGCATTGCAAGAATGGAGGCACTGGTTGGAGGGAACTGAAGAGCCGTTCCAGATTCTCACTGACCACAAAAACTTAGAGTACCTTCGAGCTGCCAAGCGCCTTAACTCCCGCCAGGCCCGTTGGGCGTTGTTCCTGACCCGCTTTAATTTTGTGATTACTTACCGTCCAGGGTCGAAGAACGGGAAGCCCGACGCCCTGTCGAGACTCTATGAACCATTGGAGGAGGGACCTTCGGAGGAGCCGGTGGTACCAGACAACCTGATTGTTGGTGCACTGCGGTGGGAGGTCGAACGTCTTGTGGAGGAGGCTTTGCGGGGTGTAAGGGTGCCGGGAGGCTGCCCCGCTGGCAAATTGTTTGTCCCAGATGCACAGCGCGCAGGAGTGCTAAAGTGGGGCCACGCTTCAAAGTTTGCCTGCCACCCGGGCGTGTCCCGCACGTTTTTTCTAGTTTCACAGAGGTTTTGGTGGCCGGGCATGCGCAAGGACGTCACGGACTATGTCTCTGCTTGCAACGTCTGCGCTCGAGGCAAGGCAGTTCATCGTCCACCTGCGGGATTGCTGCACCCACTGCCTGTTCCGTCTCGCCCCTGGTCCCATGTTGCGCTGGACTTCATCACTGGTCTCCCACGATCCAGGGGCCATTCTGTCATCTTGACTGTGGTGGATCGGTTCTCCAAGATGGCGCACTTTGTCGCGCTCCCCAAATTGCCCTCAGCTCTAGAGACTGCTGACCTGTTAGTGACTCATGTATTTCAGACTCACGGCATTCCAAGTGACCTTGTGTCAGATAGAGGGCCACAATTCATCTCACGTGTTTGGGGGGCATTCTGCAAGGCCTTGGGGGCCACATCCAGCCGGTCTTCTGGTTACCACCCGCAGTCAAATGGGCAGACGGAACGCGTCAATCAAGAACTGGAGGCGGCCCTTCGCTGTGTGTGCCAACTGCATCCGGCCTCCTGGTCATCACACCTACCTTGGGTGGAGTATGCCCACAACACCCTGGTTTGCTCGGCAACTGGGAGGTCACCATTCATGACCGCATACGGGTTCCAGCCTCCGTTGTTCCCGTCGCAGGAAGCCGAGGTGGTTGTGCCGTCTGTCCAGGTCCACTTGCGGAGGGCCCATAAAGTCTGGAGGGACGCAAGGGCAGCACTGGTCCGCACAGCAGCCCGCAACCGTCGGATTGCTGACCGCCGCCGAAGGCCTGCTCCGGTCTATCGTCCGGGCCAGATGGTCTGGCTATCAGCGCGGGATTTACACCTTGCTGGAACTTCTAGGAAGCTGAGCCCTAGATACGTCGGTCCGTTCGCTGTGGACGCTGTGGTGAATCCGGTCTCTGTCAGACTGAAACTTCCATGCTCCATGAAGATCCACCCTGTTTTCCATGTCTCCCTGCTGAAACCGGTCTCCACCTGTCCCTTGAACCCTCCGCCAGTGCCTCCTCCTGCTCCTCGTGTTGTCGACGGTGGGCCGGTGTATACGGTGCGTACAATTCTTGATTCTAGGAGGCGGGGTAGAGGGGTGCAGTACCTGGTCGATTGGGAAGGTTATGGCCCAGAGGAACGCCAATGGGTCCCCCGCTCCTGGATCCTCGATCCGTCGCTGCTGCGGGATTTCCACTCCCTTCACCCCACGAAACCAGGTGGTCCGCCAGGGGGCGTCCGTTGAGGGGGGGGTTCTGTCATGATTGTTTGTATTCTCAGTTCATTTTCCTGTATTCAGCACCTGATTGAGCCAGCTGGGCGGGGTAACGTGACACACCTGTGCTGCATTAGGAAGGCTCAATATTTAAGGAAGCCTGTCACCATCTGCAAGTGTCGGATTATTGCTTGCTACTTGCCTTGCTTACCGCCTGTGTGTTCATCGTCAGCCTTCGAGTTTCCCGACGTTCTACGGTTGTATTTTGGTTTGGTCATCTTTACGTTAGTGCTCTTTTGGGCATTGTAGTTAGATTCTTGTACTCTGTTATATTCATGCATTCTAGCGTGCTCTCTTGGTTGCACTTGTTAAACTCGCGTTTGTTAACGTGCTCTCTTAGTTGTTCTTGTTAAACTCGCGTTTGTTAGCGTGCTCTCTTAGTTGTTCTTGTTAAACTCGCGTTTGTTAGCGTGCTCTCTTAGTTGTTCTTGTTAAACTCGCGTTTGTTAGCGTGCTCCCTTTGTTGTACTTATTAAATACAAACATTTACTCTACTGATCTCCTGGTCTGTGTTTTGGATCCACATTAACGGCTTGCCGTTCATAACAGATGTATGTAACTGTACCATGTCTGATAGTGCGCTTTTAGGTGTATGGGGGGACGGGAAACCGATAAACATATGCTTCCTCCCGTCTGCCTTTGTCTTCTTCTTCGGTTCCTTCCTTCGGGCAAATCATATCACATTTGTAATTGTCAATGATTGTCAATGACACCGATGATGATGACAATAAATATTTCATTCATTCATTCATATACTCACCTCTGACGGTAGCACCCTGGATTTAACAACACAAAAGACAATATAACTCTTGACACTTTTATTATTTATTCAGGAACCCAACAGCATCAGCAGTAGTTGCAGCAGTGAACTCTCTCTCTCTGTCTTGCTCTCTCTCTCTAATCACTGGTGCACGTGCAGCCTCACAAACAGAGCAAAAATCCATTATAGAATTAGTTGGCAACTAATTTATTAATCAGTTTAATCAATTATTTGTTGGATTATCACGTGATGAAATGTCGCAACTCACTTAGGCTAGGTTCATATCGCAGGTCTTAGTGCACGGATCCGATTTTTTCGTGTTTTTCCAACTCGAGTGAGGCATTAATTTGACAGTCTGAATGGGACAGGTCGCATACAAGAGGACCATTTCAAATCCAATCTGGGTCACTTTTGCTTGTAGTTAAAATCCGATCTGGCCCACATTTTTCCAGAACGTGACTGCGGTCTGAACTGTCAAGTCTCCCAAATCGGAATTCATGCAGCAATTATGTCAGCAAAGAGCGAGAGAGACAGGACGCTACGGTAGTGGTGCAGCTGTGCATTAGCCTTAGCGCCTAGTTTGAACGCGGCTTTTGGGAAAGGGGCGGGCTTAACATCAGTCATAAAAAATAAGATGGGTTGAGGACAAACTTGAGAATGCTCGGTTTTCTTTTTCTGCTCCAAATGAGCAATATTTTTCTGTGAAGAACCCAGAGAGGGTTATTTGGTTATTATCTATTTAATTTGTTGTGTTATTATTATTTATTATTATATTACATTATATTTAGGGCTGTCTAACGCTTAAAATTTTTAATCGAGTTAATTACAGCTTAAAAATTAATCGCAATTCAAACCATCTATAAAATATGCCATAGTTTTCTGTAAATTATTGTTGGAATGGAAAGATAAGACACAAGACGGATTTATACATTCAACATACGGTACATAAGTACTGTATTTGTTTATTATAACAATAAATCAACAAGATGGCTTTAACATTAACATACATAACAACATAACATTCTCTTAAAGTGATCCACGGATAGAAAGACTTGTAGTTCTTAAAAGATAAATGTTAGTACAAGTTATAGAAATTGTATATTAAAACCCCTCTTAATGTTTTCGTTTTATTAAAATTTGTAAAATTTTCAATCAAAAAATAAACTAGTAGCTCGCCATTGTTGATGTCAATAATTACACCATGCTCACTCAAGGTACTAACCCATAAAATCAGTTGGACCCAAGCGCCAGCAGAGGGCACCAAACACCAAAAAAACAAGCGGGCATTACACTGTACTGTCATTTTAATCTGTTTGAGCGTGGCATGTGCGTTAATTGCGTCAAATATTTTAACGTGATCAATTTAAAAAATCAATTACAGCCTGTTAACGCGATAATTTTGACAGCCCTAATTATATTATATTATATTATTTTTATTTTATTTACTTTTGTTCCGTGAAGAATCCAGAATGGGTTATTTGATTTCTGAAAAACAATACATTTTTACATTTAGGCACTACTGCAATCGTCACACTTTTTCTGTTACAAACTGACCCCGGCCCCTCATCAGAGAAGGGAAGGGTTTTGTGGCCCTCACAGAACAAAGTTTGGGGACCCCTGGTGTACACCAAAAAAACAGATATGACAAAATTTCGGAATTGTGCTTTAAGACCTGTGGTATGATGATGTTTTTCTGACTCGAGTAAGGCATTCATTTGACGGTCTGAACAAATGGGGCATTAATTTGACTGTCCGAACGGGACAGGTCGCATAAAAGTGCACGATTTCAAATCCGATCTGGACCACATTTTTCCAGAATGTGGCTGCGGTCTGAACTGTCAAGTTTCCCAAATCAGAATTCATGCAGCAATTACATTAGCAAAGAGCGAGAGGCATGGAGGACGGCAGCGATGGAGCTGAACATTAGCGTTAGCGCCTAGCTTGAACTCGGCTTTTTAGGAAGTGGCGGGCTTGACAACAGTCATTAAAAAAAAAAAAAAAAATGTTGGGGTGGCAAGCCTGAGAATGCTTGGTTTTCTTTCTGTATGCTAAATGAGCAGTACTATATTTCAATATTGCTTACGTGGCCGAGAGTCGCACACACATATAGTGCATGCGTTCTATCAGTCCGTATAAACTTTGAATATAGGACTAAACGGGGATTATTTAAGTCTGTTATCTGTGTCCTCTTTTTGGAAATCAAAATATGATCACCCTAGAATGATGTAGAGCCAGCAAGTATAGTTATTTGTTTTGATGCTTCTGCGAATGTGGGTCAGTTTGCTCAGTGCATGTTGGACTAAGAGTTAGAAACAAATTTGACAAAAAATCGGAGTTGTGCATTAAGACCTGCGGCATGAACCTAGCCATAGACATCTGTTAATTTCTGAAGTTGAGCAAATCCACCGAATGCTCTCTGTAAGAAAACGTTTTGTTGAGCAGTAGAAAATCAGTTTAGAATTAGAAAATATAAAGTTACCCTCAACGGAAGAATTTTGCAAACTTGAGCAACCATAATTTTCAATTATTTTGTTCAATATTCGATCATTTTACACAAATGGTCTTTTGCCTTATGCTTACTCAGCTGTTTCCTGCTCATTTCTTCCTAAAGTGATCCTCTAACTTAAATACATGTAGGCTCTAATAAACCACAATTGTTCTCTTGTACTAAAATATGTTGTTAGAAACACATAAAATGTTAAATCAATGGCAATATTTAGTCCATATTTTGACCGTTAGTTGGTGCCATGGTTCGTGGGCTCGCAGTGATGACGTCATTGGGATCTTTCCAAATGTGTAGCGTGTTCAACAATTGGTTATTGCTGCCTAAACTCGCAAAGTAAAATGCCACGATGCGCTGCTTTTGGATGCAATTTCCAGTCAAATGGAAACAAGGGGAGTGAAGTGAGTGGTCAAGGTGGAATTATTATTTTTAGTGAATAAATGTGCATAAGTGGAAGCTCCTCCCCCTGTATGCACGTATCCCACCCACCACGCGTTACAACTGGCGCCCGAACATTTTTCCTGGATCCTCAGTCAAGTAAGGGATCCGTCTATTTTCTGGATCCGACGGTCCCACCGCGTCTGCAATATTGGTTTCGGATCTGTCCATTTTTATGATTCGTTGGTCCCACAGCGGCTTTTCGGATCAGTCCATTTTGTGGAATTGACGGCCTGATCGCAGCTGCGACATTGCCATGGGATCGGTCTAACTCCTGGATCTTCGAGTGAGTAAAAAATGCGGATTTGGATTACTATTGCTATCTTTTTTGTTGACTATTCTTCGTGGGAGTTTCCCCCAAATCATACTAAATAATTAAAGCACTATGGCACGCTACAGTGACGACTGTGACTCTGACGTGGACCTTACAACAATGCTGGAGTTCGTCAGGGAACGCGTGTTTGCGTACTGCTGAGCTCCCGAGTGAAGAGTGGTCAAGGTGGAAATATTATTTTTTGGGAATAAATGTGCATAAGTGGAAGCTTCTCGCCTTTTTGGTACTTTTATACATGTATCCTACCTACCACGCGTTACAATGTACAAGACATGGATTACACAAGGTGTGCTCTTTGGCCTGTACTGTATGTAAAGCATACGACAGCTCTGGATGCTAACAATCTACATAATTATATGGAGATAAGTTTGAGAACGCAATATGCTTACCTTGAATATCTGCTAATAAAACCGGACAGCATACACTCTCGCTCCAAACAGGAGTTCCCAACAGGACTCTCTCGCATCACCAGTTTTGCCCAGCTTTTGTCTTATCAGGTATTTGCTGCACGCATTTTTCCCTGAAGCTCGTCTTGTTAACGACCGACAGTGCTGTCCTGCTCTTCACTTTTCAGATCTGGTTCAAATCGGAAGGGTAGAACTGACGACATGTTGGGAAAGGTAACGAGTGACACGCTGGAATTTCGGCAACGGGACCAGTGACGTCACGCACTGCGACGTAACAAGAATGGCGACCTATCACTTCAAAAATAATTTTAAAAACTTTATTAAAACAAAAACATTAAGAGGGGTTTTAATATCAAATTATTATAAGTCATACTAACATTTATCTTTTAAGAATTACTTGTCTTAAAAATAGAGGATCCCTTTAAGTTATGAGGGTGGAATTCACATGATTCAATTTTGGCAATTAAACCTGTATTTAAATTTGAATGATTTATATAGAAAAGCATAGACATCACATATAATAACCATTTTTTCTTCAAGAACCTTATAATATGTTTTTATTGCTATTTTTAATTGCAGCCTGAGCCAGTTTTTTTAATTCTACGCCATTGACCAAACTGTCAGGTGATCACTCGGCAAAATTGAAGATTGCCGTTTCGATCCGCTGCCCCCAAGATAGTGTGTGGACGTGTCCTTTATCAAGACACGAACCCCTTAATTGCTCCTGATGAGCCGTTTGGCAAATAGCATGGCAGCTCACGCCTCTGGTGTCACACTTGCTGAAAGGATTTAAAGAGGATTACAACTCTGGGGAATGAGGAAGGCCTGGATGGTAAACAGAGAATGCAAAAATAAACACAATCTATTATAGGATGCTATTGGACTTCTGGTTTGCGACACACAATTGAAAATAATCTGTTCTAGGTTCAAACTGTCGATGTCGCAAAACTTTATAAAGTTTCTTTAAAACTTTCCGGCACAGTTGTCGATACCGCGATTCAAGAGTTGACACATAAGAATGATAAAAAAAATCACTTTTATGAGTTTTTAATCATGCTATATGGTCATATTCTTTGGTTGATAACGCAGCCAAAGTGGTTTTCTGAATCGTCGAGTGACTCCTGTCTGCCGGTGGAGGCTGCTGAAACACTCGGTGGTATCTAACTCCGCCTCTTTCCCAAAGCTCCTCCCTCCTCCTCCCTTAACCTGCTCCTTTACAGCCGCCCAAGACAAGTTTGCATGTAATGCTACAGCTTAGCTAACACTTAGCGCTTGGGTCTGCCCAAGGTTGGGCTTGCTGTCTGCTACAAGTGGGAAGAAAAACGCATCCGGCAGCTTTTTTAATTTAATATTTTGTTGTTGTTATGTTATGCAAAATGCAGTTTTTGATGGAAAGGAGAGAAGCGAGTTGTTAAAAGAGACAGCCCCATTTCCAGCCTGTTGAGACAGCCATGATGCAAAGAAAGCATTTAAGTCTTGAATGAAACACAGGTACTCCACAGGTTACGATGTACCCGACTTACGCAATTTCGACTTTTCGACGCCGGAATCTCGGCCGCCATTTTGTCTCCAGCCGTTTTATTTAAGTATTTATTTTTAAGTCGTGTAATTTTGTCTAGTCCGCCACCTCTCAGTATTGATGTACAGTACAATATATTAATTGTCATTATTAATTTTGTTATTTATTAAATCTAAATGGTTGATCTCTAATTGCTATGCATATCTGGTATATCACTATACATTGGAAATGATAAAAGGAGTGTACAGAATAAACGCTTCCTTTGCACAGCAAAACTGTTTATTAGTTCATTTTTGAATGAATCAAGTTAAAAATTCCTTCTTTCTCTCCAAGCACCAGTTGATTTCTCTGGTT
This sequence comes from Corythoichthys intestinalis, assembly GCF_030265065.1. Taxonomy (NCBI): domain Eukaryota; kingdom Metazoa; phylum Chordata; class Actinopteri; order Syngnathiformes; family Syngnathidae; genus Corythoichthys; species Corythoichthys intestinalis. The sequence continues at coordinate 47,497,122 of NC_080409.1, read as the reverse complement.
TAGCTAGCATGTTGAACAGTGGTTGAGAATCTAAAGTTTAGATTCTCATTTCAACTTATTGTGATCAGGGTTGCCAGATGGGAAAGACCGTCTCCAAAGACCGTCTCCAGCCCAATCATACCGTAAAATCCGCCCAGTTCAATAAAAGCCTAAAAGGCTAACTACACATACAATAAAGAAATGACACCTGTAGTGAATATATGACGGAAACTATGGCGTTCTCATCTAGTCAGATAAAAACAGGCATCCGTATCGTTATGTTTTAGTCTCCCAAGACACGTTTTTAGCTCAATATTATGTTTTAAAAGGATGATCGCCATTTTGAAGCTAATGCTACTGCAAATTCTACGCTAACACTAGGATTACATTTAGCGTCTGATGATCACTCAGCACAGACCTTTCAAGGCTAAAGCAACATTGCATATTCTCTCTTGCCAAGATAAGAAAACAAATCTTAGTATTTGCAAATATGGAAGATGGAGCCTAGCCTAGCTTGAGACACATCCTAAACTCTGCATTGTGAGCATTTGACAGAAATGATGTTGCATTTTCGTTTCGTTGTCGTCTCGTCAGATGAAAACTGGAATTCATCTCGTTATGTTCTAGTCTCCCAAGTTACATTTTTAGCTTGTTATTGTCATCGTTGCCGAAAACAACACTGTAAGCATTCTGGGAGATGTAGCTCTTAAACCAGGGGTGGGCAATTAATTCCACAAGGGGCCGCAGTGCGTTAGGGTTTTTGTTCCAAGCCATTTAGAGGACACCTTTTTACCAATCAGGTGCTTTGAAAGTACAATCAGTTATATTTATTCATTATTAAACCTCAAAAATATGTGTTTGTCAATAGAAATGACTAAATACTGTACGACTTAGACAATATTTTCCAGAGCCGATTCATTCAGTGCAAAACAAACAAAAAAAAAAGACAGCGTAATCGCATTTTTGCGTGATTTATTATATATTTAGGGTATGCTATTTTTGGAATAAAAACATGCAGTTCGAAGTTCCGTATGTTGCAAGGTGCCACAATACCAGATATTACTAGAGCAAGGAATATAATGCTATCTGAAAGCAATGAAGCTCAGTTTCAAGGTGTTGACTTACTAACAGTTAAAACTAAGCAAAACATTTGCTTCCAAAACTGCAAACCTCTGTCAAAAATAGCCCAAAGTTAATTATCCACCTCAGTGTTTTTCTCCTGCCCCAAGTCTTTAAAAATAGCCCAAGTGGGTGAGAACCTGCCCAATCTGGCAACACTGATTGTGCTAAATTTTTCTTTGATTGGTTATGGTCTAAATCTTAGCATTAGCGTGCGTCATACTACATCTTTTCTCACAGAAGGAAAAAAAGCAGTCCCGCAGTTGCACACAAGCAGCTTGATAACAAGGAATTATTGTGCAAATAAGTAGCACGTGTTGATTTGATGCCCAACAGCGCAGCAGGAAGCGCCGTCTCGGGAGATAATAACAGATGATTTCAAGACTCATTCGATGAACACACCGACAGTAAATGTCAACAGTGTGGCACTGAGTTGGAAACATCGTGCGGAGAGCAATCCTGAGAGGACTGTAAACTCTCAAAGGATGCCATCTCAGTCTCTGTACAGTACAGCAATAATCAATGTTTTGCCTCAAACCAGGACTATAGATCACACGATTCTAATTAACTCCTGCAGTGTCTCCACATGCATACATTAGCTCGGCGGTGAGATGATAACATGACCTTAGAGATGCTGCAGCAAGGATCGTCATTAGCCATTGCACTATGAAAAATGTATATTACAATGTTGCAGAGCTCGGTGCCCTCTTGTAGCGCACGTTGTACAATGTTGGCCTAAAATTCTTAGGGGAAAAAATGCAAGTGTGTAGTATCTCAGTACTAGTCAATAGAGGTTGGAATCTTTGGGCACCTAACGATTCGATTACGATTCAGAGGCTACGATTCGATTATAAATCGATCATTGATTACCCCCCCCCCCCCCCGCTATTACCGTATTTTTCGGACTATAAGTCGCGTTTTTTTTTCATATTTTGGCTGGGGGTGCGACTTATACTCAGGAGCGACTTATGTGTGGAATTATTAACACATTATGATATAATTTCACATGTTATTTTGGTGTTTTGCAGTGACACTGATGGTTTTGTAAAGTTGTTAGCATGTTCTTATGCTATAGTTGTCTGAATAACTCTTTATAGCTATGGCCACGTTCGCGTTCTGCCTTTGGCAGTGTATGTTCAATTGTATTATTGACTTTTTTATCTAGAAATGGATGCATTTAGTTTGTGGCGCTTTCACGCCCACGTGAGGGCGCACTCGCACTTGTTTACGTGACACGCCAGAAGAAGACGGACAGCTAAGTAGTTCTGAGTGAGTGAGTGGGCGAGTTAGCTAGAGAGAGTAGACGGATGCGAACCTACTTTCGTTGTTTATGCTTTTAAATCATCTCTACAGAGGCAACGCCTGCGTGTATCATCTTTTCTGTTGTTGTTGTGTGTTTTCCACCCGCGATCGGACACTTAGAGCCAGTTGTGTGGTTGTTTGAATGATGTGCTAATGATAGCGAACGCATGCTAACCTGTTACTTATTACCAATAGTACCTAATTATCATTTATTTACGTTGATGCGAACCTGTTTTCTATCGAGGACCAAATTGATTCAGCAAATTATACGGACGTCCAGCATTGTCTTTTGGGAGTTCGCTGTATAGCCAGGACAGGCCGTAGCGTAGGACAGTATATTCACATTTCGTTGTTCATGCACTGTACACTGTACATTTATTTAGCATGTTGTTCTCTATTGTATTTTTATATTAAATTGCTTTTCAAGATGACATGTCTGTTCTATGTGTTGGATTTTATCAAGTAAATTTCCCCCAAAAATTCGACTTATACTCCGGTGCGACTTGTATATGTTTTTTTTCTCTTCGTTTCTCTTCGTTGGGCATTTTATGGCTGGAGCGACTTGTAGTCCGAAAAATACGGTAGCTGCTTTTAATGTTTTGTACATTAGTTACAAAAACTGTTAAAAAAAAAAAAAAAGCTTCGCAGGCTTAAATAAACAACTATTTCAGTATCAAGTTAACAGTTAAAAACAATAAATAATATACTCAAATCCCCATTCTGTATCAGCAGCTTTAAACTACATTCAATTAATTTATTGTTGTGAATCAACCGTTAAAGTTGTTAAAATTGCTCCCATTATTCCATAATTTCCCTTTTGTCTACTTTCGACATGTGAAAGTTTTAAACTATTTTAAAGATAGATTCAACTCAATATTTTACTGATTTAGGAGTATTTTAGCTAAAAAGTTAATTAGGTTCGCTTGGAAGGTTCGCTACAACAGCCTTGCAGGGAAGTCTACTGCTTCAAGATGGCGGCCGTTTACTAACGCCCACATCTAGCTTTTTGTCCATGTGCTGCTATCGCCACCAGGTCTATTTTGCATCTTGTCCTATATAAATATGATATCTACCGTAACATTATGTGGATGTACTTTGTTGCAGCTGTCAGCAGCAGTCAGGCATGTTTTTTTTTTTTTTTTTTATCTTGCGGCATGAGCTGAGCTAGAGCCGTGAGTTGCGCATTGGCATTACCCGAGGGGCTGGGTGAGGTCACAGAGGCAATCATCCATCAGATAGTAGAGATGTCCCGTCCGATCAAGTAATTTTCAAAGTATCGGAATCGGCAAAAAATATCGGACATACCTTTTTTTAATATATATATATTTTTAAACTAAATTGTTTTCTAATTGTATTTAATGTTACAGACATAATATGTTACACTCATCCAGAGTCTTTAGTTTAGGCTTAAGGTAGGGTTATCAAATTTATCCCGTTAACGGCGGTAATTAATTAAAAAAAAAAAGTTAAAATATTACGTTAAAATATTTAACGCAATTAACGCATGCGCTGCACGACCCACTCACGCATTGTCGCGTTCAATCTGTAATGGCGCCATTTTACCTATATATAGACCCTACTCACGTGATGTCACAGCCACGCCCCCGCGCCACGTTGTCCGTATACTCGTCATGTTAATGCATTAGCGCTTCGTAAATTCCTCCTATTATGGCGTGTTTTTCTGCTCGTTAACATTAATAATCAAAATGGTGAAGTCGTGTGTGGTGGTCGGTTGCAAAAACAGAGAAGATAGACGGAGAGACTTGGAAGTTTTACCGTATTCCGAGAGACCCGAAGAGGAGACCGAGATTGACTGCTGCAATTTGACGGGAAAACTGGGCTCCAAACGACTACCACAGATTATGTAGTCGTCATTTTATATCTGGTTAGATGCATCTAATATATATTTAGAGGGTTTTGGGCTGACAACCACAATTAAGATCATTGCTAGGCTAATCGCCGACAACATACACTCAGACGTTGTGAATGAACTACCTGAAAATATATAATTATAAGGGGATAATCAGACAGTTGTCATACAATTAATTTACAATTTCACTATTGAGGTCAAAAACCCAAAAATAAATTCAACTAGGGACAATCTGGAGTAGTGCTATCGCACTTCATATGTATTACATATTATATATGTATGTAGTGAGAGTGCTACCGCTAAACCATATAAACATTAAAAGCCCTAGCTCCATTGACAAATGACATGAAATACATTAGACTTGACAGTGGATGTTAGCAAGAACAAAAGATTTTGAATTGAAAATTTCGTAACTCACTTTCCGAGCACAAGATTCCTGCCGAATTTTCGTGTACGAGGACCTGTTTCACCCAACCAGCAACGTAGCATTTATAAGCCTCCAAGCTCTTAAAGTTTTTCAAACTTTCGTGAGAATAGGCTGATTTTGTGTGGACAAGATAGTTGTAAATATCAGGGTCAGGCAGAGACGGCGAAGGCAGCCGGTCAAAAAACATCGATTTAGGCATCAAATACGGATCTGGCGAATGGATAAACTGAAGCTTTTCCATGTAACGCCGTTTATGCAACGCATCCAATGAGTTTACAGCGTCAGATAACACCGGGCTTCCATGAATTGCTCTATAACTTGCTCGACTAATTGAAAACAATGAGAATAGGTCTAAAAAATAGGTACAATATGGCGGCCGGAAACAGCGACACGCCCATTTTGTGACGTAGGTGAGTAGGGTCTATAGAGCTAAAAGGCAGCGTATAGTGAGTAGAGTGAATTTTGGCAGCCTGGGAGCCTTTTTTTTAATTGGCTAAAGCCTTACAATCCCTCTCCCTACGATTAGAAATATCGTGGGAAGCAATGTGGGGAAGAAAGGTAGTAATAGATCTTTTTCTTAACACCCTATGTTATTTCCCAACGCAGAGAAGCTATATCAATTGGTACCACTACGCACAGTCATGGTTACACTTCCCATCATGCATTTGGGCAGAACAGTTAAATGGCTACAGTATCATTTACTGAAAGCTCAACAAATACACTAGATGGCAATATTTAGTCACAATATACAAAGTCACATTTATCCTTTAAGAATTACAAGTCTTTCTATCCGTGGATCCCTCTCACAGTAAGAATGTTGATAATGTAAATGCCATCTTGAGGATTTATTGTCATAATAAACAAATACAGTACTTATGTACTGTATGTTGAATTTATATATTCGTCCGAGCATTGCATTGCCAAAATGTATATGAACGGGAAAAATTATCGGGAATGATTGGAATCGAATCGGGAGCAAAAAAAAAAGCAATCGGATCTGGAAATATCGGGATTGGCAGATACTCAAACTAAAACGATCGGGATCGGATCGGAAGCAAAAAAACATGATCGGAACAACCCCATCACAGAGGCATCACTTAAGGCATAATGTGCTAATTCACTTAGGGTCACATAATATTTTTCCCCATCCATTGAGTGTTTTACCTTTCAATTGCCTCAAAATACTTTTTGCATTTGTTTCCCTCTGATACTTTTAAGCATTGTGTTTCCTTGTGGTAGCTTTAAAGCAGATTGTTGATCTGTTTACCACAGTTGTCACGTAGCGTATTTAAACCACCCTTATTTGATAATTCTATGTTTCAGTATTTTCTTAAGGCATCTTTAGTATGTTCTGTCTGTATGATTCTAAACAAAACAAGCTGAAAGTGCACGGCGGTACTTTGGGTGTCAAATTCGCCTCTCGTTGGACATTTCGCCAGCGTAGCACATTTTGGCAGAACACCGGTTCTCTCCTACTCTCGTATCGTATTATACTGCCTTTTCATTTTGCTTTTGCTGCCCGTTTTGTGAAATATCAACAATGTTATCATGCTCATTAATGTCCCTCTCCGGTTCAAATTGAAAGGGCTGAACAGATGACATATTTATGTCGCTAGTGTCATACTCTGGAAGCATGGCAGCGTAGTCCCGTGACGTCCTCACGATGTCAACAACAAAGAGTACTTGTTATTAGTGGTGTCAACAATAATCAATGCGGCGATGCATCCCGATGTGGGGCATGGACGACTCGATTCCATGTGGGCAACAAGCCGAATCGATTCAGCGCATTTCAAAATATATAAGTACGTTCAAAAATATTCCCTGCGCAATTCCGGTGATGCAACGGATTTGGTTTCCCCATTTGTATTATTATTCTCATGTTTCATTTTTTACACACCACATAACTCTGGTCAAGTTTCCCACCAACCTCGTAGAAGCCAAAATGTCTCCAGATGTCCGCTTTCAATGTCTTAGGTGCATCAATAATCTTTCTCCCTACCTCTTTCTCCGCTTCAGCCATTGTTATGTTATGTCCTATCTCCTAGAGGTTAGATCTTGTGCCCGAACCCGATTAAGGGTCGGGTCGGGTCAGGTCGGGCCCAAAATGTTAAGCATTCACGTTCGGGTCGGGCCGCTGCGCCGGACAAATAAATTATTTAAGAAAAAAAAAAAAAAAAAAAAAAGGGATAAAACCGAGAGCAGGCTCTTGTGCATTTGCTTGTGCACGCACATGAACACCGTGGCTCGCATGTTTTTTTTTTTTATATTAAACTTTCCCAGCGTTATTTCGTTGTGTTAATGTTTTATAATGATCATAAAAATATGTAGAATATTTAAACATTAAGAAAACTTTTTCGTTTTTTCTGCCAACTGACAATTCGTTACGAAACTTTTATTTATGCACACAAAGGCAACAGAAATGTGATCCTTTAGAATCTTCTCCTCTGGGTGTCTGCAAAAACCCAAGGTTTTTTTTATATTAAACTTTCCCAGCATTATTTCGTTATGTAAATGCTTTTATAATGATCATAAAAATATGTAGACTATTCAAACATTAATAAAACTTGAAAATAAATTGCTGCTGCGTTTTTTTTTTTTTTCCACGTCGCTTCGGGTCGGGCTGGATTTTTTAGGCCTGATCTAACCTGTATTGTACATATACAGTGGGCTAGGCCAACATTTTACTTTTGTTCAACATTGCAATTTAGTCGATGTTTTGTTTGCAACTGAACTGATCCCTGGATTGATATTGCGATAAAGATGCTGCTGCGCTACAATATTTTCTTTGTCGTTTTATTTAATATTTGCTTGAATATTTTTATTGATGGGTCGTTGTGACTAAAATACAGTGACTGTTATTACTGATTTTGCACAGGAGTTCAGATGTTGCACTGTGTGAAAGGCTGCTACAGTGTGTAAAAAAAAAAAGAGAAAGCCCTGGTCTCATTCAAAGCACTAAATAAATGTTGTGATGTATACTGTATATCTGAAAGTATTTTCATTTGACTTCAACCAGGAGTGACACAAGAGCCAATAAAAAGTTGTTTAATGTCTGACCGCTTGTGTTGCCTCATGCTTCACGAGAAATATGCTTTGCGGGTGGGGGGGCCGCGCGGGTGCCGGTCCGGGGCCGCGGCCCTTCCCCGGCCGGCCGGGGTGGGGTGGAGTTGGGGTGGGGTCGGGGGGTGTATGCGGCAGCCATGGTTCCCTCCCAGGTCCGCCCGGCCGGAGCCGCGTCTCCCTGTACCGGGTGCCGGGGAGGTGCCCTCTGGTGCCATACCGCGCGCCCCTCTTGGCCCGGGGGTGGGTTGTGGGCGGTGCGCTTCCCTCCCCTTGGTCTGTTTCCGGCCCTGTCCGCCTCCCTGGGCCGCGGCGGCCGCGGCTGCCCCCCGGCCGGCGGGGTCGTTGGCGGGGCCTCTTGGGGCCCGCGGGGCCTAGGGTGAGGCTTGCTGTCCCTTGCCGGTGGGGTGGACGCCCCCTGGTCGCCGGCGCTTGGTGTGGCGCCTGCTCGGGGTGCGGGGTGGGTGCTCGGTGGGTGGGGGGGCGGTCGCGGAGGCGCCGTGGGTGGTCTGGGGCGGGGATTGATCGGGGCCCTGACGCTTCTTCCGCCCTGGGGCCGGTGGTTCTGGTGGACGGGGCCACGCCCGCGGGAGCCTGCCTCTTAACTCACGCACTTCTCACTTCGGCACTGTAAATATTTTTCACCCTGGCACTTACATGCTCATACATTTCTCCGGGGAGAGTTGGGATGGGGCTTTACAGTCCCAGCCCGACTCCCCCCTGTTTTTAATGCACCACACACCAAGGTTGTGGGATGGTTGGGACCTGTTGGGGGGGGGGGGGGGGGGCTCAGGGCTGCCTCCTCACCACAGGCCCCGCCATCCCTGCACCTTTTTTAAATGCACCACACACATCATACTCCACAGGAGAGCTCCGGCAAAGGGCGGTGGGACGGGCGGCTGGACAGAAACTCCATGCTGCGGTCCCACTGCCCCAAGCCAAGCTCTCCTATTTTAATGCATACATTGCACTACCCTCCCCTCACACCCCCATCACGGTGCTGGGTGATGGCTGCCAGTCGGGAACCTGGCAGCCACAGTAATAGGGTGGTAGGTGGGTCCCACACTTTTTCTATATGGCGTGGCTCCCGGGGTGTGGCCTTCCCTCTGCCTCGGCTGCCGGCCACGGGAGTGGGTTGGGGGGTCGGGTCTCCGATCTTGCATCGCCCCGTGGCAGTTCCTGGGCGTTCTCCTGCCTCCGCCTTCCCCTCTCTTCTCTGGCTGGGCATCCGCTCTGCACTCCGTCGCGGGTCGCTGGCTGGGCGTCGGTGTATCAGCAGGGTGTCGCCTGCACCGGCGGGGGACCCTGCCTTGCCTGGGGCTTGGTGGGCCGCTGGGGGTCCCGTGGCGTGCCGTGCCGGTTGGGGGGCTGTGGCTGTGGCTCGTGGCCCGGGTGGGCGGGCGGGGGTGGGTGTAGGCGTGGGGTTGGTGATGCGTCCCCTCCTGCCATCCCTGAAGGCCGGTTGATGGGCACGCGGGTGGCCCGGGGGACCACCCTGGATCCCGGTGGGGGGGACGGGGGCTCCTTTGCTGGGCGGCGGGAGGAGGGATGGGCTCTCCCTCCCCGGGCTGGCTGGGTGGGGGCCGTGGCCCTGGGTTGGCGCCCGCGCGGTTTCTCCGCCCGTCTGCGTGGCTGTCGCGCGCCCGGTGGGGCTTGCGTGCTGCTGGATGTGGTAGGGCATGCTCGGGTTGGGGGTTCCGGTGCCGGGATTGGTGATGCGGCGGCGTAGGGTTGGTTGCCAACGGGCTTACACTCATAAGAGATTCACACGATTACTGGGTTCTAGATCACAGAACTGATTTGTGTACACTCTACCCCTTTCAATCACTTAGCTTATAGTCTTATAGACACCCCCACCCCCATTCTCCTCTTTCACTGGCCAATTGGCCCCCACATGGTGTAAACCGGAAATACATCTCGCTGACGATAGCACCAGCATATTAGTAACTAGTTTAGATGTTCAATGTATTTCTTGTTGTTGTTTGTGTATGTGTTTCTTTTCTTTCTTCTCTTGTATTTCTTTTCTTCTGTCCCCCCATAATCCCTTCCTGTTCGCTGCTTTGTCATAATAAAAAGGTATTTTGAATGATCACAATGGGAGTATGTCAGACTCTCCATGTGAAACATTAAAACTGTTCAGAATCCGGGCACTTAGACTTCCATTCTCTGTATCAAACAGCTGAACAGGACAGGTTTATTAAAAAAAAAAAAAAAAAAAAAAAGAAATATGCTTTGCTTTAGAATTTTAATGCATCCCAGGCTTTAATGCATCGCAATGCATTGCCGAATCGAACCGAATCGAATCGTGGCCCTCCGAATCGTAATCAAATCAAATCGTGAGGGCAGTGCCGATGCACACCTCTACTTGTAATGGTAAAGAGTGTAAGTTTGGTGATGACCAAAGTCCTGGAAATGTTTGCAATAGTTTCACGTAGTCCCGGCCAATTCTTACTTTTTTTTTCTTAAAGTCGTATCTAATATCCGTCAGCATGATTTATAAAGTCATGTCAGATTGACTTTAAATGCTGAATGGAGTCTCTTGAAATGTAACCTAAGCCTTTTTTGGAGGATTTTTTATTATTATTAAATCCACATCGCCATGTCATCCTTTTCTCTGCAGGATTGTGTAATGATCTTGCTCGCCGCCACCTCAGCTGTCAGCCTCAGTTAATAGTAGCTGTAACCTCATGTAGTAATTCTCATCAGCGCTAGAGCGGCAGCCCTTCAGGCAGAGAGGCCCAGGGAGCCGTGAAACGAGATGTGGACCGCCGCTGGTGCCCCGGCACACTTGAATGGTGGCTGACGTAGTGAGGAGAGGCGCACTGACACACAGGTTGGTGGGGATTAGGCTGAGGGCTGACAGATTGTCTCCAAAGACATAGAGAAAAGAGGGAGGGGTGGGACTTAAAGGAATGCTCTCATCTTGCTTCTTGTTGCTGGGAGATTAAAGACAGACTCGAAACACAATCAACTGTAATTCCAGACAAGAATAAGAGGCAGGGAGAGATAGATTTAACTTCCTAAAGAAACCTGGGAAGTCAATTTTCTGAATGCTTGGCAAAAGGGGAACCACACAATGCAGTGATTGGTTTTAGGCATTTTCTTCCCAAAATAATCTGTTGAAACACTTTTATTTTATTTTATTTTATTTTATTAACGGTGCAGGTAATAGTTAACATTTCAAACTGATACATACAAGAATAAAGTCGACCGCTGTAAAGGAAAGCAAAACTTCTTTAAACATTATTAAAAAGGTATTTTTTATTTTTATGAACTAAAAATTGAACATCCAGTGGGGCAAATAAGTATTTAGTCAACCACCAATTGTGCAAGTTCTCCTACTTGAAAACATTAGAGAGGCCTGTAATTGTCAACATTGGTAAACCTCAACCATGAGAGACCGAATGAGGAAAAAAAACAGAAAATCACAGTGTTTGATTTTTAAAGGATTTATTTGCAAATCATGGTGGAAAATAAGTATTTGGTCGATACCAAAAGTTCATCCCAATACTTTGTTATGTACCCTTTGTTGGCAATAACAGAGGCCAAACGTTTTCTTTAACTCTTCACTCTTTGCTTGGTGTAAAGAAATCAACTGTGGGAGCAATTATTAGAAAATGGAAGACATACAAGACCACTGATAATCTCCCTCGATCTGGGGCTCCATGCAAGATCTCACTCGTGGTGTCAAAATGATAACAAGAACGGTGAGCAAAAATCCCAGAACCACATGGGGGGACCTAGTGAATGACCTACAGAGAGCTGGGACCACAGTAACAAAGGCTACTATCACGATACGCCGCCAGGGACTGAAATCCTGCACTGCCAGACGTTTCCCCCTGCTGAAGCCAGTACACGTCCAGGCCCGTCTGCGGTTCGCTAGAGAGCATTTGGATGATCCAGAAGAGGACTGGGTGAATGTGTCATGGTCAGATGAAACCAAATTAGAACTTTTTGGTAGAAACACAGGTTCTCTTGTTTGGAGGAAAAAGAATACTGAATTGCACCATACCCACTGTGAAGCATGGGGGTGGAAACATCATGCTTTGGGGCTGTTTTTCTACAAAAAGACCAGGATGACTGATCTGTGTAAAGGAAAGAATGAATGGCGTTAACATGTTATTGCACCATAACAATATAACATTGTTTTTTTTCACAAAATATTTTAATTGGAAAAAGCAAGTCTACATTAAAGATGACCCATTTTTAGACTGTAAATGACATATTGTATTTCTTAAGGTTCTGGGGTAACCGGGGACCTAATTAATGGACGATGAGAGGGAGTGGTAGATAGTGTCTGAAGAACCCGGTGGGCATAGAACAGGTGAACGGGCAGGCAGGCCTTTTGCCAGGCAAGCAGTACAGGATCTAGAGGGAGACATAAACAAATAATAGCTCGGTATAAGGATTACAAAATTCTTTGTTAGCTGAAAGTCACGTCGGTGAGTTGTTGATCTGGCGATGATGTGAGGCCAAGGACTGGTTTAAGTACCTGGTCCCAGGCTCACCCATCTGTGCAATCAAGGCAGTGACACAAATACACAAACACAAGGAGGAGGGGCTCAGTTTGAATAATAGTATTCAAACATTGAAACATTTACAGCAAAACAGAGTAAATGCTTTCTCCTTCCATATGTTGTTATGTAACAAATTTTTGAAATACTTAACTTACAGACATGGCACATCACTTGATTACACCGGCCATTTTATTAACACCGGTTGAATAACTTGTTTAGCAGTCAAGAAGTGACTTCAAAACACAATTATGACTTTGAATAATGCCTTTGCCATTAAAGATTTTCGTACGCCAAGATGACGAGTCCTGCGTGTTCGCCTGTTTAGTGCTGCAAGAGTGCGTGCTGTTGTGACGTCACATATCGACCGTTAAATTTCAGATTTTTAGAATGTCCGGTCTGCACGGTCCACCCCGGACCAGAGCGTAACCTATCATTGGACTGTCAGATTGATGATCCCGGCTGCATCTGGCGAACTGAGGCGTTCGGCAGACGTGATTGCTATGGGAACCTGGCGAGCTGACGCCGGATCCGGCGCACAGTCACATACTATTGGGTAAGCATCATCTTTCCTAGAGCATGTGAAGACAGCAATAACGTAGCTTGCATTCTTTCTTCTTCTAGTACTACTACGACCAGTCTGGCTGCCCTGTTGCAACACAGTACCTCTCGCAGGTCAGTCTAGGTACTACAACAGATTTTGTAATGTGTGTAGTCTGCCGTGTTGGTCATTTTGTGCGCCACTAATGTAGCAAGCATAGATGTGCTGCTTTTTCTTCATCATGCATTCATCATTTTATCACATCCTTCACCCATTCACGCACAATATTAACACATGCTCATTAACCCATTGGCTGCCACTGAGCTACCAGCCTCCCCCTTCAAATCACTTAGAGGTCTACTGTTGACAAACTCATTTTAACTCACAGCAGAAGGATGATAATGGTCACATGATTGGACATCTGTCATAGCCAGTGGCACTTGGGACACTGTAAAAACATTAACTCTTGACTCCGGTGCGATTAACCACAATGGCACCACATCACGCTATGCCAAAAATGGAAAAATGAAAAATCCCAACATTGCCTGAAGAGAACCAGTGTGTGACTAAAAATCATGTCATGACGCGATAATAATTAAGCAATTCTTCACTGAACATCACAAAGAATAATTTGCGTAATTACACATGATCATGATATTAGCTGGATTAAATGATCAGTTTTCATTCCCTTATCTGCACTTCATCACGTCGTCATCCCATAAGCGCAATTATGGCCCATCTACTTCAGTCTGTGCATTCAAAATATGCAGAGGTTTGTATTCCCTTTTGATGCCTGAATTTACATTGAATACATTAAACTTTGGAGGAATATACTATAAATTTGTATACATAAAACTAGTATTCATGCAAAAAAATAAATTTGAAAAATACAGTACTACTAAAGTTAGATCAAACTAAATTTTATAAAATCAAAAAAGGTAAAATAATAAGAAATAAAAGTAAATACATTTAAATTTATTGTAAAAATCCTTTTAAAAGCAACACTTAGTAACTTTTCAGTTCTAGTCGATTTTAGTGACGCTGGTGGACAAAAGCGGTTATGTTTTGCCTTAAGGAAGACTGCATTTCACATGAGGAACAGCGCACACCCGCACAGTGTCGTAAAATCATGATGGTCTCCTGCAAATGGAAACAAACATTCTGTTTCCATCTGCTGTGTGAAGGATGAAAAGTAATAAGTTAATGAATCCAGTTGTGGCTAAAACATTGCATATGACGGTTGGCAATCGTGTGGATCAGTGTGGCTAACCCCCCAACCCCACCCGATCTCTTCAGCGCTGACAAGTTCAATTGGGGGAGGGGTGGGGGGGCACGGCAGTGAGTGAAAGCCGGGCCAATGTTTATTCTCTAAATCCTGGTAGCCGCCCTTTCTTTTTCCTTCTCAGGACAATGGCCTTAAACGTGTAATTAATGGGAATATACGGCATGTCAGCTACTCTAATGAGCCTCTTATCCATGCAAGAACTTACACGGATAAGTTAGCCGGCTAATATTACCCACCGCTTAATATAGACGAATGTCTCCGTACAACAATCGGATACTAAGGAAGTGATGTCACGAATCGTGCCATCGCCATTTTTAGTGCGGCATGAAGGCATTGTAAACAATGTAAGCACATGATCAAGACGTGGCATTCCTGCTCCTCTTTTCTTTTCCACAGTCATTGTTTACAGTTTATAATCTAGAGTGTAATACAGGTGTCAGGAACCTATGTTTTCTTGAGTCATTTCTTTTTGTTGTCCTCCCATCGCGGATTACACGGAGATGAGCGTTTTATTACAGAGCTTGTCTTTCGCGTTAAAAATTCGGATCAGCCAGCTGTGGGGCTGACCACTCACAATTTAATGCCGACCGAACATGTATACATAAAAACTTAGGCCTGTCAACAATAACGCGTTAACGACCATGATTAATCTGTAAATAATAACGCATTCAAAAAAAAAAAAAAAAAAAAAAAAACGCAATTTACCGCTCACACTAAGTTTGGCCACAACTGCCTCCCATAGTCCCACACGCTGATGTTTACTTTCTCTGCGCGGCAATGCAGGACAAAATGCAGCCAGCCACGAAGAGTGAGGATGATGACCTCGGACTGCTTTATGGCAAATTCCGTTTTAAAAAGCTGCCTAATGGAAATCTGGATAAAACCAAAGTTGTGTGCACATCAGGGGTCGCGTTAACCGAATATTTTCCGTCATTGACCGATTTTTTAAAACGGTGACAGAAAAAACTGAAGTCCACCTGTCATTTTGACAGGTTGCAATTCACACCCCAGACCACAGGGTGGCGAGTGAGCATATTAATTAGCTATTGTCTCTCTTGATGCATGACGTCGTTGGCCTTACTCTGAAAAATGTCAAGGCCACTGAGTGTCCGAAGTTTCGAGAGGGGACGAGCGGCGCAGGGGGCTGAGAGAGGCGGGCTGCACCCAGACTCTATTGGAGATGGAAGTTTCTTCAAAAAACCCCAAAACGACGATGGTGTTGATAATAGAGGTGAAAAAACAGGGACTGCACATGCGGGCACGCAATTCAAGTCCATGCGCACCAGGAGGAAGGTGTAAGACTCCGTTCAGGCCACAGCAGGTGAACTGTTAATTTCATTGTTCCATATGTAGCCTTACCTACTAGGGCCACAGTCAGCTGTTTTTGTCACTGCGGAGAAAAAGTTACATATTGGAAGATGTGCTTTAATGCTTTTGCACACTAACAGTATTAACAATAATTAAATCAATTATGTGTGTTTAAAACTAGGTGTTATGATTATGTTTTCTCATGTAACAGTCTATTCGCTTGTGCTTTAGTGCTTACACAATGAAAAGAGTAAGGTTTCTGTTTTCAGTAAACGTCACCGTAATGTTTCATTCTGGTTTCTGTTCTCAGTAAATGATACCATAACAGCTAAACGAAACTCACGCATGTGCAATGAATGCTCTCCCACTTGTCAATAAAAGACGCGGCCCCCAGGAAGGAGGCTGAGAGAGGCTTATTGTGAGCAAACATGCTGCGCTGTCAACCCTCTCCCTGGTGGCCGCCAGTGTTAATTTATCTACGTCTCAAGTCTGATCTTTCCTCCGTCCTTTCCTAGGTCTTTGTTGTTTTCTTAGTTCAAGTATTAAGTTTAGACCTAACACATATTCATCTGCTTGATGTGTGATGGCACGGTGTGGATTCTCTGTTAAGCTTGTTCGGACAGAATATTAATTTAAAATGAATGAAAACTAAATACTATTGAATATGTTGAAGCGGTATGCAATGTTAAGAGTCTTTCTTAGCTCGAATTGCTGTGTCCAGCCGCTGTAGCTCTGTTGCTCTCTGTGAACTCTATTCAAGCCGGAACGTGCGCGGCTCTTAAGTCTCTGTCATGTGACTGTGTCGTGGCCGCTAACGCGCTCGGCCAAATGACACACAAGTACGGAAGGTAAATTATGCCAAACAAAGGGTCACCAAAATGTCATTATCATCATTTAAAAATTTTAAGTGACGGGTAAAAATAGATTATGACCGGATTTTTATGACCTTGTCAGTCAAAATGACAGACAACGAAAAAGTCTAGCGCAACCTCTGGTGCACATACTGCTGTAATGAACTGTCCTTCGATCGAAGCTCAACCAGCCTAAAGTACCACCTTCGGGCAAAGCATATCTTCGCTAGTGTAAGCAATGACACTAACACTGCGTGAACAAGCCGCAATCATCAAGCTACACTGGCAGACTGCGGACTTGTCAACAAAAAGACAAAAAGCAGGTTGACTACTGCTATCGCTACATGGGTAGCTAGAGAATGTAGAGCAGACATGTCCAAAGTCCGGCCCGGGGGCCAAATGTTGCCCGTGGTCAAATTTAATCCGGCCCCCAGCCTCTGTCATAAAATCAATAACGTCAAGCCCGCACACAGACTTAACCTCCTAGATCCTGGCGTCCACATATGTGGACATCACATTTTTGTTGTCAAGACTACAATTCGGTTGTCAAGACTACAATGTTAAATTTTGTACTACAAGGGCCTGGCGTCCACTAATGAGGACGTTAAACTGCATTCCTAACTAATAAAATTATTAAGTAGTAGTTAGTAATGACTTATTCTTAGTTACTAACTACTGAAGAGTTCAATGTGAGGCGATATTACCAAACAAGACACGCTGACATGTACAATAAGATTACAGGGACGATACGTAGCGAGAAATTTAAGCAACTTGAAGCTAGTTCAATTTTACAGCAGCAGTATTTCGCAAGAGCCCGAGAGCTTAAAGAGAACGCCACAAAGGGTAGTTGCGAGATTGCTGAAATTATTAATTTAAAAAAATAATAAAACAAATGTGACACACAGAATGGCTTGCTAAAATTTGCTTGAATATATTGTTCTACGTAAAGGACGTCAGCCAAGGTCGGGCCCCCACATTTTTACCACACCAAATCTGGCCCCTTTGCAAAAAGTTTGGACACCCCTGCTGTAGAGTGTAGACCCATTAACATAGCCCTCGAAGACGAGGGCCTTGAAAATCCAATGACAATAAACAACAACAACCAATGACAAACCACTAGACAGGTTCAAGGCAGTGCCAGCATGGACTCATGTCCACTACAGTGGTGGTCTGCGCACAGTGGTGCCCACAGTAAGCTGGCCCACCTCGCAAAAAAAGTATCTGGTCACACCTGCCACAACCGTTCCTTGCGAGAGACTGTTTTCTTTGACAGGGCACATTGTTCAAAATAAAAGGTCTGCTCTGTTATCTGAAAATGTCAACAAGCTAATTTTCCTGAGTAGTTGAAAAAAAAAAAAAAAAAAAAAAAAGAGTATGACTGGCTAACTTAAGCAGTGTTTCTAAACACCTTTACACACAGTTTAGTGTAATGTTTTTCAGTTAAGTGTGTGAGAACTGGCAGTTTATTTTTTTATATCTCACACAGCTTTCAGGCAGGGCTGACCCAGGCCATTTGGGGGCCCTAAGCAAAATATTGCAAAGGGGCCCATATTTTTGGCCCACCATTTCGTCACGGTGTACTGTGAAACCCATACATGCAATCCAACCCATACGTCCATATTTTGTATATTAATCAGATTTTGTTGCACTGCATACTTCAAATTTCTCACCCCAAATGATTGTCAGTACTTACAGTAGATCGCGCCAAACCTTTTTCTAAAAGAGGAAAGAAAGAAGGAAGAACTTTTATTTTTTTTTAAGCTTGTAATCAAGTATCAAAACTCACAAAAGTCAAATAAAGCAAACTGTAGTAAACAAAATTGAATATAAATTAAACAATTGCCAGATTGGGGGCCACCTAGTGTTCAGGGGCCCTAAGCAGCTGCATAGTCTGCGTATAGGTTGGGCCGGCCCTGCTTTCAGGCCATTTAGTGTAAAACTGCAAATGCTGCATTTATTTGTGTGAAATGTTCAATTTAACAGACAAGTTGTTTACACATTTTTTTGAAACACTAGCTTTTGTTATTGTATTGTGCTTGTCTGCTCTTAAGATTGGCAGTTAATTTTGGGTAATATGCCAAACGGTACTTGAGCCACATTGTTAGTCTGAGGCACTTTAATATGTTAAAGCTCTTTGCTGTATAATAGACAATTTATTTTATTTTTTTATTTATACGAGCTGAGTTGTTAAATAAAATTGTAAAACTATTTGGTTAAGTATTAGTTCATTCACACATTATACACTTCATCTTAAAACAAATTTTAAGTCAATTATAGTATTTTCCTAGATTTTTTTTTTTTCCTGAAGAGCAACTTTATTCATCCCGAGGGATATGTGATTAATCATGATTAATCACACAGTTGACATATGATTAACTAGATTAACTTTTGTAATCGTTTGACAGCACTAATTTTAGCGTGATTAGTTAAAAAATTACCCCGCCCGTTAACGCAATAAATCTGACAGCAATAGCATTTTTTTTTTCAAATAGAGAATGTTCTAATAATTAGTTGTATTTATTCCCAATTTAATTATCTACATTAGAAAAAAATATATTTATACCATTTAAACGTGCTTATGTATTCCCTCAATGTTTTATGATACATATTAGAGCTGTCCCGACTAGTCGACATTGTCGACGTCATCGATGACGTAAATCCGTCGACGAGCACAACATCCCGTCGATGGTTAATGAAGGGTTAAAAAAATATATGCGTGGAAAGTTCAGAATGTCGGACGCTTGGTATGCAAGCGGGGAAATCGGCACAAAGCCAAAAAAGCGCACCAGAGAGTCCAAAGCATTGACTTATTTTTAAAGAAAGAAAGGAGGGTACACTATTGCGTCCTGTCTCTTCAATGCCAAGCTTGGCTGCACGTCGGTTGAGAATGATAACGACAGGAGATTGTAAGTCTATCTAACTAACTAATGGCATGTTTATTGAAGTTGCTAAGCCTGTCGCTATATGCAATGATTCCATTTATCGCATGGTAAATAAAAATGAGGGCGGTCATTTTCACGGCTGCGTTTTATCGCTGCGCGCGCGTGCTTGCGTACATTTGTGCGTGCGTGCTGATGGCATATTAAACTCCAGTTCTTTTCTGTCATCAACACGCTGTAGAATTAAAGTTCAGACATACAAAATAAGAAAACACATCTATATTAAACACTAAATACGTTAGCATTGCTACATTGAAGTGAATGGGAAAAAAGACGACCTACTTTAGCCGGCTATAAAACAGGCAGCCTTGTCCAAAACTTGGAAGTTAAAAGGTGAGACTTCAAACATGAAAAATCGTTGGTTAACAGCATTTGCAAAAGGACAAAAAATCTATTACTGACACCACATGCAATGACAAATAGTGATTTTTTTTGTGGACTGTAAAGCATAAATTAGCGGTTTAGCGAGCGTACTTCCGGTGAACATTTCAAAATAAAAGCATGTCACGTTCGTCATATAAATAACGATTTCTGGAGTTAATCCGACATACTTCAGATTCTACACTAAGAATACCTTTAAAATGACACCCTTTATGAAAAATCTGGCAATGAATAATTATTATAATACGATTATACATAGTACTACAGTATACTATAATATTAATGCTAGGTATTTTTTTAAGAATTGTTTTGAATCATGTTGGAAAGGTGAAGTCAGTGTTCTGAATCTGTTTACATTCCATTCTTTTGCACAAGTTAATTCTATCAGCATTTGAACTCATTGTTTGTGATTTATTATTGTTATTTATCTGTTTATTTGTACTTTAATAAAGAATTTAAGTGTTCCAAAATGTTTTTTGTGACTTGATAAGCGTCAACAAAAATTTCATTGCTACATTAGTACAAAAAAAAAGTTTTTGTGAATTGATAAGCGTCTCAAAAATGTCATTGCTAAATTAGTAAAAAAAAAAAGAAAAAAAAAAACGTAATAAAAAAAAAAAATTAAAAGATTAGTCGACTAATCGTAAAAATAGTCGGCTGATTAATCGGGAGAAAATTAGTCGTTTGGGACAGCCCTAATACATATACAGTATGCTTAATATAAATTCAGGCATCAAGGTGTTACCGTCTCTACTAATCCATATATGAGCACTTATATAAATCGAGAGCGGCTGAACAGTGGATGTCCCACTCCGGGATTATAGCGTATGCTCTGAATGTGGAGGAGTACAGTATGTGAAGAGGGAACATATGCGGCGCATATTATCTGAAGCACTTGACTCATTAGCTGATTTGCATGAGAACATTGGGAATCTGTGGAGTCGCTGATGACTAACTTCTCACTCAATCGCTGACGAAATAGATGCTTTCGACTAGGATAAACATTGCATGCACCTGGCCATATTTTTGTCTTTTTTTTCCAAGTAAGTGAAAATGTGATGCCTGCTACCCCCGCCTTTTACTGCATCCACTTATATATCAATGTAACATTTGGTGAGGTTACAACTAGGTCACACGGAATGCATGGTGATATATCTTGAAATACATTTTTTTATGTCAGGCGTAATGACCAAAGGGAATGTACTATCATATGAAGTCAGCCCACACGGAAGAGGGAAACTGGTAGTTTAGGTATGAAATTGAAATTGAACCTTTCTAACACATATTTATAATGTATTTCACATATATATATTGCAATATGGGCTCATTTAACTCAACTTTAGTATTCCGCACATACATTTAGAAACTTCTTTAGTCCTTCCGGTTTTGTATTTTCTATAATATTCATATACAGTGCCTTGCAAAAGTATTCGGCCCCCTTGAACCTTGCAACCTTTCGCCACATTTCAGGCTTAAAACATAAAGATATAAAATTTTAATTTTTTGTCAAGAATCAACAACAAGTGGGACACAATCGTGAAGTGGAACAAAATTTATTGGATAATTTAAACTTTTTTAACAAATAAAAAACTGAAAAGTGGGGCGTGCAATATTATTCGGCCCCCTTGCGTTAATACTTTGTAGCGCCACCTTTTGCTCCAATTACAGCTGCAAGTCGCTTAGGGTATCTATCAGTTTTGCACATCGAGAGACTGACATTCTTGCCCATTCTTCCTTGCAAAACAGCTCGAGCTCAGTGAGGTTGGATGGAGAGTGTTTGTGAAGAGCAGTCTTCAGCTCTTTCCACAGATTCTCGATTGGATTCAGGTCTGGAATTGACTTGGCCATTCTAACACCTGGATTCGTTTATTTTTTAACCATTCCATTGTAGATTTGGCTTTATGTTTTGGATCATTGTCCTGTTGGAAGATAAATCTCCGTCCCAGTCTCAGGTCTTGTGCAGATACCAACAGGTTTTCTTCCAGAATGTTCCTGTATTTGGCTGCATCCATCTTCCCGTCAATTTTAACCATCTTCCCTGTCCCTGCTGAAGAAAAGCAGGCCCAAATCATGATGCTGCCACCACCATGTTTGACAGTGGGGATGGTGTGTTCAGGGTGATGAGCTGTGTTGCTTTTACGCCAAACATATCGTTTTGCATTGTGGCCAAAAATTCAATTTTGGTTTCATCTGACCAGAGCACCTTCTTCCACATGTTTGGTGTGTCTCCCAGGTGGCTTGTGGCAAACTTTAAACGAGACTTTTTATGGATATCTGTCAGGCCTAGTGCTGGGCAGGTGTGTGGCTGTGTTTGTCATCCAATTACAGGCCCAGCACCTGACGGGTGGAGCGACGGCAGCTGGCAGCAATCACCATCACCAGCCTACATAAGCCAGCCAGAGCTCCACCACGTCGCTGGATCGTCTCTCTCAGTACACTGTTAGTGCGTTCTCGTGTTTTGAATATTTCTGACTGACCTTATCTGATCATAGACCTCTCTTGCTTTGCCCTAGGATCTTGCCAGCGCCTCACGTCTCTTGTTACCTTCGCCCAGGCTCTCTACACCAACGAACTCCATTTTTTAAATAAACTTTTTGACTTCCTAACCACGCCAACTCACGTGCCTGCTTTAGGGTTGTCTGCTCACGATCATAACAATATCTTTGAGAAATGGCTTTCTTCTTGCCACTCTTCCATAAAGGCCAGATTGGTGCAGTGTACGACTGATTGTTGTCCTATGGACAGACTCTCCCACCTCAGCTGTAGATCTCTGCAGTTCATCCAGAGTGATCATGGGCCTCTTGGCTGCATCTCTGATCAGTTTTCTCCTTGTTTGAGAAGAAAGTTTGGAAGGACGGCCGGGTCTTGGTAGATTTGCAGTGGTCTGATGCTCCTTCCATTTCAATATGATGGCTTGCACAGTGCTCCTTGAGATGTTTAAGGCTTGGGAAATCTTTTTGTATCCAAATCCGGCTTTAAACTTCTCCACAACAGTATCTCGGACCTGCCTGGTGTGTTCCTTGGTTTTCATAATGCTCTCTGCACTTTAAACAGAACCCTGAGACTATCACAGAGCAGGTGCATTTATACGGAGACTTGATTACACACAGGTGGATTCTATTTATCATCATCGGTCATTTAGGACAACATTGGATCATTCAGAGATCCTCACTGAACTTCTGGAGTGAGTTTGCTGCACTGAAAGTAAAGGGGCCGAATAATATTGCACGCCCCACTTTTCAGTTTTTTATTTGTTAAAAAAGTTTAAATTATCCAATAAATGTTGTTCCACTTCACAATTGTGTCCCACTTGTTGTTGATTCTTGACAAAAAAATTAAATTTCATATCTTTATGTTTGAAGCCTGAAATGTGGCGAAAGGTTGCAAGATTCAAGGGGGCCTAATACTTTTGCAAGGCACTGTGAATGCTTCATCAGCCGCCATAGAAAGCTTAATCATCGTGATTTGATTGTTAATATAACTGAGAAATAATTTAATTCACGTCATGGAGTCTTGATTAATGAATTCTAAATGCGTACTGAACATTTTGAGGAAAAATATACTGTTTAAAAGCCTGCCACAAAAAGATGTTTTCGGGGATAGTGTGTGATGGTAGGTTAAGTATTACTGAATATATTTAAGAGTCAGGTAAAACTGAGATTAAAACTATTAGGGTCAGAAAGAAGATGAGAAAGATTATTATTATTATTTTTTTTTTTTAAACCTTTATCTAGTCAAGGCATCCATTTTATGTCAGAATAGACTTACAGCACATCATGAAACAAAATGTCAGAAAATTATGAAACTTAAGGTAATTTTCCAGTCACAGTTTAGTCCAAAATTGACTTACTGTTAAACCTGTGCTCATTTAGTTGTACTAAAGGCCATATTTTTTTCAGTTTTACGTGTATCAACAGGTGTATTACAGGTTAACTTTATTTTCAGGCGTATAAGGAAGAACATTTAATTCTTCAACCCTTCATTATACTTTGCTTGCATAGATAAGTGGTAGCCCTGTGCGATTTGGCTTAGAATTCATCTTGCAGAACAATATGAACTAGGCCTGCAAGCAGGGTCCTAGCACTTTGGTGCAACTCGGACGGCACGCAGGTCAGGGTGGTGGCAGATCGCCTCCCTCTCATCATCCCCTGAGAATTTAACTTTCTTGAAACTCGCCTCTTTTTTTGGGGGGGATTACAAATAACACACCTATGTGAAAAAGCCCCTATTAAAGACAGTCATACAAAAAAGGAGGCGCTACTGAGCTGTGCAGCCACGCCCTTATTCAAAACCAAAATGAATCTTCTAATTGGGCCAAATCGACCAAGTGTGCCAAATTTTATGGGTCTATAAGCTGCCTAAGTCCCTGAAAAAATCTACTTCCTTTTAATGGCAAGCAAAGGGTCGTCATGGTAACAGACAGAGACGTGTGGACACGGGCCTTAAATTGTAGTCTTACAAAAGGTCTTGAAACTACAATGACCAACCTGAAAAGAACTGGACATGTGTCAGTAAAACAACTGACTTTCTTTCACCACTAGTTGGCACTGTAGTGTTGATGCAAATGACCCTTACAGGAACGGGAAGTTTGGCGCAGATATCTTGTATGTCTGCCAAGTTATGAGTGTTCAGAATTTGTGGCGAGACGAAATGGCGATGGTCATTTCACTTTCCTGTTGGACCGCTCTGCTTCAACGAAGCCTCAACATTTTTAATCAGGCACCTGGACACAGTTTTGCACTACAAATCGACTGCCTGAATTTCATTGCTCTACGTTTAAAAAACCTAATTGGAGAGGCCTTTTCAAAAAATTCAAGGGGGCGCCACTGAGCCATTTTGTTATGTTTTTTCACAACGTTGCAAAATTTTCAAAATTTACAAAAAGTCGCATGTATGTCCAAATTTTATTTCTAACTCCCTAGGCCCCAAAGTCTCAAGTGTGCACCCTGTCAATCAATAAAAATTTCACATTCAATCCAAAATACTTGATTTCCTGTTGGGTTTGGAATATGGATGCAAATCACTCTTTGGAGTGGTTTTGGACAAAGTATAGACTCCCCAAATTTCATCGCTCTGCGCTGAAAAACCCTAATTTTATAGGCCTTTTTTAAAAATTCAAGGGGGCGCCACTGAGCCATTTTTTTACATTCTTTCTCAATGTTGCAAAATTATCAAAATTTATCCAATGCCACACACATGTGCAAATTTTGGTGAGTTTTTGAGCACGTTCACACCTCCAAATTGGCCGTTTTCATTTGCAGAGAAAAAAAAAAAAACAATAATTGCATTACAGTAGGGCTCTCACACGCCCAGTGCTCGGGCCCAAAATATATACCTACGGAAGAACTCTGTGGTGCAAACAAATACAATTGACATTTACGATATTATGAATATTTGATAAAGTGTATTCACAACTGCTGTTGAAACAATGCAAATCTCATTGTTGGACTAACAAAGTCATCTTTTTCCATAAAAACTACTGCTGGCTGTATGTGCTGAAACGTACTCTTAAAATCATGATTAAACTACAGTACCTGCAAAGTTGGTATTTACGGAGCCCCTAAAGGAAACTCAGAAGAAATAAATTTAGACAACCTGGTGCGCACCAGATAGTATGTGGTAATTCTATGCTAATGCTACGAGTTACATTTAGTGTGTGATGCTAACACAGCACAGACCTTTAAATGCTAAAGCAACATTGCATATCTTGCCAAGATAAGAAAACATGTAACGCAGCACGTCACATGGGTGACACACCCAAACGCTGCTACGATGCAAGCTAGCTACACACACAATAAGCAAATGTCACACATGTGCATATATAACAGAAAGTATGGCGCATTTTCATCTCGTTCTCGTCTTGTCAGATGAAAACTTTTAGTCTCCCAAGACATGTTTTTAACTCATTATTGTCTCGTCATTGTCATGAAAAAAATTGTTCCTCCACGAAATATTTTCGTTATTTTCATTGCTGACGAAAACAACAACGCTTAGATAGTCATTTTCAAAATTTATGGAAAAATCTTGTTAACTCATTCACTCCCAGCCATTTTCACCAGCGCAAGGCCCTTCGCTCCCGGCCGTTTTACTGGATTTTGACTGATTTTGCAAGGCCCACAGAAAATTCTGTTATATTGCTATATAAACATGGAACCCACCAAAAGAAAGATTAGACTCTTCTTTCAGCAGGTAAAAAAAAACCATATCTTTTTCCATTCTTTAGTAATCAGCATTAGAAAATAGCTTAGTTTGAGCAATTTTCCAATTTCTGATGAAAAAACAGAGAAATTGAGCTTTTTGTAAAAGCATACATTTCAACTTTGACTTTAACACAGCTATTTTTCGCTTTGTGACATCCCAAACATCTGAATAATGTTTTCCTTCTACAAAATAACATAAACAACGAGACAAATAGAGCTTTTGATCACAAAGTACCAATCTATTTACACATAACTAAACTATTGAACTGTTGAACTATTTGCGCACATAACAACGGGGAAGGCTCTCGACTGCGCCAGTTGAATGAGGTGGCTCCCAGTAATCTGATGAGTCCGGATCAAGATCGGTCTCACTTTTTTCATCATCTTCATTGTTGGTTTCAAGCTCGGGCTCTTGTGACCGTCACCGTCTGTCTCATCAAGATAGATTTTTTTTTTAATCCTTCTTTGACGATGGTTTCGTTTTCTTTTCGAAACACTCCTCCGGTGTTGTTTGCCTTTGTTTCCCCGATCGTTCTCCACATTTTTCTCAAATTCTCACCCGTTTTCACAAGATCCCTCCAACTTCCGTTTCCTGACCATTTTTCTTTTCTTGGCCCGAGATGAGTTCTTACAAAATGCGCTACTGCCCTCCAGTGGCCAGTTTTATTGCTTTAAAATGAGTTTTGAGCATTGTTTACTGCAGTTTAGGTGCAACAGAACAGACGCCTCTTGAAAAAAAAAAAAAAAAAAAAAACTAGGGCTGTCAAACAATTAAAATTTTTAATCGAGTTAATTACAGCTTAAAAATTAATTAATCGTAATTAATCGCAGTTAATCACAATTCAAACCATCTATAAAATATGCCATATTTTTCTGTAAATTATTGTTGGAATGGAAAGATAAGACACAAGATGGATATACTGTATACATTCAACATACGGTACATAAGGACTGTATTTGTTTATTATAACAATAAATCAACAAGATGACATTAACATTATTAACATTCTGTTAAAGCGATCCATGGATAGAAAGACTTGTAGTTCTTAAAAGAAAAATGTTAGTACAATTTATAGACATTTTATATTAAAACCCCTCTTAATGAAATTTGTAAAATTTTCAATCAAAAAAATAAACTAGTAGCCCGCCATAGTTGATGTCAATAATTACTTACACAATGCTCATGAGTGCTGAAGCCTATAATATCAGTTGCACCCAAGCGCCAGCAGAGGGCGGCAAAACTCCATAAAACACAATCAACAAGTGAGCTTTTCACTGTACGGTCATTTAAATCTGTCTGAGCGGCATCTGCGTTAATTGCGTCAAATATTTTAATGTGATTAATCTAAAAATCTAATCTAAATCTAATTAACGCCCGTTAACGCGATATTTTTGACAGCCCTAAAAAAACAGAAAAGACGTATGAATACGTTTTTGGGACACTGAAACAATTAAAAATAGAACGTATTTACACGTTTTTGGGAGCAAATGAGTTAAAGAGCCAGAAGTCTTATGACTTTTACTTTTCTACTTTGACACTGACATTGGCATTGAGTTTACGCTGAGGTACTCTTCTCAGCTCAGTGAATATGTGACTCGGGAGCAGCAGAACCGGAGTGGCAGCATCTTTCACTCCACACTTGCAGCTTCGTGTCAAAGCCAAATGATTGTCTGGTGAAGCACACGAGACATCGGCACGTCGATTGAACCTTATGGCAGCCACCGTGGAGAAGGCGAGGAATGTCTGTCGCTCAAATACCACCTTGTATAATTCATACGATGTTTGCTGTCCGTCAACCTTCTGCAACTCAATAATAAATAGGCTTTTCCTACATTAGTTCCGTCATGAAATGCACGGTCAATGCACTTAAGTGATGTGTAGTTAAGCAATTTCAGCATAATTTAGGCAGTCTTTTTTTGGATTTCTCCCTCATCATGGAGAGGTAAACAACTAAGATCGTTTTTACTTATTCAGAAGCAGATAGAAAAGATATTTCTTGAGAAAAAAGTGCAGCACAAGTATTGTTGCGCTGAACTGAACAGAACAGAAACAAGATCAAGTGAAGAATGACCTTGATCTCTTGCTCGTGAGGTCACCCACGCACAATCGATAATAGCCTTCTGAAGTCGCTTTTAATGAGGGAAACCAAGGCACGTGTTTCTTTGAGCCTTGATTTCTGAGATAATCGGGTATTAGTGATGACAATGGCGTCATAAGAATTAAGCGCTTATTCATATTCAATGTGGTGTTCAAGAGGCGAACCATTGCTGCTTGAAACTACAAGATTCAAAATTTACAAGTTAAAGGGCAGGTGAAGACTTCAATTCATTAACGTTTAATGACAGTTTTGAAAGCCTAGGAGGATACTTTTTCAAAGACGTAAGTAGTTTCTCACTGGCTTTTTCAATTCTTAAATTTGATGCAATTCTGTTCTTATCGGAGGGCAAAACCAACTACCTGTTCGCTGAAGAATGACCTGTTTTTCAAGTTTGATTTTTCGCTTGCCTGTCAAAAGACAGCTGACAGGTTGTCTATTCATGCCAATTTGATACATTTTTTACTAGATCTGTATAACTAATCATCTGTTTTTGCAATTACTGATAATTATATCATAGAATGACTGGGGAAAGAAAGGTTCAGCGAGAAATCACGATGCTATGGCTACCACCTTTTGTAAAGTGTCGAGCTGCCAACCGGCAACATCACCAACATCTGCTGTGCCAAGTAAATCGTCCTCATCTGACGCCTCAGGTTCAAATATGTAGGAATTAATTGTAGATGATTTTTCCTGGGGGCCTTTGCCAACGTTAGCGTCACGAAACATAGATCCTGAATGGTTACTTTTGGTGGAAATATCACCGATATCGTTGCTGCTGCTATGTTCGCTGTGGATAGTCTTCTGTTGTGTTTGGGAAATTACATCACACTTCTGGGTTTGGGAATGCACTATTAAAGGGTATTACAACACCTGGGGAAATGCTAATGTTCCATCATTTATCCATGAACGCATGCCTTTTGGATTCATATCATGCCACTTCGTGTAATTACACACATCGCAACACCAAGAAAATGATAGAAATTTGGATCGATTGTCAAGCAGACATGTCCAAAGTCCGGCCCGGGGGCCAATTGCGGCCGTGGTCAAATTTCATCCGGCCCCCAGCCTCTGTCATAAAATCAGTAATGTCTTGCCCGCACACAGACTTAATAAATTGGTCAGAAGTACTGCTAACAGCATATGGAGTAGCTTACACACTAAATGCTGCTCCTCATTTACCCACTAAAAGGCAACAGCACTCTAAGCAACATTACCCCATGTTATACCCTTTATTCCCCATTTCTAAAATGGTGACAATCAACAAAAAAAAGAAAGTTGACTGTGACGACCGACGCTTCAAGGATAGGTGGAAATTGGACCACTAAATTTCTTCTCTAAAATATGCAACAACTGTGTCTGCGTCATTTGCAAAGAGACAGTCGCTGTTTTTAAGGAGTTCAATGTGAGGCGATATTACCAAACAAGACACGCTGACATGTACAACAAGATTACAAGGAAGATACGTAGCGAGAAATTGAAGCTAGTTTAATTTTACAGCAGCAGTATTTCGCAAGAGCCCGAGAGTCGAAAGAGAACGCCACAAAGGCTAGTTATGAGATTGTTGAAATAATTAATTTAGGGCTGTCAAACAATTAAAATTTTTAATCGAGTTAATCACAGCTTAAAAATTAATTAATCGTAATTAATCGCAGTTAATCGCAATTCAAACCATCTATAAAATAATGCCATATTTTTCTGTAAATTATTGTTGAAATGAAAAGATAAGACAAAAGACATATATACATTCAACATACTGTACATAAGGACTGTATTTGTTTATTTTAACAATAAATCAACAAGACGGCATTAGCATAGTTAACATTCTGTTAAAGCGATCCTTGGATAGAAAGACTTGTAGTTCTTAAAAGATAAATGTTAGTACAAGTTCTAGAAATTTCCTATTAAAACCCCTCTTAATGTTTTCGTTTTGAATTAAATTTGTAAAATTTTCAATCAAAAAATAAACTAGTAGCTAGCCATTGTTGATGTAAATAATTACACAATTCTCATGGTCATAAAATCAGTCGCACCCAAGCGCCAGCAGAGGGCGACAAAACACCAAAAAACACAAGTAACAAGTGGACATGACACTGTGCTGTCATTTTAATCTGTTTGAGTGGGTCATGTGCGTTAATTGCGTCAAATATTTTAACATGATTACTTGAAAAAATTAAATACCGCCCGTTAACGCGATAATTTTGACAGCCCTAAACTAATTTAGAAAAAAAATAATAAAGCAAATGTGACACACAGAAATGCTTGCGAAAATTTGCTTAAATATAATGTTCTACGTAAAGGACGTCAGCCAAGGTCGGCCCTCCACATTTTTACCACACCAAATCTGGCCCCCTTTGCAAAAAGTTTGGACACCCCTGAGCTAAACCGACCGGCGCCCGAGATCCCGGAAATCTAGCATATTGTGTGCGTGACGTCACAACAAGGAAACAACAGGCTCAGTGCTTAGTACTAAATGGCGGCGATGATGACGGACAATTTTGTTTCTAGTTGCAGCGACGAATCCGACGTAACGAACATTCTTCTAATAGTGACGAGGAGAGTTATGAACCTTTCTTTGGTGTTTTGGGTTATCAATTTGAGCCCAAACAAAAGCCAATGCAGCCTAATGAAAGGATCATTGAGGAGAGCAATCACACTGATGAAACACCGGCAACAGATCTTGTGGGAAACACCGAATGGTTTGTTTTGCATTTCTTTTTGTGAAGCTGATACACCGTGACCGCAAAATAAAGTAATGTATAGAATAATTATCATTTATTGTGCTATCATAGGTTTTCGCTCTGCCAACAGACACAAATATGAATGGGATTAGAAGATTTGTTCTATATATTTTACGAGCGATCATTTATACATTTGTCCAGTCCTAAATCCAATGCGTGATGTTTTTTATTATAAAAGAGTACTCACTCTGGCCATTTCGAGCTTGGCTGCTCCACTCCTTTGGTTAGCCTGGGGTGGTGGGGTGGTCTCATCAGAGCCAGTCATCGTCCTCTTTCTTGATATCTCGGGAAATTTAGGTGGCTGCACGTGTATGGTGGGCACTGCATCTGCTTTCAGCAGCAATTTCTTAGCAAAACCTGATTTCATTTGTCCATAGTTCGAATAGCTTTCAGGTGTAAAATGCGCACCACACAAAACCATGCCGGAGGCTGGGTCTGCAAAATTAGCCCTCTTAGCACGGACGAACTTCACTCATTGTCTGCGTAGTCCAGCTCTTTTTCTAGCGTTCGGGAACTCATGGGTACTACATTGCAACAAATGGCTATTTGTACACCACATAGCATGACAGGTTTGAACCATTTTAGCGATTTTTTGATAAAACACGAACGTAGCTCTCTCGTCGATAAACAACGATGGCACCTGCTTCGACCTTTTGTTTCCTTGTTGTGACGTCTCCGCCCTATTCGGCTGTTTCCGGAATACTTTCAGAAATGTTCGTAATTTTCAATCTATTTTCGATAATTTTTTGTTAACTTTATTAATATTTGTTATCTTGCCACATAACGGCTCTATTAATATCTCACAGCCCCTTAGTATTATAATACCCTTTAACAGAGTGCTAAAAAACTTGCACGATACTTTCTCAGGTGACCGGTTCCTGTCTTTGTCAGCCCCCCGCCCCCCGTGACAAAATACCCGTCTGGTCAGCAAAGAGAAACGTTTCTCGGGTACTACGCCGGCAATAGTTCTCCTTACTTAGTCCTCAATCGACTTTTTTTCTTGCTGTGTGTGACCTCTGGATGCAAGATGACGATGGCCTCGAGCCTTGACGCACCGTGTGAGTGTGAGTGAATGCTTTCTTTTAATAGAAATACTAAAGGCATGGCTGAGCATTTTGGAATCAGAAATGTTGCCTCCTGATTGAAATACGCACACAGAACACCTTTGAGGCGGGAGTATGAAGTGGGAATTTATTTTTGTATATTTAAAAAAAAACAAGCTTGCAGTCATTAAACACTGATTGTAGTCCGCGTCTCTGCAATGTGTTTAGGTAACCACATGCATTGCCAACGTACATGAGCAACGAGTATTTAAATTAGATACACCCAAGAAACTCCAAGTCTGCCAAGGAGCCCCAAAAGGACCAACTAAAGTAGCTTGAGGAATGACATTCTGGGCACTTTTAACGTGTTGTACAAACCTGGTAAAATGGAATCCAACGTTATAAAAGAATAATGAAAAAACAAATAATTGCAATTGCAGGGAAACAACAGGGTAAAACAAACAGCAAGGCAGGGTGTCGGGGAAAAAAATGCTTTAATAATAGTTCAAATTAGACATGTGATCGGGTCCGCTCACGTCATTTTCAAAGTATCGGAATCGGCAAAAAAATATCGGCCATGCCTTTTTTAATATATATATATATATATATATATATATATATATTTTTTTTTTAATTAAATCGTTTTCTAATTGTATTCAACGTTACAGACATAATATGTTACACTTATCCAGAGTCTTTAGTTTAGGCTTAGGGTAGGGTTATCAAATTTCTCCCAATAACGGCGGTAATTAATTTTTTAAAAAATATATCACATTAATTTATTTAACGCAATTAATGCATGTGCTGCACGACCCACTCACGCACTGTCGCGCTCCATCTGTAATGGCGCTGTTTTGCCAATGTAGAGATTTAAAAGGCAGTGTAAAATGAGTAGAGTGAATTTTGGCAGCCTTTGGAGCCTTACTTTAATTGGCTAAAGCCTTACAATCCCTCTCCCTACGATTAGAATTATCATGGGAAGCAATGTGGGGAAGCAAGGTAGCAATTGATCTTTTTCTTAACAACTTGAATTATATCCCATCGCAGAGAAGATATATGAATTGGTAGCACTATGCACAGTCGTGGTTTCACTTGTCATGGTTCCACTTCCCATCATGCATTGGGCATGGCCTTCAGTATCATTTACTGAAAGCTCAACAAATACACTAGATGGCAATATTTAGTCATAATATACAAAGTCACAAGTCTTTCTATCCGTGGATCCCTCTCACAGAAAGAATGTCAATAATGTAAATGCCATCTTGAGGATTTATTGTCATAATAAACAAATACAGTACTTATGTACTGTATGTTGAATGTATATATTCGTCCGAGTTTTGTTCATTTTTTTCTTAATGCATTGCCAAAATGTATATGATCGGGAAAAATTATCGGGAATGATTGGAATTGAATCGGGAGCAAAAAAAAGCCATCGGATCGGGAAATATCGGGATCGGCAGATACTCAAACTAAAACGATCGGGATCGGATTGGGAGCATAAAAACATGATCGGAACAACCCTAGTTAAAATATAAAGTCCAAACAAAAGACAATAGGATCCAAAAAAGCAAAGTCCAAGCAAAACTCAGTAATACATACAAAACTGGGAGACAAGATAACTTACTGTGAGGCAGGGAAACGACAGGGCAAGGACATACGTTAAAACAGGGGTCCCCAACCTTTTTTGCACCGCGGACCGGTGGGATTTGGGTCTTTTTTTCACGGACCAGTGTTCTGTCAAGTTTTGCACCCTTATAAAATTTTGCTCCCAAAGCTTTTGTGGCGGTGAAAAAGCCCTCTTTTATATTCAGTTGGACTCTCATTGTTATCCAATGTTGCTAAAAAACTATTTACATCATTAACATACATGTGGAACACGAAAATGGCGTAAATTAATGCTTAACGACACGGCGAAGTCATTAAGTGAGAGAACTGCGTGCAGTTGTTGTGTGCAGCTAACATGGCAAACGTAAATTAATATTACTTTCTTTAAAGAAAGTTTGTGGTGTTTAATTTGGAATTGCTGCATTCGCGTCCATTGTTAACGTTACGCGCATGCAAAATTTGTCAGAACACCGGCAGGAAAATAAAGCAAATATAAAATAACATTTGTTTTTAGCCCCGTCGTGTTAAGTGCAGGGAAAATATAACTCACCCGCTGAATCAGTGGGAGGCCTGAGCTTGTTTCGTTGAGACTAGATGGTCCCATCTAGATGTGATGGGAGAGTGAGAGAAGCCCGCTTCACAAAAATACGATGTTGGAAATTGTAGCACGGTTTTCAGTGCTCTCCTGGCGATGTCAGGATATTCCGGAATGACTTTAATCTAGAACCTCGGTAGAGTTCTGTCTCAAATGTATGTTTAAGGTCACCGTGATTTGCGATCTCTACAAGCTGATACTCCTGTTGCAAAGACGTGCTCCGATCACTCAGTTTATTCACATGCGGGTCACAAATCCACTCCTTCGCAGTTCGTGGGTCTTTAGTGATTGGGAAGTAGCATAGATTTTATTTTCTTCAAGGTTGTAGGCTCATCTTCTGGCTCGTCAGGTGCCCTTTTCCCCGTAAAAAATCTGTCCAAAGACGTCTGTTTTTCAGTCATTCTAGTGTGGGGGCTAATTATTTCTGGAAAAAATGTGATGTGCCCGCCCTATGTCATACATTATTATCGAGGACAAGCGCACATACAGTGGGGCAAATAAGTATTTAGTCAACCACTAATTGTGCAAGTTCTCCCACCTGAAAATATTAGAGAGGCCTGTCATTGTCAACATGGGTAAACCTCAACCATGAGAGACAGAATGTGGAAAAAAAACAAGAAAATCACATTGTTTGATTTTTAAAGAATTTATTTGCAAATCATGGTGGAAAATAAGTATTTGATCAATACCAAAAGTTCATCTCAATACTTTGTTATGTACCCTTGGTTGGCAATAACGGAGGCCAAACATTTTCTGTAACTCTCCACAAGCTTTTCACACACAGTTGCTGGTATTTTGGCCCATTCCTCCATGCATATCTCCTCTAGAGCAGTGATGTTTTGGGGCTGTCGTTGAGCAACACTGACTTTCAACTCCCTCCACAGATTTTCTATGGGGTTGAGATCTGGAGACTGGCTAGGCCACTCCAGGACCTTGAAATGCTTCTTACAAAGCCACTCCTTTGTTGCCCTGGCTGTGTGTTGGGATCATTGTCATGCTGAAAGACCCAGCCACGTCTCATCTTCAATGCCCTTGCTGATGGAAGGAGATTTACACTCAAAATCTCTCGATACATGGACCCATTCATTCTTTCCTTTACACAGATCAGTCGTCCTGGTCCCTTTGTAGAAAAACAGCCCCATAGCATGATGTTTCCACTCCCATTCTTCACAATGGACGCAATTCAGTATTGTTTCTCCTCTAAACACGGGAACCTGTGTTTCGACCAAAAGGTTCTATTTTGGTTTCATCTGACCATAACACATTCTCCCAGTCCTCTTCTGGATCATGCAAATGCTCTCTAGTGAACCGCAGAAGAGCCTGGACGTGTACTTTCTTCAGCAGGGGGACACGTCTGACAGTGCAGGATTTGAGTCCCTGGCGGCGCATTGTGTTACTGATAGTAGCCTTTGTTACTGTGGTCCCGACTCTCTGTAGGTTATTCACTAGGTCCCCCTGTGTGGTTCTGGGATTTTTGCTCACCGTTCTTGTTCTCATTTTGACGGCCTGGGGTGAGATCTTGCATGGAGCCCCAGATCGAGGGAGATTCAGTATCAGTGGGTCTTGTATGTCTTCCATTTTCTAATAATTGCTCCCACAGTTGATTTCTTTACACCAAGCGTTTTACCTATTGCAGATTCAGTCTTCCCAGCCTGGTGCTGATCTACAATTTTGTCTCTAGTGTCCTTCGACAGCTCTTTAATCTTGGCCATAGTGGAGTTTGGAGTGTGACTGACTGAAGTTGTGGACAGGTGTCTTTTATACTGATAATGAGTTAAAATAGGTGCCATTAATACAGGTAACGAGTGGTGCCTCGTTAGAAGAAGTTAGACCTCTTTGACAGCCAGAAATCTTGCTTGTTTGTAGGTGACGAAATACTTATTTTCCACTCTAATTTGGAAATAAATTCTTTAAAAATCAAACAATGTGATTTTTCTTTTTTTTTTCACATTCTGTCTCTCATGGTTGAGGTTTACCCATGTTGACAATTATAGGCCTCTCTAATCTTTTCAAGTAGGATAACTTGCACAATTGGTGGTTGACTAAATACTCATTTGCCCCACTGTAGATATACAAAACAAGATGTACTGCTAGCAGTCCAATCAATGGATTTCTATGACGACATTCTATCCTCTAGTATTATATCTAGAGTAGACAGGCATATTGGTGTGTCTGCGGCCCGGCGGTTGGGGACCCCTGCTGTAAAACATGAGAACAGACGCTGGCAATGGTGCTAGGATAGACAATGACACAACAAAGACTGACAACACGTGGGCACTTAAATAATGACATGGGGTAACGAGACAATGAGGCACAGGTGGTTGAAACAAGAGGCAGCGGAATGGTCAACACACAAGGAGCAGGCCACAACAGGTGAACTCAATGGATAATGAAATAGACAAGAAACACTATGGCACAAACTTAACGAACCTCAATACAAGGCATGACAAACTTAAACTTTTCTTTGCAAATTATGACCGAAAACTTAAGAGTTATGGCAGGGTAGGAATTAATCATCCTAATCGGAAGGTCTGCAAATCGGTTGGTCTGCATTAAATGTCACATTGGGTAATTATGAGCAAAGTATATTTTAAACATAGTCTTAAGGTGATAGTAATGAGGTTTAATTAGGGGTTACCATTTTAGAACCAGGCTGCATGACTCCATATTTTTCTTGCCTTCATGGAAATCATTATTACAGATTTACTGTAATTGCCTCCTCATCAACTGCTGTCAATTAATGTTAATGACTCCCAGTTGCTCTTCTGTCGCCGAGACACACGACAGGTTTTTAACCATGAAGTAATTAAAGAAAATGCCCAACATGAAGATTAGTCTAAAAAAACAAAAAACAAAACATAAACATACTGTAATCAGTCAATTTGTAAGTGCAGTCGATGTAAAAAAATAAATAACTAATGCTCAGAATTACAAACATACATATATATTTGGTAATTAATTTTTTAAAAAAATGCACAACATTACATAACATCGGATTAAAATAAATAAATAAATGTTTAACTTGATCCACTAAACATTAAATGATAATGTGCATTAGAATGAGTATAGTGTGAGAAGAAGTATTTGCACCCCTTGTTCACCCACTTAGAAAATTGGTAGAGGTCTGAAATTTCAATCAAAGATGCATTTCCACTCATAGAGAAGTAATAAAAAATAAATAAATAAATACATAAAAATAAATAAAATCTGGAACTCAAATTGTATCATTTTTAGGGTTGTTCCGATCATGTTTTTTTGCTCCCGATCCGATCCCGATCGTTTTAGTTTGAGTATCTGCCGATCCCGATATTTCCCGATCGGATTGCTTTTTTTTTGCTCCCGATTCAATTCCAATCATTCCCGATAATTTTTCCCGATCATATACATTTTGGCAATGCATTAAGAAAAAAATGAATAAAACTCGGACGAATATATACATTCAACATACAGTACATAAGTACTGTATTTCTTTATTATGACAATAAATCCTCAAGATGGCATTTATATTATTAACATTCTTTCTGTGAGAAGGATCCACGGATAGAAAGACTTGTAATTCTTAAAGGATAAATGTGACTTTGTATATTGTGACTATATATTGCCATCTAGTGTATTTGTTGAGCTTTCAGTAAATGATACTGTAGCCATTTAACTGTTCTGCCCAAATGCATGATGGGAAGTGCAACCATGACTGTGCGTAGTGGCAGTGGCACCAATTGATATATCTTCTCTGCGTTGGGAAATAACATAGGGTGTAAAGAAAAAGATCAACTACTACCTTTCTACCCCACATTGCTTTCCCACGATATTTTTAATTGTTGAGAGAGGGACTGTAAGGCTTTAGCCAATTAAAAAACGGCTCCAAAGACTGCCAAAATTCACTCTACTCATTTTACGCTGCCTTTTAGCTCTATATATAGGTAAATCGGTGCCATTATAGATTGAACGCGACAATGCGTGAGTGGGTCGTGCAGCGCATGCGTTAATTGCATTAAATATTTTAACGTGATTAATTTAAAAAAATTAATTACCACCGTTAACGCGATAAATTTGATAGCCCTACTTTAAGCCAAAACTAAAGACTCTGGATGAGTGTAAGACATTTTGTCTGTAACGTTAAATACAATTAGAAAATGATTTAATTAAAAAAAAAAAAAAAATTATATATTAAAAAAAGGCATGTCTGATATTTTTTTGCCGATTCCGATACTTTGAAAAGATCAGACCCGATCACATCTTTAATAATTTTTCAATAATTTATTCGTAATTTATTAGGGTTCAGAATTACTTGTACCCCTGAGAAAATCAGTGCTAATATTTAGCGCAGAAGCATTTGTTTGCAATTGGAGAGGTCAGACGCTTTCTGTAGTTTTTCACCAGGTTTTCAAATATGGAAACATGGATTTTGGCCGATTCCTTCACACAAATCTTCTATAGACCTGTCAGGTTTTGGGTCTGTTGTTGAGAAACACCAAGTTTCAGCTCCATTCAAAGATTTTCTATTGGATTAAGGTCTGGATACTGGCTAGGCCACTCCAGGACCTTGATATGCTTTTTACGCAGCCACTCCTTGGTCAGCTTGGCTGTGTGCTTTGGATCATTGTCATGTTGGAAGATCTAGCCACGACTCATCTTCAAGTCTCTGACTGAGGGAAGGAGGTTGTGGCTCAAAATCTCAAACCCTTTGCCGAAAAGCAGCCCCAAAGCATCAGGCTTCCACCCCCATACTTCACAGTGGGGATGGTGTTCTTGGAATTGTACTCATCATTCTTTTTTCTCCAAGCGACGAATAAAGTTTGCAGCAAAAAGTTCTACTTTGGTCTCATCTGACCACATGATTTTCTCCCATAACCCCTCTGCATCATTCAGAGTGCCCCTGGCAAACTTCAGACGGGGTTTCACATGTACTGGCTTCAACAGGGAAACCTTCTGAGTAATGCATGATTTTAAACCATTCCATTGTAGTGTTCTACTAAGAGTAGCCTTTGAAACTGTGCATCCAGCTCTCTTCAGGTCATTGACCAGCTCCTGTCTAGGCTGAGCCCTCATTTTTGTAATCATGAGTGATGCCCCTACGAGGAGAGATTTTACATGGAGCCCCAGTCCGAGGTAGATGATCAGTCATATTTAGCCTTTTCCATTTTCTAACAGTTGCTGCAACTGTTGATTTATTCTCACCAAGCTTCTTTCCCAATGTCCCATAGCTTTTTCCAGCTTTGTGGAGCTCAACAATTATTTCTCTGGTGTCTTTCAAAAGTTCTCTGGTCTAGCCCATGGTAGCAGTTGGGTTATGACTGACCGTGCGGTGCACAGGTGACAATATTGAGCTCAAACGGGTGGTGGGTGGTTACTCATGGGTAAAGGTGGACTTTTTCAAAGGTAGACTGACAACTCTTTGAGTGTCATAGTTTTTGCTGATTCTCAGGGATACGGATAGTTATGGAGCCCAGTAAATTACAAATAAATAATTTTAAAAATCATACAATGTGATTTCTGGATTTCTTTTTTAGATTACGTCTATAAGCGGAAATGCATCTATGACTGAAATTTCAGACATCTGCCTACAGTGGTATGAAAAAGTATCTGAACCTTTCGGAATTTCTCACATTTATGCATAAAATCACCATCAAATGTGACCTGATCTTTGTCAAAATCACACAGATGAAAATACAGTGTCTGCTTTAACTAAAACTATCCAAACATTGAGAGGTTTTCATATTTTAATGGGGATGGCATGCAAACAATGACAGAAGGGGGAAACGAGTAAGTGAACCCTCTGCCTTAGGAGACTTAAAGAGCAATTGAAACCAATTTTTACCAAACAATTTAAGTCAGGTGTGTGCCCAATCACTGATGAGTGGTTTAAAGCTGCCCTGCCCACATAAAACACACACCTGGTAAGAAATGTCTTGATGAGAATCATTGTCTGATATGCATCAAGGCTCGGTCAAAAGGGCTCTCTGAAATTGTTGATTTGTACAAAGCTGGTAAAGGATACAAAACCATCTCTAAAAGTCTGGACGTTCATTGATCAACAGTCAGAGAAGTTGTCTACAAATGGAGAGATTTTGGCACTGTTGGTTCTCTCCCAAGGAGTGGCCTTCCATCAAAGATGATGCCAACAGTTCAGCGCAGAATACTCAGAGAGGTAAAAAATAGAACCCTAGAGTGTCTGCGAAAGATTTTCAGAAATCACTGGCACAGTCCAATATTTCTGTGCACACATCAACTATATGTAAAACTATGGCCAAGAATGGTGTTCATGGGAGGACTCAAATGAGGAAGCCACTGCTGTCTAAAAAAAAAAAAATGCACGTTTAATGTTCACAAAAAGGCAATTGGACACTCGACAGAAGTTTTGGCAAAATATTTTGTGGACTGAGGAAACCAAGGTTAATTGTTTGCGAGTAACACACAAAGTCATGTGTGGAGGAAAAATGGAACAGCTCACCAATATCCAAACCTCATCCTCACCGTGAAGCATGGTGGAGGGAGCATAATGATTTGGGGCTGTTTTGCTTACTCAGGCCCTGGACAACTTGCAATAAATAATGGAAGAATAATTTCAAAAGTTTTTTAGGATGTTTTGCAGGAAAACCTGAAGCTGTCTGTCAAACAGTTAAGGCTAAAAAGTGGATGGATGCTGCAACAAGACAATGATCCAAAACACAGAAGTAAATCAATTCCAGAATGGTTTCAGAAAAACAAAATACACGTTCTGGAGTGGCCAAGTCAAAGTCTAGACTTGGACCCCATTGAGATGCTGTAGCACGACCTAAAGACAGTGATTCATGCCAGACAGCCCGGGAATCTGACTAAACTACAGCAGTTTTGTAGGGAAGAATGGGCCAAAATTAGTCCTGATCGATGTGCCAGATTGATCTGCAGCTATAGGAAGCGTCTGGTTGAAGTTATTACTGCCAAAGGGGGGGGGGCAAACAATAATAAATAGAGATGTCCCGATCGATCGGGATGGGGTCCGATCACGTCATTTTCAAAGTATCGGAATCGGCAAAAAAATAGTGGCCATGCCTTTTTTAAAATATATATATTTTAATTAAATCGTTTTCTAATTGTATTTAACGTTACAGACATAATATGTTACACTCATACAGAGTCTTTAGTTTAAATGGTAAATGGTGTTATACTTTTATAGGCTTAAGGTAGGGTTATCAAAAAATATCCCGATAATGGTGGCGATTAATTTATTAAAAAATGTGTCACGTTAAAATATTTAACGCAATTAATGTATGCGCTGCTCGACCCTCTCACTCATTGTCGCGCTCAATTTGTAATGACGCCGTTTTACCTATATAGAGTGATAAGAGGCAGCGCAAAATGAGTAGAGTGAATTTTGGCAGTCTTTGGAGTCTTCCTTTAATTGGCTAAAGCCTTGCAATCCCTCTCCCTATGATTAGAAATATCATGGGAAGCATTGCGGTGAAGCTAGGTGGCAATTCATCTTTGTCTTAACACCTTAAGTTATTTCCCAGAGCAGAGAAGATATATCCATTGGTAGCACGACGCACAGTCATGGTTCCACTTCCCATCATGCATTTGGGATGGCCACAGTATCATTTACTGAAAGCTCAACAAAAACACGATGGAAATATTTAGTCACAATATACAAAGTCACAAGTCTTTCTATCCGTGGATCCTTCTCACAGAAAGAATGTTAATAATGTAAATCCCATCTTGA
Organism: Corythoichthys intestinalis; assembly: GCF_030265065.1. Classification (NCBI taxonomy): domain Eukaryota; kingdom Metazoa; phylum Chordata; class Actinopteri; order Syngnathiformes; family Syngnathidae; genus Corythoichthys; species Corythoichthys intestinalis. The sequence goes on along the minus strand of NC_080409.1, from coordinate 47,455,567 downwards.
GGATTTATTGTCATAATAAACAAATACAGTACTTATGTACTGTATGTTGAATGTATATATTCGTCCGAGTTTTATTCATGTTTTTTCTTAATGCATTGCCAAAATGTATAAGATCGGGAAAAATTATCGGGAATGATTGGAATTGAATCGGGAGCAAAAAAAAGCAATCGGATCGGGAAATATCGGGATCGGCAGATACTCAAACTAAAACGATCGGGATCGGATCGGGAGCATAAAAACCATGATAGGAACAACCCTAATAATAAATATGATTCAAATTATTTTGAATATGGTTCACTTACTTATTGTTCCCCCTTCTGTCATTGTTTGCATACTGTCCTCATTAAAATATATAAACCTATAAATGTTTGGGTGGTTTTAGTTAAAGCAGATACCGTTTTTGCATCTGTGTGATTTTGACAAAGATCAGATCACATTCGATGGTGATTATATGCAGAAATTCCAAAAGGTTCAGATACTTTTTCATACCATTGTATTTTCTAAGTGGGTGAACTTGCAAAATCACAACGGGCGCAAATACTTCTGCTCCTTACTGTACTTACTTACCATTTATTATATTAGTATGTTATATATATCTACAGTACAGGCCAGTATGGACACACCTCATTCATGCATTTTCTTTATATTCATGACTATTTACATTGTAAATTCTTACTGAAGATAGTAAAACTATGAGTAACACATGTAGAATTATGCACTTAGCAAAAAAAGGTGAAAGAATTAAATTAGTATCGCTAAAGTAGCCACCCTTTGCTCTGATTACTTTTTTTGCAAACTCTTGCCAATTAATTGTGGCAGCCTTACATCGGAGACAGTTGACAAAACACATGAAATAGTCGAGATAATCATTTCGAGTTCAAATGAGTTAAAAAAAAGGAGTTGGTCAAAGAATAGTACAGTTGCTGCTTCATGAAAGGGTGAAATCATCTGAATTCCTGTTATCACGCCGCCAGTCTCATCCGCCGCGCTCCCGTCAGAAGCTGTTGTTGGATGGACATTTTCACAGTTCAGGGTCAGTCTTTGGAACTTCGCAGCCAATGCGCTTACGATTGACATTTCTCTGCGGCTCCCAGCAGGGACCCAGAGAGCGGAAAAACTTATCGACCACTTTATAATAGAGAAAGCCAAGGATGAGGGGGGTTACAGGGTTTTTGACCATGTGCACGCTTGTTTTTGACATAACGGAATTCAAACATAAAGGGAAGAAAAGTCAGTCATAGATCTGCTCTGTAGACAAGCCCCCTGTCTTGTAATAATGCTGTCACATACCCTTTGGCTGTGGTTTCATGGATCTAGCATATGCCACTGATGAGTGTTTAAAAAGAGGAAGAAAAATTCAATTCACTCTGGAATATTAATAAATGCCTCGCTCTCCTACCTCCAGACATGGCGTATACCTGCTCACTGGCCGTAACGACTAAATTATTAACTGACTCTGCAGCTCGACTCGGCCTCATGGAGCTTTATAGCTGTCAAGGCAGCAACTTTATTCTTTTTTTTATTCTATTAATGCTTCCAAAGTGCAGTTTTGCACTGCAGTGAACTAACTGGTCATGGGTGGGAAAAACTGAAAACACATTTTTAGGTGGTAGACAAACATCGGCAGGTCGACACCACACAGCTACCTTTCGACTCGTTCCTTGCACAAAGATGGTTCTTTGGGTTATGCAATGTAATGCAAAAAAAAACCACCTAAAATGTTTAAATGACATGTAATGACCTATATTCAACCATTGACATGACTCATTCACTTTGTCACTGCAACGATTAATCCATTAACTCGAGTAATTTGATTAGAAAAATATTCAAATAGAATTTTGCTGCTTTGAGTATTTGTTTAATTAAAGTGGCATTGTAAGGGTTTGTTTTGAAAGTGTTTGCATTTAGTTTTATTGATTTGGGTGGATACACTGCCCTCTAGTGGCAACAGTAAATATGACACAACTCATTTCAAATGGGTGAATCTAGCTGCTCCATGTTAAGACGAAGTTTTTGTTCGAGCTAATGTTTTTTAATGCATTCGTAATTTACATTTAGTATTTTTTGTGGGAATATGTGTTTGAACCATTTTTAAAGAGGATTGAAAAAAAAAAAGTTAGCATATTATAGCATTTAAGCTAGCGGACTTTTGCTATGTAAGTTAGCCAATTGTTCTATTGCTGCACTTAGATCATTTATTTATTTATTTATTTTTACCGTTTGAGGCAGTGACCTCAAATATCTCCAAAATGAGCAGAAAGTGACCCAAAATCAATGGCACAGGTTTGCATAGGGACGGTAGGGACATAACACTACCAACATTTCAGGACGCTCAAATTTTCCTTTTAAACTTTTAAGCAACCTTATTTGTCATTATATAGAGACTTTAGTTATACGTGTAATTTCGAATGTCTTCCCAAATGTTGTAAGGATAGAATTGACCCTACCATTATTAAGTGATTTGCATATGTTCAGACTTACATTTACATCTTTTGACTTGCTGAATGTGCCAGTCCATTTTTTTCTCCCTTTAAACGCACGTTTGATTGGCTGATGACTTGACTCCCCCAACTCCCCAACACAGACACTAACAGCCCTCACAAAAATGCAACATGTTGACAACATGCCACCTCCTCCGCCTCCTTTGAATTTTTTTCGACCACTTGCAATAGCAGCCACTGTATCTAGTGTAAAAAGAAATCAATGTTGTGGAGGTGGGGAACACACTTCTAATTTTGCTACTAAAAGTCCGACCACAGAGTTGACATTAAACTGTGTGAATTTGCTAACCTGCAAAATACAAGTAGTAATCTGTTAACATTTATTAGACTTAAAAAACTTTTTGTTGTTGTTGTTGATCCCTGACAACGAATTATTTTCAGTTATATTTAATTTCTTTACTTAGACGCATAATGGTGAGTAGTCTTAAGACAAATGTTTATATTTTGCATTCCTGGATAGATAAGAGATGATTAGAATTTGTATGTTAATATAATTTATGTTCAGATATTGCAATTTAAATTCACAAAAAAAATCAAGACATTTATTCTGGAAGTTTTCAAAATGTTTTAGTAGTTTTCCAAAACAAAGGTCTGAACCGAACGGTTATCACCAGAACCAATACACATTAAAGTATTAGTCAATACAGATTTATTTTGTTTATCACCTGAACCAATACACATTAAAGTATAAGTGAATACAGGTTTATTTTGCATTGATAATTTAGCCTATCAATTAATTAGGTTCATATTCATGAGAAATGTAGCCCTGACTCCGTTCACCCAATCTGGTCTTATTAATGTCCCGTCCCCAGCAAAAAGTGGACATATAGGTTATGCTGTTATATTGTCCCTACCAACGTTGAGACCAAACCTACGCCCTTGCCCAAAATGCCCTCAAAATGAGCAGGAAGTTACCCCAAATCAACAGGAACTCACCCAGAAATGCACCAAAATCAACAGTAAAATCAACAGGGAGTGACTCGGAAATGCCCCAAATCTACATGGAGTGATCCGAAATCAGAACTTCACCTGGAAATGGTGTAAAGTCAACAGAGAGTTACCTAAAATCAACAGGAAGTAACCCAGAATTGCGATCAAATAAACAGGGGTGACCTGAAAATAATAGTTTATCGACTGCCATGCAATTTCTCCGCAAGTTTCAGACTATAAGGTGCACCTGACTATAAACTGCCACCCACCAAATGTGACACGAAAACAGCATTTGTTTATAGAAAAGCCGCACCGGACTATAAACCGCACCTGTCCTCACTGTATTATCGGATATTTACACCAAAAGATATGAACTGGTTACACTTTGTTTGACAGCGGCATTATAACACTGTCATAAGATCGGTCTTTGTTCGATTGGATTCTGGAATCTTGAAAAAATATACCTTGGGATTTAAGGTCAATTTCTAAGTTGCTGGGCTTCCATTTATTGTGAGCTCGGCATTAGGTAGAATGTGTTACTGTGAATTCTGTCCTGATATCGCACATACAGTGGGGCAAATAAGTATTTAGTCAACAACTAATTGTGCAAGTTCTCCCACTTGAAAATATTACAGAGGCCTGTAATTGTCATCATGATTAAACCTTAACCATGAGAGACAGAATGTGGGAAAAAAAAAAAACAGAAAATCACATTGTTTGATTTTTAAAGAATTTATTTGCAAATCCTGGTGGAAAATAAGTATTTGGTCGATACCAAAAGTTCATATCAATACTTTGTTATGTACCCTTTGTTGGCAATAACGGAGGCCAAACGTTTTCTCTAACTCTTCACAAGCTTTTCACACACTGTTGCTGGTATTTTGGCCCATTCCTCTATGCAGATCTCCTCTAGAGCAGGGATGTTTTGGGGCCGTCGTTGGGCAACACGGACTTTCAACTCCCTCTGCAGATTTTCTATGGGGTTGAGACCTGGAGACTGGCTAGGCCACTCCAGGACCTTGAAATGCTTCTTACGAAGCCACTCCTTTGTTGCCCTGGCTGTGTGTTTGGGATCATTGTCATGCTGAAAGACTCAGCCACGTCTCATCTTCAATGCTCATGCTGAGGGAAAGAGATTTTCACTCAAAATCTCTCGATACATACATTCTTTCCTTTACACAGATCAGTCGTCCTGGTCTCTTTGCAGAAAAACAGCCCCAAAGCATGATGTTTCCACCCCCATGCTTCACAGTGGGCATGGTGCATTTCAGTATTCTTTTTCCTCCAAACAAGAGAACCTGTGTTTCTACCAAAAAGTTCTATTTTGGTTTCATCTGACCATAACACATTCTCCCGGTCCTCTTCTGGATCATCCAAATGCTCTCTAGCGAAACGCAGATGGGCCTGGGCGTGTACTTTCTTCAGCAGGGGGAGACGTCTGGCAGTGCAGGATTTGAGTCCCTGGCGGCGGATTGTATTACATTGTTACTGTGGTCCCAGCTCTCTGTAGGTCATTCACTAGGTCCCCCCCCGTGTGGTTCTGGGATTTTTGCTCCCCGTTCTTGTTATTATTTTGATGCCACGGGGTGAGGAGGGAGTTGACAGTCCGTGTTGCCCAACGACGGCCCCAAAACATCACTGCTCTAGAGGAGATCTGCATGGAGGAATGGGCCAAAATACCAACAACAGTGTGTGAAAAGCTTGTGAAGAGTTACAGAAAACGTTTGGCCTCCGTTATTGCCAACCAAGGGTACATAACAAAGTATTGAGATTAACTTTTGGTATAGACCAAATACTTATTTTCCACCATGATTTGCAAACATTTTTTTAAAAAATCAGACAATGTGATTTTCTAGGTTTTTTTTCCACATTCTGTCTCTCATGGTTGAGCTTTACCCATGTTGACAAAGAACAGCAGTCTGAAATCCAACAGGTTTATTGGAAGATTGTGATAGACGCTGAATCGTGGGCATGTTTTCTAAGCATGCACATGCATGACATGGAGAGGAAAAAAAACTGGCACGTCAATGAATAAATATTTTCCATTTCCTGTAATTCATCTGCCAGTCACTCTATCTTGCTGCCATAGAAAGGTGAACAAAGCTAATTTATAGGTACATGAATAATTTTCAGAACAATTCAGTGAATGTATTTACCCTAATTTTCGCACTATAAGGCGCACCTGTCTATAAGCCGCCACCCACAAAAATTGGCATGAAAACGTCATTTGTTCATAGATTAGACACACTGGACTATAAGCCGCAGCTGTCCACACTGTATTATGGGATATTAACACCAAAAGATATTAACCGGTAATACTTCATTTGACAGCAAAATCAAACAACTTTCATAAGATCAAATGAACCCCCATGAACCCTCATTGGGTCATCACTGCTTCCTTGGGCGAGACAGTCAACCTCTGCTAACACCTGCGGTCAACACTGTTGTTGTCCAACATGCCTCCTAGCATGCATTGCAGCGCAACAGATGCAAATAACCATCAAAATTCATGTTCTGTGCTAATGACTTCTTCAGTTACTGTTCCAGTGGTTTCATTATTGCTAGTTATGGTATTTGGTAACACTATATTTGACAGTGGCGCCATAAGACTGTCATTACACAATGATAATTATGATATGACACTGTCATGAGCATTTATGAATGCTTATAACAGATGTCATTTAGTGTTATCTGGCAAATGATCTCACTTTTGGATGTAAAAATTCAAGCTGGACATAAATGGAGTTAGTGACATCATTTGCCAGATGACACTTAATGACATAAGCATTGAGTAATGCCCATGACAGTGTCATGTCACAATTATGATGGTCTTATGACACCGCTGTCAAATAAAGTGTTCCATTTTAACCAAAATAAATCAACAAATAAGCCGCACTGGACTATAAGCCACAGGATTCAAAATGAAGGAAAAAAATAGTGGGTTGTAGTCCGACAATTACTGTATATATTATTTTAAAAACGTAAAGTGCTAGATAGGCAATCATAGAGTTTTACAGGGATATGTAATTAATTATTTGTGGCGGGACTCAGTCCCCATCTGTACGTTTTTTTCAAGTAACTGTTCAAGCTGAGAGAAAATTGGATAATGATTCTTCATTCCAAACAACAGCTGAGCAGCTTGTTAACAATGTGGTGAGGGTTGGCATTTTACTTGTGGGGCCGCCGTCAAGAAGAAACAGTCCTCTTCCGTCTTTCTGGAGATCATCACAGGAATATTAAAGACTGTGAGAGGAGTCTGAGTCAACATTGGGGACTTTATTTTATTTCATGCTTTTCTGACGCTTTGCGAGCTTTTAATGACAATGCGACTCGGGAGCCGTGATGGAATATCCTGAAGGGACAGAGACTATCAAAATAGAAGAAATGAGAGATGAAAGTGGAGGAAAAAGGAGGCGGTTTATTCTATATTTTCCCGTCAGAAGTCTTAACGTTGTTTGGTTTTGTGGAGCTGTCTGTCAGACAAGCTTACAGTATCTTGACTTTATGACTTACCCTCGGGTCTTTGCTGTAATGTCTGAAAAACTCTATTATCTTTAGATATCTTCGCTGGGATGATTAATGTCAATTAGAGCGCGGTGATATTTATGCATCTTCATTTGCAGATAAATCCAAACGACTTCTCGTCAGCACCTGCAGAGAGACTGATTTTATCCTTGGGAGACAAATAGGGACTCTTCTGAGCCCTTTTATCCCATATATCATATATTGCATCAAAATCAATATTTTTCTTACTTTGACATTTAGCCACTATGATACCTGAAAATTGGGAAAAGATCGTTACAAAATTGTAACAGCTAAGGGGAATGTAGTGATGTGACCTTTAACCTCAGCTTCCTGACTCGGCAGTATCACGTCAAACAGCGTAACGTGCCCATAGGGTAATACGGCAAAATCAATAAGGGTCTTGCTGTCGTGACCCGTCTGGTTGAATTTATAGGACAAAATGAGGATAGATTACAAGAAAGAATGTTGAACCATCGTGGGCTGGAATAGATTGGGGAGGAAATTCTGTTCAAATCCATAAACATTTTAGCTGCACATGTAGCATTTATTCCAAGACTCAGTACTGAAAACAACACAGGAGAGGAAAAAAAATACATCGAGACAGAATGACAACATATTCTTGTTAGGGCTGTCAAAATTATCGCGTTAACGCGCAGTAATTAATTTTTAAAATTAATCACGTTAAAATATTTGACGCAATTAACGCACATGTCCCGCTCAGACAGTATTCTGCCTTTTGGTAAGTTTTACAGCAAGGCTTTTTGTGCTGTCTAACAGCGAACTCTTGTGGTCGCTTTGCGACATGGTTTATTGTTTTCTTGCCAGTTCAATATGGCTGCACGACGTCTCGGGCTGACGCTTACGTTGTAATGTTGTGCTTATATGATCCTTGGACAAGATTTGTCCGTAAGTATGGTTGTGGCAAAGAATGTACATATTATGTTAGTAAGCGAAATGTTATATTTTTTGTATGAGACGCTTTTTGTTTGTTTAGTGAACATGTATAGCGTGCTAAGCTAACGTTGTTGCTAATGCAATGCTTGTGTACTTTTTTTGTAGTTTTACGACGGTCTAAAGAGGACAATGGTTTGAGGCCATTTTATTAATAAATCAGATGAAAAAGGAAGAAGTCTGATTATTAAGGCGTCGTTCACGAGCTGTCTAGCTTTGGAAAAAGTAGACGCTTCGGAGTGAGGACAGCATAGACAGATTTAAAGGACAGTAGAGTGAAATGCCCACTACAGTCCTTATGTACCGTATGTTGAATGTATATATCCATCTTGCGTCTTATCTTTCCATTCCAACAATTTATTTTACAGAATATATATATATATAATTTACAGAAAAATATGGCATATTTTATAGATGGTTTGAATTGCGATTAATTACGATTAATTAATTTTTAAGCTGTAATTAACTCGATTAAAAATTTTGATCGTTTGATAGCCCTAATTCTTGTATTTCAGGACATCTATCGACAACTAATGGATTAGCAAATTAATGGACAACTATTTTGATAACCAATTAATCGTTTAGAACCTCCTTCATATTTCATGCAGTATTTTAAGCTCCTGAATGAAATGGACCGCTTGAATGTGTGTGGAAGCGATCGCTTCATTTATCCAATTTTTTAAATCCTGCGCCATGAAAATGAGTGACTTCCGGGTCCAGTCTCGTGTGGAGGACAAATGCGAATGTGACGTCACCCGGGTGAGCATCTCACGATACAGCCAGGCCTGTCGCAATAACAAATTTTAGTGTGCGATAATTTATCTCATAAATTATTACGATAAGTGATATTATTGCGCCCCCCAATTTAAAAAAAAACAAACAATTTACAATAACATAGTGAGAATACAGTATATAGATCAAGTACACCCATTTAAACGCGATAAATATTTACTCTTAAATTCGAAAATACTTTTTAAGAAATCACAACTAAAAACAAGACCATGTCTCTTAAGTAAAAGACAACAATATTATTAATGCACAGAAACACAAAATAAATTAAATGTGTTTTTCAAGAAAAATAAATAAAATTGCAAATAACTTTTAGGCATTTAGGCACTTTTAGACTAGCAGCACATCGACATATTTACGTAAAATAAATACTAAAATGCCCTGTTTTTTTTTTTTGTGTTTTTTGTTTGCTTTTAACCATGAATCGAGACTGTTTTACATCTATATCCATAAATAATTCAGGGATTTAGGCATTCATTCTCAAGAATTTTCAATGTAAAAAGGTCTTTGTGGTGATAAGACGGCCCCACATAGGCTTAAAGACTAGCAGCACATTCGACATATTTACGTAAAATAAAAGCTAAATGCCCGTTTTTGTTTTTTGTTTTTTTTGTTGCTTTTAACGAACAATCGAGACTGTTTTACATCTATATCCATAAATAATTCAGGGATTGAAGCATTCATTCTCAAGAATTTTCAATGTAAAAAGGTCTTTGTGGTGATAGACGGCCCCACATAGGCTTAAAGACTAGCAGCACATTTGACATATTTACGTAAAATAAATGCTAAAATGCCAGTTTTTTTGTTTTTTGTTGTTTTTTTTTTTTTTGCTTTTAACCATGAATCGAGACTGTTTTACATCTATATCCATAAAAAATTCAGGGATTTAAGCATTCATTCACAAGAATTTTCAATGTAAAAAGCTCTTTGTCTGTTTCCACTCAGTCAGCTTTGACGGAAATATTAATCGGCCCCTTTGCCACGTGTCCTGTCAATATATTATGAAGTCTATGAACATGCCTAGAACAACTTCACGGTAAATTGTGAAGGTATTTGAAAAAAGTGACATTTATCTGATTAATCGTTTAGAATAAAGTTAGTCGCAGCCCTAAACAGAACAATCAAACGTAATTTGTTTGCAACCTAAACAGATACACCAACAACTATACACGAGGTTTTCTGTACTGAACGTACAAAAAGTCAAGAGTAATCAACGCCTCCACGTTTTCAAAATATGACAATCAGCTGTATTATGCAGACTCAATTTCTATAAATGCTTGTTACATCATCCAAGCAGAAAGAGCTAGATGGAGATGAGCCGCTATAAGCGTGACGGCTATTCGAGCCTCTCCAGCTTCGCTAGCCCGACATCCTGCTGCTGACAAGCACAGGTATCATTGCTATAAATGGGGCCTGAGTGGATAACCTTTAATCTCCCCGAGTTAGTGAGCAGGCTCGGCAAAGTGAGCGCTCGCCTGCCTGCGCCGGAGGACTCTGCCGCCCATCAGCACTCATGCTGATGACTGCACACATCAAGAAAGTCAGGGGAAGAAAAAGAGATAAGAGCAGAAGGTGATGAATATGTTGGGCAAATTAATGACAATGAGCTCAGGTTCAGAGAGGATGAAAGAATCCACAACATTTCGCACACACTTGGGCTGAGCTTTTGAAACGGATTAAAATCTAGATTTTGAGGTCTTATTTAACACTGATCGTCCATGATAGCAAGTCGAGTTAAATACGTGCTTCATATTTGGAGACAAGCCCCACACAATGTCCCTAAAGAAATCTGGCAGCTCAACCTTTTACTTTTTAATTTACTCCGCGGTTTGGGAGTGAGCAAAACAGACCGAGTGGGTCAAAGTTTGGGAGCGACGCAGTCTTTCCCACGAAAACAAATTGCTATTTATTTAGAGTCACTGCTTGAGTAATTCACAATCTTTTGGGAGGAAAACCAGCGATTAGCAATTAGCCACATATCCAACAATCCTCACATGAATTAACCTCAGATAAATGCTAGTTTGTCTTCAAAGGTGCCTCGCCAAACATTAGTTCATACCGCAGGTCTGAATGCACGAATCCCGATTTTTCTTCATATCAGTTTTTTTAGCCCGCACGTTCAGACTGCCTTTTTCCATTGAGCCCGTAAATGTAGTAGGAATTCACACTAACTCGCTGTCCGACACGCGCTGAGCAAGCTGATCTGGATGCGCAGAAGCATCAAAACAAATGGCTACATACAGTGGGGCAAATACCGTATTTTTCGGACTATAAGTCGCACCTGAGTATAAGTCGCACCAGCCATAAAATGCCCAACGAAGAGGAAAAAACATATATAAGTCGCACCGGAGTATAAATCACATTTTGAGGGGAAATTTCCTTGATAAAATCCAACACTTATAGTAGAACACATGTGTCATCTTGAAAGGCAATTTAAAACAAAAATACAATAGAGAACAAAATGCTGAATAAGTGTACAGTATGATATGTTACATGATGCATGAACAATTTGAGGGGAAATTTACTTGATAAAATCCAACACATAAAGTAGAACAGATGTGTCATCTTGAAAGGCAATTTAAAATAAAAATACAATAGAGAACAACATGCTGAATAAGTGTACAGTATGATAATGTTACATGATGCATGAGCAACGAAATGCGAACGTGGCCGCTATGTCAACGTAACATAGCTATTAAGGGTTATTCAGATAACTATAGCATAAAGAACATGCTAACAAGTTTACCAAACCATCAGTGTAACTCCAAAACACCAAAATAATATAAGATATAACAGATATAAAGATGTATAAGATATGATAACATGTTAATAATTTCACACATACACACGCATTCACACATACACATTCACGCTCCAGACTCCCACCCCCAGCCAAACTATGAAAAAAACTGCGACTTATAGTCCGAAAAATACGGTAAGTATTTCGTCAACTAATAATTGTGCAAGTTCTCCCACTTGAAAATATTAGAGAGGCCTGTAATTGTCAACATAGCTAAACCTCAACCGTGAGAGACAGAATGAGGCAAAAACCTGCAGAAAATCACATTGTTTAATTTTTAAATAATTTATTTGCAAATCACGGTGGAAAATAAGTATTTGGTCAATACCAAAACTTCATCTCAATACTTTGTTATGTACCCTTTATTGGCAATAACGGAGGCAAAACGTTTTCTGTAACTCTTCACAAGCTTTTCACACACTGTTGCTGGTATTTTGGCCCATTCCTCCATGCAGATCTCCTCTAGAGCAGTGATGTTTTGGGGCTGGCGTCGGGCAACACGGACTTTCAACTCTCTCCGCAGATTTTCTATGGGGTTGAGACCTGGGGACTGGCTAGGCCACTCCAGGACCTTGAAATGCTTCTTACGAAGCCACTCCTTTGTTGCCCTGGCTGTGTGTTTGGGATCCTTGTCATGCTGAAAGACCCAGCCACATCTCATCTTCAATGCCCTTGCTGATGGAAGGAGATTTTCACTCAAAATCTCTCGATACATGGCCCCATTCATTTTTTCCTTTACACAGATCAGTCGTCCTGGTCCCTTTGCAGAAAAACAGCCCCAAAGCATGATGTTCACCCCTCCGTGCTTCACAGTGGGTATGGTGCAATTCAGTATTCTTTTTCCTCCAAACAAGAGAACCTGTGTTTCTACCAAAAAGTTCTATTTTGGTTTCATCTGACCATAACACATTCTCCCAGTCCTCTTCTGGATCATCCAAATGCTCTCCAACGAAACGCAGACGGGCCTGGACGTGTACTTTCTTCAGCAGGGGGACACATCTGGCAGTGCAGGATTAGAGTCCCTGTCGGCGCATTGTGTTACCGATAATAGCCTTTGTTACTGTGGTCCCAGCTCTCTGTAGGGCATTCACTAGGTCCCCCCGTGTGGTTCTGGGATTTTTGCTCCCGTTCTTGTTTTCATTTTGAAGCCACGGGGTGAGGAGGGAGTTGAAAGTCCGTGTTGCCCAACGACAGCCCCAAAACATCACTGCTCTATAGGAGATCTGCATGGAGGAATGGGCCAAAATACCAGCAACAGTGTGTGAAAAGCATGTGAAGAGTTACAGAAAACGTTTGGCCTCCGTTATTGGCAACAAAGGGTACATAACATAGTATTGCGAATTGGTATAGACCAAATACTTATTTGCCACCATGATTTGCAAATAAATTCTTTAAAAATCAAACAATGTGATTTTCTGTTTTTTTTTTTCCACATTCTGTCTCTCATGGTTGAGGTTTACTTTTTTTTTTTTTTTTAATTAAAACCTGTCCTGTTCAGCTGTTTGACACGAAGAATGGAAGTCTAAGTGCCCGGATAGTCTGAACAGTTTTAATGCTTCACATTGAGAGTCTGACATACTCCCATTGTGATCATTCAACATACCTCATTTATTATTACAAAGCAGCGAACAGGACGGGGTTATGGGGGAACAGAAGAAAAGAAACACAAGAGAAGAAAGAAAAGAAACACAAACAACAACAAGAAATACATTGAACCCCTAACTACACTAACTACTAATACTGTATGTTGGTGCTATCGTCAGCTAAATGTATTTCCGGTTGACACCATGTGGGGGGCCTGTTGACCAGGGAAAGAGGGGGAAGGAGGTGGGGGAGTCTATAAGCTAAGTGATAGAAAGGGGTAGAGTGTCTACAAATCATCTCTGTGATCTAGAACCCAGTAATTGCGTGAATCCCTTGTGAGTGTAAGCCCGTTGGCGACCAACCCTACGCTGTCCCATCGCCATTCTCGGCACTGGGACCCCCTGCCCGAGTGCGCCCAATCACATCCAGCTGCACGGGAGCCCCACCGGGCATGCAACAGCCACGCAGACAAGCGGAGACGCCGAGCGGACGCCGATACAGGGCCACGGCCCCCAGCCAGCCAGCCAGCCCGGGGGTGGGGTGGTGGGGGGTTGGAAGCGCAGCCCATCCCTCCTCCTGCTGCCCAGCAGCAGTGAGGAGGTTACCGTGAGGCACCCCCCCCTCCCCCCAACCAGGTCCCAACCATCCCGTTTTTTTTTCCACATTCTGTCTGTCATGGTTGAGGTTTACCAATCTTGACAATTACGGGCCTCTCTAATATTTTAGACTCTTGATTCTGAAAAACAACCAAAAATCGGATTTGTGCATCAAGACCTGCGGTATGAACCAAGCTAATTTGACCTTTTCACAATGTTAGCAAAATGATGTACCACTACTAAACAAACACTTATATGTCATTTGACCAAGGTAGAGCTAATGAACAAAAAAATTAAGATAATTGTCTCATATAATCGTTTTAGACGTTTTCTGTACCGCTAGTAGTTTGAATGCGTGCAGTGCAGTGTTAGTCAAAATGACGATATTACTTGAGGTAAATTGCTTTTGAGATGGAATTTACATTTTGAAAGGTAACTTGATGGTGTGATAGCCGACATATAGTGGTTAACAGGATCAGTGAGCCATGACAACTTGATTTCATCTACTACTAGGCTGAACCTTGTTTTGCTAAACTATTCGAAGAAACTCAACATTTATAACATTCTTGTTAGAAAATGTCTTCTACAAAAATCACTACAGAGGTTTGTTTTCTCTGCAGTTTTGTTGAATGAAAGCAAGGCAGAACCATAAGTAAAACAAGTTTACCTGCCAGCTGGAGCGTGATTAAACAATAATGTTAGCTGTCTTATTTTATACCCCATTGTGTACACTGGACTATGCCAGAATATAACAACCTCAGGCTATAAACCAGTATAGAATTAAAGTGGGCTGTTGTTTCTTCTCTGTTCATTTTGTCCTTTGTTTTTTTTTTGTTTTGTTTTGTTTTTTTAGAAAAAAAAACATCCCTTACATGTTTAGACCGATTTCTTTTATTGACACGGCCAAGTTGTGTTGAAGAAAACGTATGCAGCGATCCGTTGCCGACCATTACGGTACATGACTTCACCATTTTGTTTCGGTAAAACTTCACTCTGATTGGTCCAATGATTTCGTCTGTGTTAAATTCTGCTTTTTTCACTCTTCATAAAGCACAGAATTTAGTTTCTTGAACACATTTGAGTCAACGTTTATTGCAACTCTGACCATAACAAACGTAACACAACACAGACTTCCTCTGTCCATCAACTATATCTGTCCCTCGGGAAACTCACACCCAAATAACAATAGTTCCTCTTGTTACAGTAGCGATGCGCTCGTTCCGATTTCCGACTTCGGTCCTCACTTTTATTTTACCGTATCAATCCATGTAAGAAACTTTTATTCATCATGATGAAACGATCAAGTTATACAGCAGCCCTTAAAAGAAAAGTCACATCTGTTTTGTTTTCTCCTGGATTTTGTTAAGTTGGAGAAGTTGTCAGATCATATTATTACCGTGCATATTGTCAGTTTACGGTAATGTTTTGAACTACCAATGTGCTATGCTTGTGCTGTGTTTCACCAGTTAGTAAAAGGACATTTCTGTATCGGTACACAAGCTCTGTTTTCTTGTATTCTTCTATTTATTGGTGCTAAAATTAGGGTGCGCGTTATACACGGCTGCGCCTTATATTCGGGAAATTACGGTAGTCACGTAGCATATTTAAACCACCCATATTTGATATTACTACATTTAAGTATTTTCTTAAGGCATCTTTAGTATGTTTGGTCTGTATGCAGCAAAAAAAAACAAAAAACAAACAAAACAAGCTAAAAGCGCACGGTAGTACTTTGGGTGTCAAATTCGCCTCTTGTAGCACGTTTCGCCGGTGTAGCACATTTTTGGCAGAATGACATTTTTTCGTCTCAACCCGTTTTTCCTGTTCATTTTTCTTTTGCTGCTCATTTTGTCAAATATCGACAGTGCTGTCATGCTCATTAATGTTCAAATTGAAAGGGTTGAACAGATGACATGTTTATGTCGCTAGAGTCATACTCTGGAAGCCTGCCAGCGAAACCATGTGACGTCACCGTCCTGTGACGTCAACAACAATGGGGAACTACTAGTTACACTAATTTTACAAATTGTATTAAAATGAAAACATCAAGAGGGGTTTCAATATCAAATTTTAACTCATAATAACGTTTATCTTTTAAGAAGTCCAAGTCTTTCTCTCAAACACTGCTATGATGCAATTGCAAGCTGACGTATTCTACGTACAATATAAAAATGTCA
Source organism: Corythoichthys intestinalis (assembly GCF_030265065.1). Lineage (NCBI taxonomy): Eukaryota > Metazoa > Chordata > Actinopteri > Syngnathiformes > Syngnathidae > Corythoichthys > Corythoichthys intestinalis. The sequence continues at coordinate 47,439,714 of NC_080409.1, read as the reverse complement.
CTCTGACTTATGTATTGTGAACATATGACAGAAACTGTGTCGCATTTTCTTCTCGTTGTCGTCTTGTCAGACGAAAACTGGCTTTCGTCTCGTTGTGTTCTAAGCTCCCAAGCCACGTTTTTAGATCGTCACGTCATCTTCATGAAAAAAATTGTTCGTCGACGAAATATTGTCGTTACTGTCATTGTTGATGAAAACATCACTGCTACAATGATATTTTTGTGATCGGCAGGACAAAAGCAGAGCATTGACCGTCATCCTGACTGATCAGCACAATGAGTTAAAAGTAAACATAAAGCCGTGCATTTTTATGTCCCTCAAACTAAAGGAAAGCAGCACAACCTTGGCTTGATCTTGAGTTTGTAGTTTTATATCCTTTGTGAGTCTGTACTGGAACTTTTCTGACGCAACTCATCAACTGCAAAGTGAAGTATATTTCATTTTTAATGCGAGTTGTCTTCCTCCATTTCTTATGTAGTTGGCTATCATCAAAGGGTGAGTTCGATTTTTAGGCCTATTAATATCAAAGTTTACTGAAGTTTAAAATTAGGGCTATGACAGATGCTACCTTATAGTTTTATGAAAACAAGATGATTCATCTTAATTTGCATTTATTTTGATATGAAAGTGAGGCAGACTGAATAATCGCAACTATAATAATGTATGCAAATGCGTCACAGACTAAAGTTGGATTTAAATTAGATTTGGTGGGTTGAGATTGACTATTGTCAGACAGTTGCATCAGTCCGTATTGTGCTGATAGTATCGGAAGCAAGCACACGATCTTTTGTCCCTTCATATCATAGACCGATGGAATTTTCATTCTTCCACTTGTTCCCTACACAGATACAGTGGTATGAAAAAGTATCTGAACCTTTGGAATTTCTCACATTTCTGCTTAAAATTACCATCAAATGTGAACTGATCTTTGTCAAAATCACACAGATGAAAAAACAGTGTCTGCTTTAACTAAAACCGCCCAAACATTTCAAGGTTTTTATATTTTAATGGGGATAGCATGCAAACAATGACAGAAGAGGGACAAAAAAAGTAAGCGAACCCTCTGCCAAAGGAGACTTGAAGAACAATTGAGACCAATTTTTACCAAACAATTTAAGTCAGGTGTGTGCCCAATCACTAATGAGTGGTTTAAAGCTGCCCTGCCCACTATAAAACACTTACCTGGTAAGAATTGTTTTAATGAGAAACATTGTCTAATGTGCATCATGGCTCGGTCAAAAGAGCTGTCTGAAGACCTGCTGATTTAGGGCTGTTTTGCCGCCTCAGGGCCTGGACAACTTGCAATCATTAATGTAAGAATCAATTCAAAGGTTTATCAGGATGTTTTGCAGGAAAACCTGAGACCATCTTTCAGACAGTTGAAGCTAAAAAGAGGAGGAATGCTGGAACAAGACAATCGTCCAAAACAAAGAAGTAAATCAACTTCAGAATGCTTTCAGAAGAACAAAATACCTGTTCTGGAGTGGCCAGACTTGAACCCCACTGAGATGCTGTGTATTGTTTGGAAGTAACACACAACATCATGAGTGGAGGAAAAATGGAACAGCTCACCAACATCAACACCTCATCCCCACCGTGAAGATGGTGGAGGGAGCATCATGATTTGGGGCTGTTTTGACCCCTCAGGGCCTGGACAACTTGCAATCATTAATGGAAGAATGAATTCAAATGTTTATCAGGATGTTTTTGCTGGAAAACCTCAGGTCGTCTGTCAGACAGTTGAAGCTAAAAAGAGGATGGATGCTGAAACAAGACAATGATCCAAAACACAGAAGTAAATCAACTTCAGAATGCTTTCAGAAGAACAAATTACCCGTTCTGGAGTGGTCAAGTCAAAGTCCACAGACTTGAACCCCATTGAGATGCTGTGGCTTGACCTAAAGCCAGACATCTCCCGAGGAGTGGTCGTCCACCAAAGAAGACGCCAAGAGTTCAACGCAGAATACTCAGAGAGATATAAAACAACCCTAGAGCGTCTGCTAAAGACTTACAGAAATCACTGGCGCAGTTCAATATCTCTGTGCACACATTAACTATATGTAAAACTTTGGCCAAGAATGCTGTTCATGGGAGGACTCCACAGAGGAAGCCACTACTGTCTAGAAAAAACATTGCTGCTCGTTTAATGTTCGCACAAAGGCCCTTGGACAGTCCACAAATAATTGAGAAGCACCGACCTAAAGACAGCGATTCATGCCAGACATCCCAGGAATGTGAATGAACTACAGCAGTTTTGTAGCGAGGAATGGGTCAAGATTAGTCCTGATCGATGTGCCAGACTGATCTGCAGCTACAGGAAGCGTCTAGTTGAAGTTTTTGCTGCCAAAGGGGGGCCACAAAATATTAAATGTGATGGTTCACTTACTTATTCCCCCCCCCCCCCCCCCTTCTGTCAATTGTTTGTATTCTATCCTCATTAAAATATGAAAACCTATAAATGTTTGGTTGGTTTTAGTTAAAGCAGACACTGTTTTTTCATCTGTGTGATTTTGACAAAGACTGATCATATTTGATAGTGATTCTACGCAGAAATGTGAGACATTCCAAAAGGTTCAGATACTTTTTCATACCACTGTATGTTGCTAATGGGTGCGTTTTTAAGCTTCTTACATTCAAATGTGCTGAACCCAATAAGAATATTGCGTTTCTTAACCCCTCAGATGTAAACTCGAGCATGGAAAATATTGTTTTCTCATTTTCTGAATGTGAATTTAGTAACGACCATATCCTATAATTCCCACATTTATGATGTTGGCCTGGCTTGCTGTGAGAACAGCAGGAAGGGCAATTAAATCAGCATATGCGCTGCCCTGAATCTGTTCTATCTGAACTTGTTATCATACGGATAGCAGGCTGTAAAATCCGTGGTAGCAGTGGAACAAATTCCACCCAGATTCCAAAGTGGACAATGAAAGCTGATTTATTCATCACTTTTTTTCCATTTATTTATAAAGGTTAGCAACACTCATATCAGTGTAGGAACACTTCAAATATATTCTATACAAAGCTTCACGTGTTTTAAAGATTCTCATTATATGAAAAGGGAATTGAGAGAAATTCATCACTTGAGTCAATAATTAAAAGCCTATTAAAAGAGGTTAAATGGTGCTACTTTAGTGAGTGGACTGTTCATATAACCCGTACTCTCGTGTAGTCCTGCATACTGATGAGAAAACTACTATTCTTAGAACAAATGATTTATTTCTTCCCATCCTTTTTTTCATTTCTTATCCTTTACATAACAATGTGACGGTCCTAAGCCGAGCAAAGCCATTAGGCTGTACTATTGTTTATTTATAAAACTATTTCAGGCGTAGGTTTGGATGCATCACAGCACCTGCTGTTAGACTTCTGCTATTTATGCTGAGAAGGCTCTGAATGTGTGAAAAATAATATTGCAACATCCAGCATCATCTCTTTGTCACTGCAGTGTTGGAAAAGAAGCCTTTCATTTACATAAATTTCCATTTAAATTTCACATTTAAATGAAGCACAGTGCAAAAACGCAAAACATGTGTTAATTATTGTGGATTATTTACTCCAATTAGCACTGAAAGCAGTGAACATCATCAGTTAGCAAACAGGGACATGGTAAATTGAGCCAAATAACCACTCTAAAAAAACATTCTCCCTTTTCCATGTACCGAGGACCAGATGCCCGCGTTCCGAGGGAGGCTTCGGATATTAACTCCAAATGGGTTTCCATTGCTTATCTGTGGATAAGTGTTGTTTTTGGCAGGTCTTTTAATTTTCGTCTTAATCTTAGTCTTTTGGACGAAAATACTGATTAGTTTTAGTCATATTTTAGTTATTTCAAAATGTGTTCGGGGGGTGCTCCGGGAGTTCGGGGTACCGAGCCCCTTGGTAAGGGCTGTTCGGTCCCTGTCTGACCGGTGTCAGAGTTTGGTCCGCATTGCCGGCAGTAGAGCAGGGCGGTAAACCAAAAATTTACCGTTACCGAAATTCTTCAAGATGACCGACGTAATTTTGACCATGTTGGTAAATTCGGTAATTTAATAAAACAAGAAAATATAGTCTTTTCATCCCGCTTTGACTCTGTGTTGTTCGGCTATGTTCATTCCCCTTTAAGAAAGCAGACAGCGTGCTTACGTATGGAGTCACGTGGTTTTCAGGAAGCCAAACAAACAGAAGCCCGGTAGGCTAACGCTAGCGGCTTACGCTACAAGTAAACGGGATGGAGTCGGGCTTAAGTTAGCTTCGCCAAACTTTCACCCGACATTACGTAAACTCTTGGCGGGTTCCAGACGGGCTTTCACCCACTGTCCTCCCTGGTTCTCACAATATCAGGAGAGGATGCTTTCAGTGCTTTCTTCTGGTAGCCAAGCCACAGGCTAACGCTAGCGGCTAACAGCGGCTACAAATGAACGTGATGGAGTCGGATAGCGGCTCTAACCTTGTCGAAACGGCTGAAATTAATGAGTGGACTGGCACGGACTTCATGTAGTAATCATTATGTTGCGTTATTTGGCATCTCTGTGTGATTTCTCTGAAAGCTTTCATGATGGTAAAGCACTCAGCATAAAGTATAATCCAACAGTGAAGCCTATATATAATATGACAGTTTAATGGCCACAGCTATTTTTCCTGTATGTGTTTGCTTTATTCTGCCATCATAAAACCTTAAATGTTTGATTGGCATCAGATCAATACAGCTTTAATCTGGTTGTGTCTGTGTGGGGGGTGCATGTATTAAAAAATGTTTCGGAAAAGAAAAAAAAAAACCTGAAACCTTGACGTAAACACTTGTGTTGAATAATTATGTCACAGCGGCCATTACCAATAAGTTGTCTGAAGTGTACTGTTAAAGCTGCAAGTCATTTGTGTTAGAAAGACATGTTTGCACAGTTGTCATATTGATTTTTATAATGTTATACATTTTTCAAGTCATACAAGCTGTTATAAATGTTCACACTAGAATTCTTATTGTTTACAAGATTTTTTTTAATACTTAATGTTTAGACTGCATGTGCAATTGTTAAATTGAAAGCTGGTAAATAAATTTAACGAGAAACGGTTAATTTGTATTCCATGCATTGATTCAAATTTTCAAATTATATAACAGTCCGCTTGGGCAAATTTATCGTCATTTATCGTTATCGAGGTAAATCTGCTCGATTTATCGTGATACGTACTTAAGGCCATATCGCCCAGCCCTAGCCGGCAGTAAGTCGAATTTGTTTCCAGTGAGGGTTGGACTCCGCCAAGGCAGCCCTTTGTCACCGATTCTGTTCATAATTTTTTTTGACAGAATTTCTAGGCGCAGCCGAAGGGTTGAGGGGTTCCGGTTTCGTGACCTCAGCATTGCATCTCTGCTTTTTGCAGATGATGTGGTGCTTTTGGCTTCATCAGGCCATGACCTCCAACTCTCACTGGAGTGGTTTGCAGCTGAGTGTGAAGCCGTTGGGATGAAGATCAGCACCTCCAAATTGGAGACCATGGTCCTCAGTCGGAAAAGGGTGGAGTTCCCTCTCGGGTTGGGGATGAGATCCTGCCCCAAGTGGAGGACTTCAAGTACCTTGGGGTCTTGTTCATGAGTGAGGGTAGGAGGGAGCGGGAGATCGACAGGCGGATCGGTGCAGCATCTGCAGTGATGCGGACTCTGCACCGGTCCGTAGCGGTAAAAAAGGAGCTGAGCCGAAAGGCGAAGCTCTCGATTTACCAGTCGATCCACGTTCCTACCCTCACCTATGGTCACAAGCTGTGGGTCGTGACCGAAAAAACAAGATCCCGGATAAAAGCGGCCGAAATTAGTTTTCTCCGCAGACTGTCCGGGCTCTCCCTTAGAGATAGGGTCAGAAGCTCGGTCACAGAAGCATCTGGTTAGGATGCCTCATGGACGCCTCCCTGGAGTGGTATTCTGGGCATGTCCCATCGGCGGGAGGCCCCGGGAAAGACCCAGGACACGCTGGAGAGGCTATGTCTCTTGGCTAGGCTGGGAACGCCTTGGGATCCCACTGGAGAAGCTGGTTGAAGTGGCTGGGGAGAGGGAAGTCTGGGCTTCCCTGCTAAAACTGATGCCCCCGCGACCCGACCTCGGAGCAAGCGGAAGATGATGGTATGGTAAAATGTGTTCGTCTTTGTCTAGTTCAGTGGTTCTTAACCTGGGTTCGATCGAACCCTACGGGTTCGGTGAGTCAGTCTCAGGGAGCCTCTGCCACTGAGGTCAAGACACACCAACTCATCATGTCTATACACGATGGCATGCCCCACTTGGCCGTCACCGGCTGCAGATGATCACGTGACATTGCTTGGCCAATCAGTGCTGCGAAGAATGTAGTGCACTCAGGAGTGATACAATGTCTGAAAGTCATCGTAGTACGTCGTATAATTACTTTCTTCATATTTTAATTAGGGGTGTCAAACGATTAAAAATTTTAATCGAGTTAATTACAGCTTAAAAATTAATTAATCGTAATTAATCGCAATTAATCGCAATTAAAACAATCTATAAAATATGCCATATCTTTCTGTAAATTATTGTTGGAATGGAAAGATAAGACACAAGATGGATATGTACATTCAACATACGGTACATAAGTACTGTATTTCTTTATTATAACAATAAATCAACAAAATGGCATTACCATTATTAACATGCTGTTAAAGCGATCCATGGATAGAAAGACTTGTAGTTCTTAAAAGATAAATTCTAGTACAAGTTATAGAAATGTTATATTAAAACCCCTCTTCATGTTTTCGTTTTAATAAAATTTGTAAAATTTTCAATCAAAAAATAAACTAGTAGCCCGCCATTGTTAATGTCAATAATTACTTACACAATTCTCATTGGTGCTGAAGCCTATAAAATCAGTCGCACCGAAGCGCCAGCAGAGGGCGGCAAAACTCCGAAAAACACAACAAGTACACCTTTCACTCTGTTGTCATTTTAATCTGTTTGAGTGGGGCATTTGTGCGTTAATTGCGTCAAATATTTTAACGGGATTAATTTAAAAAATTAATTACCGCTCGTTAACGCGATAATTTTGACAGCCCTAATTTTAATCCATATTAACTATGTCGACCAAAAAGAAAGCGGTCGGACGACTATATACAATATGGATTCTCATGTGATGTCATTTAGTGTCATCCGGCAAAATATCCGAGCTGGACATAAATTGAGTTAGTAACATTACGCCCATGATAGTGCCATGTCATAATTATGACAGTCTTATGACGCTGCTGTCAAACAAAGTGTTACCAAATACCATAACAAGCCATTACGAAACAATTGGAACATTAACTAAATAAATAATTAGCACAGAACATGAATTTTGATCGTTATTTTACATCTGTAGTGCTGCAATCCATGCTAGGAGGGATGTGTTGCCTGTTACCCCAAATAAATCAACAATTAAGCCGCACTGGACTTTAATCCGCAGGATTCAAAATGAAGGAAAAAAGTAGCAGCTTATAGCCCGAAAATTACGGTACTTAAAGGGTTGATTCCGACTCACGCGGAAATTCAAAATATCAGACACTGTAAGCAGTTACTCACAATGTTACTCATTACTTGAGTGTTCTTTTAATCACATATTTTTTTTTACTTTTACTTGAGTTATATACTTGAGTAATATTGTTTTAAAGTAACGCTACCCCAGAAAACTTTTTGGCTACTCAACCCACCTCTGATAAGGCATATAAAATGACATGTTTGTTACTGCACATTGCTGACATAGAATCAATACATGAGCAATGATACATTACTTGTTTTAAATAGATAATTGTCACACCACTTTAATGTAATTGGAAATTTCCCTCCTGATGATCTCTCATAATGTCTTGCCCCACTCTGGTTGAGAAGCAGGCTGTGATAAACTTCCATTTCACCATGAAATTGCTACCACAAGCGCACATAATGACTGAAGATGGTGATTTGTGCAAAGCTCACGCATATTGCTGATTGCTGGTTGCACAGCAGGTTATACTTAGGTCAACCATTTGCGGTCTGTGCAGTCTGGAAAGCTTTTGTAATTTAGCAGCAGGCCCATCATTTCTACAAATGAAGTGTTTTGCACTAAATTGAAACATCTTCATGGAACCTTAATTCCCACATCCGTTACATATATTCACAAAGTCCCTTGCCAGGGCAGCTGCGAAATAGTTATTGCTGTACTCTGATAAAAGCACTGATGCAGACAATTTTGAATAATTACTAGCAATTTTATCAAAAATCAAAGTATACACCGAAATGTTGTTTTTTTCCACCTGATTCTACTGCATCCATGCTGAACGCAATTCATGTTATTCTACTGTGCAATGTGACTCAGTCCCAATGTTGGCTGCCCATCTTATTGGCAACATTCTTTATCAAAGACTTCCACCATAAACACGGGACCATGCCCAAGTTTTCGGTCACAAGTTGTTCCCTCTGCAAACTTCTCCCCAGAATATGACACATCCCTCTGCAGTGTGCCGAATGCACTGGGGTGACAACAAAAGCAGGTTTGAGAAGTTGACTCACTTTTACTGTTTTAGTATTATTCATGAAGAAGCTTTTATTCATGAGCAATTTTTAAACAATAAAAATACTGTATGACAGAGTAACTTACAGAAAGCAACCTGGAGGCAAAATTTAATTAAATCTTGTAATTAAAAATGGAATACAACAATATATTACACATAAACAGATGCACTGCCCTTTTCTAAAATACTCTGACTACTTTTCTCATTCAAAAATGTAAACCTGAGGCTAAGACTCATAATCTAGTCAACGCTATATAGTATATAGCTACTTACTCTATTCTCTGTTGACCATATTTGTGTTTTGAAAAACTAATTGAGCCTGCACGAATTCAATCTTGTACTCATTGACTTATGCCATAAGAAGAACCCTCAACACACACACATGACACCTGTTAAGGGACAGTTTGTTTTCTAGTTCAAAATGTATAAAACACTAAGGCAGTTAACTTATGCTAATATTCATTATGAAGGTACTTGGAACATTTTTGTTCCACACTAGCAGTGTTGTTTTCGTCAACGATGCGAGGAAAAAAAAAAGGCTACTTGGATATACGGAATAATCATTGGGCTGGCTTTCAGTCAAAATCAGTCAGGAAGCTGCACCTAGTACAGAATGCTGCAGCCAGAGTCCTCACAAATACAAGGAAGCTGGACCACATTACACCGGTTTTGAAATCGCTACACTGGCTTCCAGTGAGTCCAAGGATAGATTGATTGATTGATTGAATTTATTTCGAAAACATGCATCACATTATGGATATACAAGAATACAAACAAAACATAAGATTCGAAAAGGAGTAGGAAGAAGTAAAACTTATATGAATCCTACCCCTTTGTCCGCTACATACTCATCAGCATGAATCAGATAAATATAATTCACAACAGTTCAATAATGCCTAAAGAACAATGGTTGGCATCACTCAACATTTTCTCAACATAAATACTATAATTCATTTCTATAATTACAGAAAACAAGATCTTTGTATTTTCTCTTAAACACGCTCAAATTAGCGCTTTTCTTTGGGTCCTCAGTAAGTTTGTTCCACAAGTCCACACCTAAAATTGAAGGACAAAAGCTCATTTTTGTTGTACGGTGATATTGCTTTTTGAAATTTAACTCCCCTCTCAGATTATACCCTCCTTGTCTATTTGAAAACCAAACTTGTATATTTCCAGGTAATGCGTTTTTCCGTGCTTTAAACATGATTATGGCCGTTTTGAATTTGACTAGATCCAGGAATTTTAACTGCTTGGATTCCAAGAACAGTCTATTTGTATGTTCGAGGTATTTAGCCTTGTGCACTATTCTTATTGCCTTTTTTTGAAGTACCACAAGTGACTGTAAATTGCTGGGATATGTATTGCCCCAAACCTCCACACAGTAGCTGAGGTATGGCATTACTAATGAAGAGAACAAGATATGGCGTGCTTTATAATTTAGAAAGGGTTTCGTTTTGTTCAGTAGTCCAACACTTTTTGCCAGTTTTGGTTTTATGTGCTTTATTTGTGACTTCCAATTCAACTGTTCATCCAGTATTACACCTAAAAATTTAGTCTCAGTTGCTCGCTCAATTTTGCTATTGTCTATAATTATCTTTTCTTCAGTTTCTGTCTTTTTATTTCCAAATATATTTAGTTTTTTCTATATTTATTGATAATTTGATTAGCGTGAACCAGTGATTCAGATATGTTAATTCAATCATTACCTCATGCATCATATTCTTTTAACATTTTCCTGAGCATAGGATGCTGGTGTCATCTGCAAAGAGTAGAATTTTTAATTTTTTAGATGTCATACATAGGTCATTGATAAATAGTGTAAAGAGTTTTGGACCCAATACAGAGCCCTGTGGTACTCCAAACTACTGCTCGTCTACAAAACACTTAATGGCCTTGGACCAAAATACATGCTTGATTTGTTAGATTCCTATTAGACATCTAGACCCCTAAAGTCTGGAACCGGTCTCCTGCATGTTCCAAGAACAAGAACCAAGCAGGGTGAGGCAGCATTTAGTTATTATGCTCCTCACCTCTGGAACAAGTTACCTGAACGTCTGAAGTATGCTCAAACTGTTAGCTCCTTTAAATCAGGGCTAAAAGGCTTTTGTTTAGCACTGCATATCCATAACTGTCTATATATCTCAATCTACTTGCTTTCTATTCCTCTTGTGCTTATCTCCATTGCTGATCTCAATTATTATTTAGTGGTTTTTGTTTAATTTTTATCTATTTATTTTTACTCTATTTGTGATTAAATGCAATTTTTATGTATAATTTCATTTTCTATTTTGATTGTCCTGGTTTTTACGTTGTATTGATTTAAATGTGATTTTTATAATCTTCATGTGATGTAAAGCACTTTGAATTACCTTGTGTTGAATTGTGCTATCTAAATAAATTTGCCTTGCCTTGCCTTCACTCGCTGGCGCCCCCCAGCCCCCACTCCCAACCAAACTCGTCATCGATGACGAGTTCAGGTGGTGGGGGGCCACATGGTTGCTAACCGTCATATGCTAGCCACAACCGGATTCATTACTTTATTACTATTTGTCCTTCACACAGTTGCTGGAAAAAGAAATGTTTGTTTAATCCATCTGCAGGCGACCGGGAGATTGATTTTTGATTCACTGATGATTTTACAACACTGTGTGTGTGTGCGCTGGTCCTCATGGGAAACGCAGTCTTCCTTAGGGCAAAACACTACCGCTTTTGTCCACCAGCATTGCTAAAATCAACCAAACTGAAAAGTTACAAAGTGTTGCTTTAAAGTGCATACGACAGGAGAAAAAAAAGTCTTAAATAGCATTATTATGTGAATTAGAATCATATTTTGAGACGATTCGACTAGATACAACAATTTAGCAAAGCGCAGATGACGAGAAATTAGTCTTTTAATCTGCCGGTTAGCCACGCCTACCATTATAGGGGTCTAGCGTCCCCAACAGGTGGATGATGTCAGCGGAGTCACAATTTCATCTGATTTAGTATGCAGCCCATTGAGGGGGAATTATTTACAACGAGGAAAACGCGGCAAAGAGAGCAGCAAAATGTCATTGATTCAGTCACTCTACTCCAATATTTTTACAGGATATTCTTTTTATCCTGGTATTTTCCCCTAATAGCTAAATAAATGGCTCGTGAAGGACCAGTCAGCCCGTTGTGGGGGAATTATTCAGAACAAGCAAAGCATGACGAAGAGGGCCGCAAAATGTCATTTTTTTCAGTCTCTCTACTCCAATATTTTTAAAAGATATTCTTTTTATCCAAGTATTTTTTTCCCCAATAGCTAAATAAATGGCATGGTCATGACAAATAACAGTTTTGTGCTAAATGGAATATGAAATAATAAAAATGCATTTATTCAACATGACATGGCAAATGTCAGGCCTAGATGACAAGGCAGACTCAGCTGTGGAAGTTCAGGCAAAACTTTATTTTGAAAACAGGTTCTTCCGCTGACATGCGGGGATGAGAAAAAGTACAAACAAAAAGCGCTCCAACGAAGGAATGAGTCAGGATGACTAGAAACAAAATAAGGTTTCAAACACAAAGAACTCCAAAAGGGAGGTAAGGCAAAAACATAAAGCGCTCCAAACGGAGGAAAAAGTCAAGCTGGCTAGGATCAAGAAGGTTCTAACACAAAGCGCTCCAAACGGAGAATAATGTTCAGAATAACTATGATAGCTATGGCAAGAGGCTGACGTGACTGACCTTAGATGAAAGACACTTCTGCACAAGACAAGGGGAACTAGGGCATTATATACACACACATGGTAATGTGGAACAGGTGGAAACAATAGGTGATGAGCTGACAAGAGGAAGGGCAAGTACACGACTATGAAGAGGGTGAAGCCTTCAAAATAAAACAGGAAGCGACGTGGCATGACAGGCAAAATGACTCCATAATGGTCAAAACTGTCGACTTCACCTTTACTGTCGCACCTCCCGAACGATATTTTATGCCACCTAAATCGAGCTTATGTCATTTCCCTTCCCTGGCTTCGGAGAATGTAAACAAACCAAGAGGTGTGACAGCTAGCCGACATGCTAACCCGAACCGTGTGATGTTTCAAATTCTTCGAAGCGGAAAATCATACATAACTAACCCGGACCATTTCACATGACGACTGGGTTGTCGATTGTCTTCGCCGATCGGTAAACCGCCCGGCGGAGAGCAATTTACAGCTCGTTCCCCTGCTGCTACGGACAGGAGAGCTCGCCGGGGAAGCAGCTGGACAATGACCGCCGAAAAAACGGGCCGACGTCGGAGGAGCGTCTAGCTGCCAAATGGTCAACACAAATATGGCAAAATAAATCTTTACTACACGGCGAAGTCGTAAAAACAGCGAGAGACTCAGTGGAGGAGGGCGGCTGCAGTTGCTGTGCAGCAAAGATGTGCAGCTAATGTGTATGAGGAGAGCTTTTTACGGTACATGCCCATCCATGATCAAACGTAAGTAGTCCTTTATTTAAAGAAAGTTTGAAGTGTTTACTTTGTGTTAAAAATAGCCGCGAATACAGCCATTACAAAGTTGAAAATTCTGATCAGTCGGAAAATTTGACAGAACACCGGGCACATGAAGACAAGTCGCCGGTCGTCGGCCGAGGGGACAAAGAGCATGTCAGTCACAAAATGCAAGCCACCTACATATTAAAATGATCCCAGTAATGACATAATACAAAACAAGATGTTTACTAACTTCCTCGTAAGTCCCATGGTCCCACAGTAGTAGGGCTTGTTTTGGCCAAGATATAGCGGTGAATGGGAACCTTTTGAAACCCCAAAAAGGCGCACATGCCTCTCCCTCGTTACAGCAAGATTTTTCTGCACACGTTTGGCTGGTGTGATGCAAAAAATAAACGTATTAATCCACAAAATCAGCTGAATCCATAGTCCTTCTCATACAACAGTACGGCTGTATAGTGAAGAGGACTCCTTCCTCCGTACGCATCAGAGCGGCCTCTTTCTCAACTCGAGACTGTTGCCGGAAGTCACTCATTTTCATGGCGCGAGATTAAAAAAAACTAAATAAATATAGCTATCGCTTCCACACACATCCAAGTGGTCCATTTCATTCAGGAGCAGGGGTCGCGTTAACCGAATATTTTCCGTCGTTGACCGGTTTTTTAAAACGGTGACGGAAAAAACTCAAGTCCGTCCGTCATTTTGACAGTTTGCAATTCACACCCCAGACCACAGGGTGGCGAGTGAGCATATTAATTAGGTATTGTCTCTCTTAATGCATGACGTCGTTGGCTATTCTGTCAGAATATTGTAGCGTCACCGGGGTCTGGCGGCGGCACCGTGATTGACACATCAACGCGAGGTTCTTATTGGTGCACCCGGTGTGCCAGCGCATCATCCAATTGGTGGACTAGATTGCCGCCTGTGTATAGACCCCAATCACATGACGTCACAACTCCACCCCCCTGACTGGAGCCGCCATATTGTGTGTCAGCTCGTCGTGTTTACACATAACCGCTACGTACATGCCTCCTATTACGGCGTGTTTTTCTGCTCGTTAACATTAATAATCAAAATGGTGAAGGCGTGTGTGGCGGTTGGTTGCAGTAACAGAAGATAGATGGAGAGACTTGAAGTTCTACCGTATTCTGAGAGACCCGAAGAGGAGAGCGAGATGGACTGCTGTAATTCGACAAGAAATCTGGGCACCAAACGATCACCACAAACTATGTAGTAGTCATTTTATATCTGGTAAGATGCATATAATATATGTTTAGAAGATTTTGGGCTGACAACCACAATTAAGATCATTGTGTGACGTTGGTGATTGGGGTCTATATAGTTGCCTCTTTTTCTTTGGGGGCGGAGTTGTTGTTTTGTTGGTGTTGTTGGCGGTAAGCAGAGTAAAAAGAGGGAGAAAAATACCACGACTTCCGTGTCTAATTTTTCGCCGCCAAGCAAGCGTTACAATATTAATTAAAAATGAATGAAAACTAAATACTATTGAATATGTCATCATTATCATTTTAAAAATTTAAGTGACGGGTAAAAATAGATTATGACCGGATTTTTATGACCCTGTCAGTCAAAATGACAGACAACGAAAATGTCTAGCGCAACCTCTGTTCAGGAGCATAAAATACCATGTGTATTGTGAAATAAACATGCTTTTTCGTGTCACAGGCACTTTAATGACTCAGTGAGCTTTTAATTTAAAAAAAAAAAAAAAGTCAAGAAAGCAAACCCCTTTCATCCTAACGTACTGTAGGTAGTTGGTGCGTTTGGCCTGATCCGAACTGACAGAACCTGTCTGGAGGTGGGCCAAGTTTGTTGAGCCTTCATCATCGGCAGCCAGAAGAATCGTAATTCTATCATTTCCGCCACAAAACGCACCTGTAAGGAACATGGCCCCATATGTGAACTAATGTCAATAAAATAGACCCCGGGAATTGTGCATGTAACCGAGTGCACTCTTACACTGCCATATAAGCAGGCATACGTATCGACAGAAAGTTAGACAAAAGTTCACTGAGTTGGTTTGAGGGCAACCAAGGGAGTGCAATACTGGATGAAGCCGTAGCCGCGAAAGTGGCATTTTTAGTATACAGTGGGGCAAATAAGTATTTAGTCCACCACCAATTGTGCAAGTTCTCCTACTTGAAAAGATTAGAGAGGCCTGTAATGGTCAACAAGGGTAAACCTCAACCATGAGAGACAGAATGTGGGGAAAAAAACTTTTAAATAATTTTTAAATTAGAGTGGAAAATAAGTATTTGGTCACCTACAAACAAGCAAGATTTCTGGCTGTCAAAGAGGTCTAACTTCTTCTAACGAGGTCTAACGAGGCTCCACTCGTTACCTGTATTAATGGCACCTGTTTTAACTCATTATCGGTGGTAAGATGGCCAAGACCAAAGAGCTGTCGAAGGACACCAGAGACAAAATTGTAGACCCTCACCAGGCTGGGAAGACTGAATCTGCAAAAGGTAAAACGCTCGGTGTAAAGAAATCAACTGTGGGAGCAATTATTAGAAAATGGAAGACATACAAGACCACCGATAATCTCCCTCGATATGAAGCTCCATGCAAGATCTCACCTCGTGATACGAAACGATAACAAGAATGGTGAGCAAAAATCCCAGAAACACACGGGGGGACCTAGTAAATGACCTACAGAGAACTGGGACCACAGTGACAAAGGCTACTATCAGTAACAATGCGCCACCAGGGACTCAAATCCTGCAATGCCAGACGTGTCCCCCTGCTGAAGCCAGTACACTTCCAGGCCCGTCTGCGGTTGGTGAGAGAGCATTTGGATGATCCAGAAGAAGACTGGGAGAATGTGTTATGGTCAGATGAAACCAAAATAGAACTTTTTGGTAGAAACACAGGTTCTCATGTTTGGAGGAGAAAGAATACTGAATTGCATCGGAAGACCACCATACCCACTGTGAAGCATGGGGGTGGAAACATCATGCTTTGGGGCTGTTTTTCTGCAAAGGGACCAGGACGACTGATCTGTGTAAAGGAAAGAATGAATGGGGCCATGTATCGAGAGATTTTGAGTGAAAATCTCCTTCCCTCAGCAAGGCCATTGAAGATGAGACGTGGCTGGATCTTTCAGCATGACAATGATCCTAAACACACAGCCAGGGCAACAAAGGAGTGGCTTCGTAAGAAGCATTTCTAGGTCCTGGAGTGGCCTAGCCAGTCTCCAGATCTCAACCCCTTAAAAAAAATCTGTGGAGGGAGTTGAAAGTCCGTGTTGCCCAACGACAGTCCCAAAACATCACTGCTCTAGAGGAGATCTGCATGGAGGAATGGGCCAAAATACCAGCTACAGTGTGTGAACAGCTTTTGAAGAGTTACAGAAAACGTTTGGCCTCTGTTATTGCCAACAAAAGGTACATAACAAAGTATTGAAACTTTTGGTATTGACCAAATACTTATTTTCCACCATGATTTGCAAATAAATTCTTTAAAAATCAAACAATGTGATTTTCTGTTTGTTTCTCCACATTTTGTCTCTCATGTTTGAGGTTTACCCATGTTGACAATTAGAGGCCTCTCTAATATTTTCAAGTGGGAGAACTTGCACAATTAATGGTTGACTAAATACTTATTTGCCCGCGACCCGACTCCGGATAAGCGGTTGAAGATGGATGGATGGATGGATGGTCACTTTACAACAGAGAAAAGAGCACCGCTGTAGGGAGGTGGATGACATTCAAGCCATTGTGACGTAGTAATGGAGAATCCCAGGAGAATCCTTAAACAAGGTGTGAAAAAGTGTGTTTGACTCTAGTGGGATTATTCTGAAAGGGAAAACTTTTAGCTAGGTTTTGAAATATACCTTGTGTAACTTTTCTGACACACCTCTTACAGGTTCCTAGAAATAGTCCAAGAACTCCCAGAGTCATCCATCAGACTAGCAGGTTGAGAAGTTTAATTTGTCACTCCAGTGGTTCATCATGTAACAGCAACTCAATTTCAGAGAATTCTTTGGAATTTCACAAATATCTATAAAGGCACACTTCACGCGGCTAGCAGACAGTGTGACTGAACAAACCGCCCCAATGCAAAGATTTAGCGGTGCGGTTCAGTAGTTAGATGGTGAGAGACTGGCCATTCTAAACGAGTGCTGTGGCTAAACCACAATTGAAATCAAACAGTTTAAGGAGCACTCACCACACAGCACAATGGAATAACTGTTCTATTACGTTCAGGTAATAATGATTTTAAAGTGATCCGCTAACTTAAATACATGTAGGCTCCATTAAACCACAATTGTTCTCTTGTACTAAAATATGTTGTTAGAAACACATAAAATGTTAAATCAATGGCAATATTTTATAATATTTAGTCCATATTTTGACCGTTAGTTGGTGCCATGGTTTGCGGGCTTGCAGTGATGGCGTAATTGGTATCTTTCCAAATGTGTAGCGTGTTAAACAATTGCTTATTGCTGCCTAAACTTGTGAAGTAAAATGCCACGATGTGCTGATTTTGGATGCAATTTCCAGTCAAATGGAAACAAGGGGAGTGAAGTGAGTGGTCAAGGTTGAATAATTATTTTTAGTGAGTAAATAAATGGAAGCTTCTTACCCATTTTAGTCCCTGTATGCACGTACCCTACCCACCACTCGTTACAACTGGCGCCCGAACATTTTTCCTGGATCCTCAGTCAAGTAAGGGATCCGTCTATTTTCTGGATCCGACGGCCCCACCACGTCTGCAATATTGGTTTCGGATCTGTCCATTTTTTTGATTCGTCGGCCCCACAGCGGCTTTCCGGATCAGTCTATTTTGTGGAATCGACGGCTGCGACATTGCCATGGGATCGGTCTAATTCCTGGATCTTTGAGTGAGTAAAAAACGCGGATTTGGATAACTATTGCTATCTTTTATGTTGACTATTCTTCGTGGCAGTTTTCCCCAAATCATACTAAATAATTAAAGCACTATGGCACGCTACAGTGAGGACAGTGACTCTGACGTGGACCTTACAACAATGTTGGAGTTCGTCAGGGAACGCGTGTTTGCGTACTGCTGAGCTCCCGAGTGAAGAGTGGTCAAGGTGGAAATATTACTTTTTTGTGAATAAATGTGCATAAGTGGACGTGTCTCCCCTTTTTGGTACTTTTATACTCGTATCCTAGCTACTATGCGTTACAATGTACAAGACATGGTTTACACAAGGTGTGCTCTTTGGCCTGTACTGTATGTAAAGCACACGACAGCTCTGGATGCTAAAAATCTACATAATTATAATGGGATAAGTTTGAAAACGCAATATGCTTACCTTGAATATCTGCTAATAAAACCGGACAGCATACACTCTCGCTCCAAACCGAAGTTCCCAACAGGACTCTCTCGCATCACCAGTTTTGCCCAACTTTTGTCTTATCAGGTATTTGCTGCACGCATTTTTCCCTGAAGCTCGTCTTGTGAACGACCGACAGTGCTGTCCTGCTCTTCACTTTTCAGATCTGGTTCAAATAGGAAGGGTAGAACTGACGACATGTTGGGAAAGCTAACGAGTGACACGCTGGAATTTCGGCAATGGAACTGGTGACGTCACGCACTGCGACGTAACAAGAATGGCGACCTAACACTTAAAATAATTTTACAAACTTTATTAAAACAAAAACATTAAGAGGGGTTTTAATATCAAATTATTATAACTCATATTAACATTTATCTTTTAAGAATTACTTGTCTTAAAAATAGAGGATCCCCTTAAGTAATTGATGCTCACTTGGGTTGGATATTATCAGGGGTGATAGTGGCTAAAATTTCTTGCCGGAACTCCATGACATGAAGGTTGCCACGAGGCCATACTTTTTATTTTTATGTTTTTTTGGGGTGAAACCTCCTAACACCACTTAAATACAAAGAAAACTGCTTTTGGCACAGTTATACCTATAACACATACGCACAGAAAAACTGGTTTTACATATGCATTATGCTACTGCATTACACAGACTATCACGAGGCAAACATGAGAAACTGAGTTTTAATTCAAAATTGTATTTTTCAATGATTTGCAATGTAAAAGTTAACAAAAACAGCAGTAACCCCAACCTCTAACTCCTAATTTATTTTCCCTCATTTCCTCACATCTAAATGCAAAACCTCAATTTTAACTACTTAAGAACATAAGATGTACATTAAAATTGAAGATAATGTAAACATTTATTTTTCTTTTTTGAATAATAAAGACTTTTGGTAAACAAAAGTAAATACAAAATGACTTACATTATGCACAGTGAAATGGAATATATTTTAAAGATTATAAATTATAAGAAAATAAAAAAGTAGCCTAACATAAATGAACAACAATAAGTCCAAAGTGCACATTGACATGAAAGATGTTCTGAACCTCCCCATCAAGAAAATTAAATAAAATAAATAAGTCTCTTCAAATCTGTCCTTTCTCTTAAAGATCTGATCAAATTTCCATTGCTTTGCCATTTTTTTAAATCGCATTAATTCAAAAAGCATGTTCATTTTTTCGCTTTTTTTGCTGTTCCACGGAACGTGCATTTGAACCTCTCAGAGCTAACTAAAGCGGAGAGCTCTGGCCATCCGTGGTATAAATAAATAATATCGATGGAAATTGATGACGCTACAGAAACACTTTATTTGCTTGTCGTTAACAGTTGTGTATGTAAATCTGACGTTAGTAGATATTTTTCCACTTGGAGATGGCGGGCAGGTTGTTTATAGCTTGGGGTTTTGACAGTTGCAGTCATATTTTCGAGATCTAAGCACCATTCCGCCCTGTTACGGCGCCGAATCACTCACCAGAACGTTCCGGCCCACTTTCACCTCTGGGTGTAATGGAAAGTGACTCCAGAATCATAGACTTCACTATCAGTTGACGGGACACGGGGCCGATCCGTAAGGAGCCAATTTCAAAAACTTAAAATTCAAATATTTTTAAAACCAAAGCCGCTAGCGACCTAAAACCAAAACAGGCACCTCCCTTAGGTAAATACTAGTCTCTATGAGCAGCGACATTAAAAAATTCCTAGTCGTTCCCTAATAAAATCCCGATTACCGTATTTTTCAGACTATAAGTCGCACCTGAGTATAAGTTGCAACAGCCATAAAATGCCCATCAAAGAGGAGAAAAACATATATGTCGCACCGGAGTATAAGTCGCATCTTTCGGGGAAATTTACTTGATAAAATCCAATACATAGAACAGTTATGTCATCTTGAAAGGCAATTTAAAATAAAAATACAATAGAGAACAACATGCTGAATAAGTGTACAGTATGATAATATTACATAATGCATGAACAACGAAATGCGAACGAGGCTGGTATGTTAACGTAACATAGCTATCAAAAGTTATTCAGATAACTATTGGATAAAGAACATGCTAACAAGTTTAGCAA
This sequence comes from Corythoichthys intestinalis, assembly GCF_030265065.1. Lineage (NCBI taxonomy): Eukaryota > Metazoa > Chordata > Actinopteri > Syngnathiformes > Syngnathidae > Corythoichthys > Corythoichthys intestinalis. The sequence goes on along the minus strand of NC_080409.1, from coordinate 47,419,338 downwards.
ACCATCAGTGTCACTCCAAAACACCAAAATAACATGTGAAATGATTAGGGCTGTCAAACGATTAAAATTTTTAATCGAGTTAATTACAGCTTAAAAATTAATTAATCGTAATTAATCGCAATTAATCACAATTCAAACCATCTACAAAATATGCCATATTTTTCTGTAAATTATATATACAGTGGTACCTCTACATACGATCACTTCGACACACGATCTTTTCGACATCCGACGTAAAATTTGAGCCGCCATTTGTTTCTACATCCGACGAGTTGCTCGAAATACGACGACATGACAGCACTGCAAACGAACGCACGGTGGATTTTCTTGTGTGAGAAATCAACACAGTTTTCAAAAAAAGTTGATACAGTTGGAGAAACAAGGAAAAAAGTGATGCTTACCTTTGAAATGAAGATGCAAGTTACAGAAAAATAGGAGCTTGGGGTGCGCGTCCCTGAACTGGCTCAACAATACAGCTCCATGGTCCTCTTCCGACCACCGTTCGCCACTATTTATAAGTTAAGGTGACAATTATTATTGTGGTAACATTGCCAAGGAAATCGCCAGCTTCGTCTCGTTTTTATCATTTATTTAAGAACTTATCCAACACAAAACGCCCATTGTCTTAAGCAGTTGACTGCTCTCAAGAAAACGAAAGTATTATCTCTACCGCACCGACCTATCTCCCTGAGACGTCAGCTTCGCGGTGCGTTCAGGGACAGTAAAAAGTGTCCGCCATATTAGAATCCGATTCGTTACATTATTTACAGGAATAATTATTAATTCTTCTTCTTATTATTATATTATTCTGAATTATTTATTTATAACTTATTTGTTTTTCTATGTTTAATTGCCATTTGTAACAGTGCCAGCAGTATTTATTAAGAATTTAGTGTATGTTTTTAGGCTTTGGAACGAATTAATGGAATTATAATGTATTCCTATGGGAAAATCCTGCTCGACATACGACCATTTCGACTTACAAACAAGGTCCTGGAACGGATTAAATTCGTATGTAGAGGTACCACTGTATATTCTGTAAAATAAATTGTTGGAATGGAAAGATAAGACGCAAGATGGATATATACATTCAACATACAGTACATAAGGACTGTAGTGGGCATTTCACTCTACTGTCATTTAAATCTGTCTATGCTGTCCTCACTCCGAAGCGTCTACTTTTTCCAAAGCTAGACAGCTAGTGAACGACGCCTTAATAATCAGACTTCTTCCTTTTTCATCTGATTTATTAAAATAGCCTCAAATCATTGTCCTCTTTAGACCGTCGCAAAACTACAACAAAAAAAAAAGTACACAAGCATTTGCATTAGCAACAACGTTAGCTTAGCACACTATACAGGTTCACTAAACATAAACAAAAAGCGTCTCATACAAAAAATAGAACATTTCGCTTACTAACATAATATGTACATTCTTTGCAACAACCATACTTACGGACAAATCTTGTCCAAGGATCATATAAGCAATGTGTTAATAATTTCACACATAAGTCGCTCCTGAGTATAAGTCGCACCCCCAGCCAAACTATGAAAAAAAACTGCGACTTATAGTCCGAAAAATACAGTAATTATTTTGTATACAAGTATAACAAAGCTTAAAATGGCTATAAAATTGTCAAATTTTACACTAGATGCACCAAAATCACCAAATGCAGAGATAATCACCTGTATTTTCAGGATCAATAGCAATATTTAACTTATCGTATACGTTTTTGCCCAAAATAGCAACTTAATATTTTTTTTTATTTAGTGGAGGTTTTCAGAGAGACAGCGAGAACCAAAAGTGGTATTTGCCACGTGGCAAAATTTTTTTGCCATGTGGTATTTTTTTTCCATGTGGCAAAATGTGTTTGCCATGTGACACTTTTTTTTTGCCATGTGGCAATTTTTTTTTTGCCAAGTGGCCAATTTTTTTCGGCATGTGGCAATTTTTTTTTGCCATGTGGCATTTTTTTTGCCATGTGGCAAAATTGATTTTGCCATGTGACACTTTTTTTTTGCCATGTAGCAAAAATATTTTGCCATGTGGAAAAATATTTTTGCCATGTGACATTTTTTTTTGCCATGTAGCAAAAATATTTTGCCATGTGGAAAAATATTTTTGCCATGTGACATTTTTTTTGCCTTGTGACACTTTTTTTGCCATGTAGCAAAAATGTTTTGCCATGTGGCAAAATATTTTTGCCATGTGGCATTTTTTTGCCATGTGGCAAAATGTGTTTGCCATGTGGCAAATTTTTTTTGCCATGTGGCATTTTTTTTTGCCATGTGGAAAAATATTTTTGCCATGTGACATTTTTTTTTTGCCATGTAGCAAAAATATTTTGCCATGTGGAAAAATATTTTTGCCTTGTGACATTTTTTTTGCCATGTGACACTTTTTTTTTTGCCATGTAGCAAAAATGTTTTGCCATGTGGCATTTTTTTGCCATGTGGCAAAATATTTTTGCCATGTGACATTTTTTTTTGCCATGTGGCAATTTTTTTTTGCCATGTGGTAATTTTTTTTGGCATGTGGCAATTTTTTTGGGGCATGTGGCAATTTTTTTTTGCCATGTGGCAAAATGGATTTTGCCATGCGGCAAAAAAAAAAGCCACATAGCAAAAACATTTTGCCACATGGCAAAAAAAAATCTAACTTGGCAAAAAAGTTTTGCCACATGGCAAAAACCACTTTTGGTTTTCGGCCCTGCTGGGTTTTCAACCGCGAATAAATTACTCAATTTTCAAATCAGAAACGTAATACTTGAGGAAAGCATGCCGGAACACCTAAAACGGGTCCAACTAACTAACTAACTAACAACATCTTTTATTGAAGTTGCTAAGCCTGTCGTGATATGAAATAAGTCCATTTATTGCTCGATAAATAAAAATGAAGGCGGTAATTTTCACGGCTGCGTTTTATCGCGTCGTGCGTGCATACATTTGTGCGTGCGTTTAGACGTGTGTGTTGATGGCATATGAGACTCCTGTTCCTTTCACAGATGTTTATTGGTCATCAGCACGCCGCAGAATTAAAGTTCAGACGTAAAAAATAAGGAAACATCTATATTAAACACTGTAAACGTTAGCATTGCTACGTTGAGGCTAATGGGGAAAAATGAGATCTCAAATGAGATAAAAGAATCAGACTCAGCCAAGGATTGCCTGCTTCGAAGACTTTATAGATAAACAAGATATATATCAAGGGTACAAAATGATGTGATCCAGCCAGGAGCTGTGATCACGCAGAAGTACAAGGAGATAATACAGCTTTGTGCTTTGGAGCTAAATTGAATCACGACCCAGAGATGTCTTTTTTGAAAAAAAAATGTAAAAGACATATAAATACATCTTGGGACACTAAAACAATTAAAAATAGAACGTATTTATACGTTTTTGGGAGCAAATGAGCTGTAAATGCATACATCCCTGAATTTCTATAGATATGAACATAGAACAGTCTATATTCTTTGTTAAAAGCAAAAAACAGGCAGTTAACATTCATTTTATGTAAATATTTTGAGCTAAAGTTACGCTAATTGATGGTAAATTCTATGCCGGAATGTATTCGCCGTGTTCACTAAAACCAAAGTTCCACTTAACTTGAAGAATTCTGAAGAACAAGTGTGTGAGAACAGTTCGCTCAGATGGATATCTCATCAAAATATCGGGATTTACCGACTATGAGAAATCACAGTTGTCGATTAGAATAATAAAAGCTTCCAGTTGCTATCACTGATGTATAAAACTGTCTGTCATGCCAGATGCTGCAAGAAGTCCTAAGCAGGCAAATAAACCAAAAGTGGGCTGACTTAACTATGCAGGGCTTTAAAGTTTATTGGCCATTAATCACCACAATAGGCTCAAATGATGTGTGCATTATTCTGATGGATGACAGCAAGGTTATTGTGCAGCTGTCGGCGTGTATATAAATGTGTGCATATGGTATTTGGATTAGGGCTTCACTTATTTAAATGAGTTATTCGTGACAAGTTCGGGAGTTATACGTTACTTATAAGGGCGGCATTTCCTCATCATTCATCTGCTGTTCCAACAGCGGGAGCGTTAATGGACATCTCTCTTTCAAATGGATGTTTTTATGAGCTAGCCGGGTTTTCCATTTTTGCACTGGATGTTATGCATTATGTTCTATTCACTGGATGCTTTTTCATTTTTAAGGCCAAACCGTGTGTTGGACCTTCTTTGGAGGTTGACACTTCGAAAAAGCGTTTTAATTACGCCTGTACAGATGTTGAATTTAGAGTGCTGGATATCTGACCCGATTTAGTGCCTCAAGGGCTCTTTCACACGAGCGATGTTTGGTCCTTTTTAAACTGAGCAGTTTTTTTTTCAATGATAGGCCATGTCTGCACCTAACAGGGTTTTTTTTAAAACCGAGGATCCTGCTCTCAGACAACCGAAAAAAATAATTATGTCTACACCAGCATGTTTGTAGAAAAAAAAAAAAGCTTCCACAGCCAACCACATTCATTGAAGCTTGCTTGGCACCATGGCGCTATGGGATTGCTGCTCGTGTCGTGTTCAAGAACTGCTCGGATTTCTAGCCATGAGCCAGCTTGCTGTCCTCGACAAAGTGTTGGCATAGACTCCACCATCAGTTGACAAGACAGCTCGCACAGACTCTGCGCCACGCCTTCGTGTAGTGAGCCGATACAGGCAGAACTGAGTTGGCTTTCACTGTGATAAACTCAAACACATGCTGCGTTCTAACGCCGGATTTAGGTGGAAATAGGACAAAGGTTTTAACTGCATACAACCAAGCAGGAGTGTCTCAAGAGTGATTTGGTCCAGGATTCAAGGTAATTATTATATTAAATAGCACCATGCATGCACTTTGAAACGTGAAAAATAATCAATGGATAAAATTAGTATGACTTTTGCTTGAAATATTTACGTAAAATGAATGATAACTGCCGGTTTTTTAACTTTAACCAAGAATCTAGACTGTTTTACGTTCATATCTATTGAAATTGTGCGACTGAAGCATTTATTTACAAGAATTCTCAACTTAAAAAGCTCTTTGTTTCGTGACGGCCGCCATATTGGATTACACAATACCGTAACTTTTGCTTGAAATATTTACGTGAAATGAATGGTAACTGCCCGTTTTTTGCTTTTTACCAAGAATCTAGACCAGGGATCGGTGACTAAAAATGTTGAAAGAGCCATATTGGACCCAGAAAAACAAAAAAGACAAATATGTAAGGAGCCCAAAAAATTTAAAACCTTAAATAAGCCTTATAATGCAGGCAACACACACTGTATGTATCTGCATTTGCTATATTACCCTACTATCAAAATGACTAAGTTGGCTAAAAATACATAATCAACCTTCATGATATAATGTTTATTTTCCCTGCAGTCCATCCAACGCACCACGTCACTACTCTGTTGTATGATTCCATCTCAAGTTTAACTTTATTACAATATTAATGAAATGTTCCATTGCTTTTATTAAATTAAAGAAATGCAATAAAGAAATGCAATTTTTGATGTCATTTTTATTTTCAGGTTTCGAAAAACAACAAAATGGAACGTGCATAACATGCCCGTTATGGGCATGTCTTTGATTTTCTTTAATATCTCTGTTTTGTTTTTGAAGTCTGCAAATAGGTGTTCTGATACGTTGATGACTGTCTCCGTCATGTACTCTCCATCGGTAAACAGTTTTCCACGCTTTATTGACCGACCGATCGACCATAATATCCTATTGCAGAGACTAGAATGTGACATAGGCGTTAGAGGAGCAGCCCTCTGCTGGTTTAAATCATATTTATCTAATAGGTACCAGTTTGTCAATGTAAACCAGCAATCATCACCGTACTCTAGAGTTAGTTATGGTGTGCCGCAAGGATCGGTCCTCGGGCCTATCTTGTTTACGCTGTATATGCTTCCTCCAGGTAATATCAGAAAACATAGCATTAACTTTCACTGTTACGCTGACGACACAGAACTGTATTTATCAATTAAACCTGAGCAGATCAGGCAAGTGGACAAACTAAGCACCTGCGTCCGAGATATAAATACCTGGATGAGCACTAACTATCTTCTACTTAACCCTGAAAAGACAAGTCCTTATAATAGGCCCGAAAAGTGTGAGAGACTCTTTAGCTGCCCAGATAGTCACTCTGGACAATGTAAGTGTAGCCTCCACCACCACAGTTAAAAACCTAGGAGTTTTATTTACCCTGACTTATCGTTTAAAGCTCACATTAAACAAACCTGCAGAACGGCCTTCTTTCACCTGCGCAACATAGCCAAAATTAGAAATATTTTATCTAAAAACGATGCAGAAAAATTAATTCACGCGTTTGTTACATCGAGATTGGATTACTGTAACTCCCTACTTGCAGCTTGTCCTAAAAGTTCTCTAAAAGGCCTTCAGCTAGTCCAAAAGGCAGCAGCAAGACTTTTAACAGGAACCAATAGAAGAGAGCACATCACCCCTGTGCTCCAGGCCATTCACTGGCTTCCAGTCGAGTTTAGAATTAAATTTAAAATCCTCCTTCTTACATTTAAAACCATTAATGGGTTGGGGCCATCTAATCTCACCGATGCTCTGGTTCCATACTGCCCCAACAGAACACGCCGCTCTCAGAATGCAGGTCTACTGGTAGTTCCCAGGGTTTCTAAAAGTACTGTCGGAGCTAGAGCCTTTAGCCACCAAGCCCCTGTTTTATGGAATCAGCTTCCAGCTAATATTAAAGAAGCCGAGACAGTCTGCACATTTAAGATTAGATTAAAAACGTTCCTATTCGACAAAGCTTATGGTCAGGTTAGTTGAAGTCGGAGTAGACTCACAGTTTAGTCTAAGCTGCACTAGAAGCTATAATGCTGGGGGAAGTACAGCCACTGAGTTCTATCTCCTTTTTCTCACTCTACCTACCACTTGTCTTACTTTATTTCTATTTTCCAATGGTAATATCTAGTTGTCTAGTCTCTTCATCACTAGTCACCCCGTGTCCCCCTTCCCCCCTCCCCTCTGGGGAGAGGCTATTTTTCAGCTGCAGCCTCCTGACTGTCCGGACCCCTGGCTGGATGGACGTCCTCGTTGCTACCCCTGTCTCATCTGGCTAGATGGACCTCTTTTTGTTCCTTTACTCCACTGCATCTTTAGGGACTGTAACTTCGCCTGCTATTTCCCATGAGCAGTCCTGGTGCTTCCTGTCTATCCGTCCTGGGAGTGGATCTCTCCTGACTGCGGTACTCCCCAAGGTTTCTCATTTTCTCCCAAAGACTCTGGAGTTTTTGGAGTTTTTCCTTGCCCACATGGAGTGTCTAAGGATGGGGGATGCCCAGGACTTGAACTTTATTTATTCATCTTTGTTGCTTCATTTGCTGTTTCTAAATTGTGTATCATATTGCCTCTGCAAAGCCATTTGAGACAACCTTGTTGTGATTTAGGTCTATACAAATAAAAATGAATTGAATTATCTCCCGGGTTGCAATAAAACTTGCAGCAGTAGTGGAGTTTGTCGATGCAATCCACTTCTTAAATCTATTTTTGAGGTCCTCTAAGTTCTTCAGAAGTAATACAATAGTACTTTTTCTCTCACTCCCAACTGGGTACTTGGCTTCAAATGTAGCATGCCTTCCCTGGAAATGTTTTTCCACATGACTCTTTGTTATTTAGCAACTTCTCACCACAGAATAAACATTCAGGCATTCCTTCCGCGTTGGCAATGAAGTCAAATGATTCGGTCCAAGAAACGTTGAATCTTGTGTTGTTAGTTATTTTTCTCTTTTTCCCGTTCAGATCCATGGCCCATCACACAGCCGCCAGTGTGTTTACAATTGCCACCTGCCTGGCATCCCGCCCTACTGATAGAAACGTGTGTCGCAGGCTATGACGCAAATCTTCATTGACAGAAATGTTCAAATTCATTATTTAATCTACACCTTTTTACAGCATTTGAAAACGTTAAGAATGTTTGTGTCATTTTTGTCATCCTACAGAAACAATATCAAAACAAAAAATATATTTCCCTCTCCCATCTTTTTCCATTTTCAAACATTTTTGAAAAACTGCGGCTAAAGACAAAACGCGGGTTGCCGACCCCTGATCTAGACTGTTTTACATTTATATCTACAGAAATTTACTTACAAGAATTTTCAACTTAAAAAGTTCTTTGTTTTGTGACGGCCGCCATGTTGGGTTTGGTATCTCTACACAGTAGCGGAATTCAACCTAAATAAGCTCTAACCGTATACCAAAACAATACAAATTTGGCTTTTGTTGAATAAAATTAAAAAGACTTTGCATGCTTTCCTCAGGTATTAAGTTTCTGATGTGAAAATTGAGTGATTTATTAGCTGTTGAAAACTTGCACTAAATTGAAAAAAAATTAACTGAAGTTGCTATTTTGGGCAAAAACATATATAATATGTTAAATATTATTATTGATCCTGAAAATATAGGTGATTATCTCTGAATTTGGTGATTTTTCTGCATCTTTTATAGCCATTTTAACTTTTGTTATACTTAAAATAATAATAAAATAATTAATCGGGATTTTATTAGGGAACAACTTTGATTTTTTTTATGTCGCTGCTCATGGAGCTTCATATATGCTTAAGGGAGGTGCTTGTTTTGGTTTTAGGCCACTAGCGAGCCCCGTGTCCCCTCAGCTGATGGTGAAGTCTATGGTGTTGGAATAAAACACAGGGAGGATTGACGGTCGTCACATAGGTAAAATGGAGAGGACGCTTTCGTGTATATCGACACTTGACGAGTCTAATCAAATGACGAACAGTAGATGTGCTGGGGTCCACATTGTCGCGGACAGCAAGGTGGCTGATGGTTAGAAATCCGAGCAGTTCTGGAACGCGGCACCAGCAATACCTCGCTCATATGCACACGTCCGAAACCTTCTAATCGGCAACTCTGCCCAACGACCTAAAAAAACAATACGATATTGGATAATTTCTCACAGCACACCTGACGATCTCTCGCAGCACATTGGTTGAAAAACATTGCCTTAATGCATACAAATGATTATTTTTAAAAGTCCTGCATTTTAAGTTTACTTTGGGTATCTTTGATGGTTAGGTTTATTCAATGATCTCAATGACTAAAGTTGGGAACCTCAATAAATGGCAAAAAACTTTTTTCACAGCACTCTTTTGCCTTGGTCAAAACCCCGCTTTATTTTACTAGTTTCCTTCAAATTGTCTTTTTTTTTTTTTTTTAGCTGTGTTGAAGTATCAACCTTATTGATTTGAGCACAAATATGAGATTTGTAGGGACATCGGCCTTGTCAGTGCTCCGCCACAACATAATTATTATTTATTTCAACCATTTTCTCGAAAGATTTCAAGGTGTATTGGTCTTTGTCAGCGAGAATTCTTTCTATTATGAGCAGTATGATAAAATATATTCGAAGGCATCAAGAGAAAAGGTCGAATTGATCCGGACGTCTTCCTTTTCAGCATTTGCACGACTATTCAAGCTTCAATGCTTTGTCAGCAAGGAACACATTTATTTTGAACGATGCAGTGAATGACAAATGTGGATGAGGAAGAGGAGTGGCAAGAAGTATAGTAAATTATGGGATCAATAGGGAGATGTTCCATTCAGCATTTCCGATCGTTGTTTCCAATCAGTCACATTTTATTGGCCACTGTCAGCAAGTCTTATTTTGAGGGCTGCCCCTCACTCAAAAAAAGATAAAGTTCCCATTTTTAAGGATTACTATATTGTATCATCTCAGTTTTAGCGTTTACTGCAAAATTCCAGTTATTCAAGCTTCAACATTCAGGGTTTATTGCTCTATGTCAGCAAGAAGCCTATCTATTTTGAAAGATATAATGGAAGCCAGGAGTACATGTGCTTAGAATGGTTGCCTCGTGGTCCTTTTTAGTGTGTTGACTGATTTTCTACCAACAACTAAGTATCTATATCTATATTTACATAAAAATGGAACTTTGTCTGTGTGCTTGTCTATGTGTGGGAGTTCGTTCCCAATGGACCCCGAAATGGCTGGGCGGATTTTAATGACATTTTATACAGTTGTACCTAGGCATGTGCCTGTATGAGATTTTGACGGTATGATAACCTTAAGCCAAAATATCACGGTTTCACGGCATCACGGTATTCAGGTTACAGCTCTAAAATGTGTTTCTTAGAGATATCTTTGAACGTTTTTTCCATTGAACAGAATTTTTATTTTTCAAAAAACATAGAAGCAAACTGGAACATGCAGTGGAGCAAATGAGTATTTAGTCAACCACTAATTGTGCAAGTTCTCCCAAAGGAAAATATTAGAGAGGCCTGTACTTGTCAATATGGGTAAACCTCAACCATGAGAGACAGAATGTGAAAAAAAAACCCAGAAAATCACATTGTTTGATTTTTAAAGAATTTATTTGCAAATCATGGTGGAGAATAAGTATTTGGTCAATACCAAAAGTTCATCTCAATACTTTGTTATGTACCCTTTGTTGGCAATAACGGAGGCCAAACGTTTTCTGTAACTCTTCACAAGCTTTTCACACACTGTTGCTGGTATTTTGGCCCATTCCTTTATGCAGATCTCCTCTAGAGCAATGATGTTTTGGGGCTGTCGTTGGGCAACACAGACTTTCAACTCCCTCCACAGATTTTCTATGGGGTTGAGATCTGGAGACTGGCGAGGCCACTCCAGGACCTTTAAATGCTTCTTACGAAGCCACTCCTTTGTTGCCCTGGCTGTGTGTTTGGGATCATTGTCATGCTGAAAGACCCAGCAACGTCTCATCTTCAATGCCCTTGCTGATGGAAGGAGATTTTCACTCAAAATCTCTCGATAGATGGCCCCATTCATTCTTTCCTTTACACAGATCAGTCGTCCTGGTCCCTTTGCAGAAAAAAATCCCCAAAGCATGATGTTTCCAACCCCATGCTTCACAGTGAGTATGGTGCAATTGAGTATTCTTTCTCCTCCAAACACAAGAACCTGTGTTTCTACCAAAAAGTTCAATTTTGGTGTCATCTGACCATAACACATTCTCCCAGTCCTCTTCTGGATCATCCTCTCTAGCGAACCGCAGACAGGCCTGGACGTGTACTGGCTTCAGCAGGGGGACACGTCTGGCCCTGCAGGATTTGAGTCTCTGGCGGCGCATTGTGTTACTGATAGTAGCCTTTGTTACTGTGGTTCCAGCTCTCTGTAGGTCATTCACTAGGTCCCCCCGTTGGGTTCTGGGATTTTTGCTCACTGTTCTTGTCATTATTTTGACGCCACGGGGTGAGATCTTGCATGGAGCCCCAGATCGAGGGAGATTATCAGTGGTCTTGTATGTCTTCCATTTTCTAATAATTGCTCCCACAGTTGATTTCTTTACACCAAGCGAAGAATGAAGAGTTACAGAAAACGTTTGTCCTCCGTTATTGCCAACAAAGGGTACATAACAAAGTATTGAGATAAACTTTTGGTATTGACCAAATACTTATTTTCCACCACGATTTGCAAATAAATTCTTTAAAAATCTAAGAATGTGATTTTCTGTTTTTTTTTTTTTCCACATTTGTTCTCTCATGGTTGAGGTTTACCCATGTTGACAATTACAGGCCTCTCTAATCTTTTCAAGTAGGAGAACTTGCACAATTGGTGGTTGACTAAATACTTATTTGCCCCACTGTATGTACAGTGGTTTGAAAAAGTATCTGAACCTTTTGGAATTTCTCATATTTCTGCATAAAATCACCATCAAATATGAGCTGATCTTTGTCAAAATCACACAGATGTAAAAACAGTGTCTGCTTTAACTAAAACCACCCAAACATTTAGAGGTTTTCATATTTTAATGAGGATAGCATGCAAACAATGACAGAAGGGGGAAAATAAGTAAGTGAACCCTCTGCCTAAGGCAGTACTTCTCAAATAGTGGGGCGGGCCCCCCAGGGGGGCGCAGAGCAATGCTGAGGGTGGCGCATGTGACCTTGGGGAACATACATTTTTGTCATACTAGGATTAAGTGTAATTGCACATCCACTCAGTGGGTGGCAGTGCCACTCTCATTTTCAGCGTGTGCGCAGTATTTTTGAACAAAACAAGAGCACACAGCAAAGAGCTCTGGAGATATGAAAAGCTTAGACAAGGAAATATGACGAACATTTAGCTTTTGGCTTTGACTTTTAGTACAGTGGGAGATGAGGAAAGACCAGACTTTTTACTTTCGCAGCGGACAGCAGAATTTTTTTTTTTCAGCGAGTGCCAAATATTGCCAACAGTCCTCCTGCTTTGTTAGTGTTACATCAGTAAACCAGCGAGCACTGTCAGCATCATATAAGGTTGCATACCAAGCTGCTCAGTGCAAAATAATAATAAATAAAATAATAACAGTTTTTTCGGTCTAATTGTTCGACATACTGTCCAAATGAGTTAATGTTGCTAATCAATTTTGAATTTATTATTATTTATTGATTTTATTAAATTTTATTTTTCAGCATCAAACAGTCAAAAAATGTATTTTGGGTGTATTTTTACAGAATGGATGTGTTTTTTGTTTTTTTTTGTTTTTTGTTTTTGTTTTTTTACACTTTATTGTAAGTTGATCTACATTACTTTTTTCTTTTATATTAAAAAGAACACAATGCATGTTATGCAGAGTTGTACTTATAATAATAAGAATTTATATACAAATGATACTACAGTATATTTACAGTGGTGTCAGAGAGTTGGGGGGGGCGTGGAACGTTTACGTCTTCCTTTGGGGGGGGCGTAACAGAAAATAATTGAGAAGCACTGGCCTAAGGAGACTTAAAGAGCAATTGGAATCCTATTTTTACCAAACAATTTAAGCCAGGTGTGTGCCCAATCACTGATGAGTGGTTTAAAGTTGCCCTGCCCACTATAAAACACACACCTGGTAAGAAATGTCTTGATGAGAAGCATTGTCTGAAGTGTATCATAGCTCGGTTAAAAAAGCTACTGTATCTGAAGACCTGCGAGCAAAGATAGTTATTTGTATAAAGCTGGGAAAGGACACAAAACCATCTCTGAACGTCTGGATGTTCATCAATCGCCAGTCAGAGAATTTGTCTACAAAATGGAGAGAGTTTGGCACTGTTGCTTCTTTCCCAAGGAGTGGCCGTCCACAAAAGATGACGCCAAGAGTTCAGCGCAGAATGCTCAGAGATGTTAAAAAGAACCCTAGAGTGTCTTCTAAAGACTTACAGAAATCACTGGCACAGTCCAATATCTCTGTACACACATCAACTATATGTAAAACTATGGCCAAGAATGGTGTTCATGGAAGGTGTCCACGGAGGAAGCCACTGCCGTCTAAAAAAACATTGTTGCTCCTTTAATGTTCGCAAAAATGCACTTGGGCACTCCACAGAAGTTTTGGCAAACTATTTTGTGGACTGATGAAACCAAAGTTGAATTTCTTTCGGGGGGCACAAGATATTAAATGTGATGGTTCACTTACTTATTTTTCCCCCTTTTGTCATTGTTTGCATACTGTAATTCTAATTAAATTATGAAAACCTATAAATTTTTCGGTGGTTTTAGTTAAAGCAGAAACTGTTTTTTCATCTGTGTGATTTTGACAAAGATCAGATCCCATTTGATGGTGATTTTATCCACTTTTTCATACCACTGTATAATAAGTTAAAAAGAATATATAAAATAAAAAACAAACAAATATTCTAAATAAAATTACAATAAATGCAGTCCTTTAGGTGAGCATAAACCCACAGGCACAGCTCAACGTTATTACCATCAGAAAAAAAAAAAAAAAATCCATAAAAAGCACGTGTGTATGACTCGTATCATGTTTAAATTATACACACACAGTCTTTCTCAACACAGGCAGTTGCCCGAGAGAGAAAAAACACCATATTTTGCCACTACTAGACACACTAAATACGCTGGAGTTAACTTTCGTAGCTGGTGGGAAACGTTCATGACAGTGTTTACTAACATTTAATTTTGTATAAATGTGAAATCATAATTCGAGGTATTGCTTCGGCAGCTTGTTCTAAAGCTTGTTCTATTGAAACTGAAATCAATTTTTAGCTGAAAGCTCAGATAGGTAGATCATTTAGATTCATTTATAATTATTTCTCCTCTGCATGCAGAGTTTATAGCTCTATTTTTGATACGGCTGTCAAACTCTGAATGCTGCCTCAATTCTTTTAGGCTGTTTAATGCTTCAATTTAAGAAGCACAAAAGTTTTTAATCACTCTTTGAAAAAAGATGCCTGCAGTATTTCAGGTCAAAGCTCAGATTTGTAGACTTCCTGTAATCATTTCAAAAGATTCCTGCTGCTGACAATTATTCCTTATCTACAAGGGCTGTGACATTTATTGATTTCATCAGAAAAATTCGATTTTGTGGTCACGGTTCGGGTATGGGAAGTCAAACAAAAAATATACTGTATTTTAAAAGAATGTTGAAACTAAAGTTGCAAGCACAGAAGGGAGACTAATACTGGACTAATACAGAAACAGGCAACATGAGAGGAATTATTTTATATCCAGTATGATAAGAAACGAGCCGATCTAAATGCAAATGCAAATTTGTCTATGAGTCTATTCCAGTAAAGTCACAGTGTGCAGGTAGTCCCGGGTTACAAATGGGTTCCGTTCCTATGCTGGCGATGTAAACCGAATTAAGTCGGAATTAACCCTTTAAGAATCCGGAAATAACTATCCAAAAAGTCCAAAGTATTGTATTTTGTTTAATGATGGATGAAGGCATCTGACCTTTCAGCCAGATTGCCGGAATGATGCCAGCCGAATCGCAAGAACTGCGCTAGCACAATTCCAACAGCCCAGGCCGGCAGAACGCCAACAACCCGGCCAAAAGGCCAAACTCTGCACGTTCACCTTAGTCTTAACCCCTTGTACTGACTCAATTTTAAAAACTGGAAAAAGGCTTCGAAACACGAGTTGATTAAAAACAGCTGAATCCTTAGTCCTTCTCATACAACTTCCTCTGTACACGTCACAGCACCCTGTTTCTCAACTCAAGACTGTTGCCGGAACGCACTCATCTTCATGGCGCGGGATTCAAAAAACTAAAAAAATTCAGCGATTGCTTCCACACACATCCAAGCGGTCCATTTCATTCAGGAGCATAAAATACCGCACGTATTATGAAATACACATGCTTTATCGTGTCACAGGCACTTTAAGTACAGCGGTAACACTACAAACATGTGAAATAGTATAGAAATCTGTGAAAACAAAGTATATTGATTAAAAGAATTCATATTATTAAAGACAATTTGTTTGTTTCCAGAAAATATGGAATTCATTCCACCAGTGTAAATTTTATTGTATTGTTGAGAGAAATAAGCTCTGCCTTTGAAACAGCAAATGTTTTTGCATCTTCTTCTGAAAAAGGGCATCTCAAGGTCAGCTGTGTGTTGTATGGGCATGTTGAGAAATAAGTACTGCCTTTAAAATGGTTAATGCTTTTGCACTTTGTTTAAAAAAAAAAAAAAAAAACAACAACACAAAAAAGCAGTTTAAAGGCAGCTTTTTGTTGTATGGGCATGTTTCCATTGTTCCTGTTGAATCATTTGGATATTTTAAATAAATAATGGGCATAAATTTGTTTGGCTACTTTATTAATTAGTAGGACTGTCAAAATTATCGTGTTAACGGGCGGTAATTAATTTTTTAAAATTAATCACGTTAAAATATTTGACGCAATTAACACACATGCCCCGCTCAAACAGATTAAAATGACAGTACAATGTAATGTCCGCTTGTTACTTGTTTTTTGGTGTTTGGTGCCCTCTGCTGGCGCTTGGGTCCAACTGATTTTATGGGTTAGTACTAGGGTTGTTCCGATCATGTTTTTTTGCTCCCGATCTGATCCCGATCGTTTTAGTTTGAGTATCTGCCGATCCCGATATTTCCCGATCCGATTGCTTTTTTTTGCTCCCGATTCAATTCCAATCATTCCCGATAATTTTTCCCAATCATATACATTTTGGCAATGCATTAAGAAAAAAATGAATTAAACTCGGACGAATATATACATTCAACATACAGCACATAAGTACTGTATTTGTTTATTATGACAATAAATCCTCAAGATGGCATTTACATTATTAACATTCTTTCTGTGAGGGATCCACGGATAGAAAAACTTGTGACTTTGTATACTGTGACTAAATATTGCCATCTAGTGTATTTGTTGAGCTTTTAGTAAATGATACTGCAGCCATTCAACCCAAATGCATGATGGGAAGTGGAACCATGACTGTGCGTAGTGCTACCAATTGATATACTGTATCTTCTCTGCGTTGGGAAATAACATAAGGTGTTAAGACAAAGATCAATTGCCACCTTGCTTCCCCACATTGCATCCTATGATATTTCTAATCATAGGGATAGGGATTGCAAGGATTTAGCCATTTAAAAAAAGGCTCCAAAGGCTGCCAAAATTCATTCTACTCATTTTGCGCTGCCTTTTATCTCTCTATATAGGTAAAACGGCGTCTATACAGATTGAGCGCGACAATGCGTGAGAGGGTCGTGCAGCGCATGCATTAATTGCGTTAAATATTTTAACATGACACATTTTTAAAAAATTAATTGCCGCCGTTATCGGGATAAATTTGATAACCCTACCTTAAGCCTAAACTAAAGACTCTGGATGAGTGTAACATATTATGTCTGTAACGTTAAATACAATTAGAAAACGATTTAATTAAAATACAGTACTGTGCAAAAGTACTATATAATAATAATAAACAATAATAACAATAAATCAACAAGATGGCATTAACATTATTAACATTCTGTTAAAGCGATCCATGGATAGAAAGACGTGTAGTTGTTAAAAGAAAAATGTTAGTACAAGTTATAGAAATTTTATATCAAAACCCCTCTTAATGTTTTCGTTTTAATAAAATTTGTAAAATTTTCAATCAAAAAATAAACTAGTAGCCCGCCATTGTTGATGTCAATAATTACTTACACAATGCTCATGGGTGCTGAAGCCTATAAAATCAGACGCACCCAAGCGCTAGCAGAGGGCGGCAAAACTCCATAACAACAAGTGAGCGTTTCACTGTTTAAATCTGTCTGAGCGGGACATCTGCGTTAATTGCGCCAAATATTTTAACGTGATTAATTTTAAAAATTAACGCTCGTTAACGCGATAATTTTGACAGCCCTAATATATATATATTAAAAAAAAGGGATGACCGATATTTTTTTGCTGATTCCGATACTTTGAAAATGACGTGATCGGATCACGTCATCACGACATCTCTAGTTAGTACCATGAGTGAGCATGGTGTAATTATTGACATCAACAATGGCGAGCTACTAAAACGAAAACATTAAGATGGGGTTTTAATATAAAATTTCTATAACTTGTACTAAAATTTATCTTTTAAGGACTACAAGTCTTTCGATCCATGGATCGCTTTAAGAGAATGTTAATAACGTTAATGCCATCTTGTTGATTTATTGTTACAACAAACAAATACAGTACTTATGTACCGTATGTTGAATGTATATATCCGTCTTGTGTCTTATGTTTCCATTTCAACAGTAATTTACAGAAAAATATGGCATATTTTATAGACGGTTTCAATTGCGATTAATTACGATAAATTTTTAAGCTGTAATTCGCTCGATTAAAAATTTTAATCGTTTGACAGCCCTATTAATTAGTAATGTACGATGCATCGATCATCGTGATAACAGTGATCATCATCAGTACCGTGGTCAATAATCGAATCGTAGCACCCGGAATCGTAATCGAATCGAATCGTGGGGTGCCTAAAATGGCGCACCCCTACTGTATACTGTATTATAAGTTAGTGTAGACTGGCTGGATCGTCGCTTGGTGTGCGTCCACCCGCCTAAATTTCTGCTTCCGCCCGGATGAGTGATGAGCTCTGTTTCTTCATTAACATTTTCTATACTTGAAGAGCTTTGTAATTAGCTTTCAAGGAGCACCGTATTGATTCAATTAAAGATTGAATATAGCAGAGAAGGATGAGAACCCGCTAGCTCAATCAACACTTTTTAATGAACAGACAAGATTGCTTCATCTGTGAATTGACAAGATTGTTTAATCTGTGAATTGCTGCACATTATGTGTTTAGAGGTTCGAGTCTTATTTAGAATTGACAATTTTTTTTTTTTAAATTGACATTTTTTCATGCTAACACAGGTGTGATGATGACCATCGAACATGAACAATGATTAGGAAGTACACGGCTCAAAGGTTAATAAAAGATTGAGGTTTTAATGCGCATTTTCCCAATCATTTGCTCAAACCTATTTACAGAGTATCAGCAAGACTATTGTTTATGTGTAGGGCGAGTCCAAACTGTCTTCATCCATCCAAGGAGAAGCATAGCCGTGGGTCACAATAGTTTTTTTTTTTTTTTTTTGTGGCAGCTGCTTTTTCTTTACCTCTACTCAATTTTACCACCCACAGTAAATTTCTCCGCACCGTGATGTGGTTAACGCAGGCTAGAGTGAGGATTTATCAACCATGACGTTTTCTTACGACTGCTCCCTATTGGCGTGTCACTGAATTTCTGCAAATAAGCTGCATAAAAGGCAAAACAGAAAGCACATGTCAGCCAAGACATTTCCAACAGATTCATTCATATACTATGTGGCAGTTTTGTTAATCTTACTTTTAAAAAGCATATGACAGGAGAAAAAAAAGTCTTAAATGGCATTATTATGTGAATTAGAATCATATTTTGAGACGATTCGACTTTATACAACAATTTAGCAAAGCGCAGATGACGAGAAATTAGTCTTTTAATCTGCTGGTTAGCCACGCCTACCATTATAGGGCTTTAGCGTCCCCAACAGGTGGATGACGTCAGCGGTAGACTGGGCTCATCGGTTCTACTACTCAGCCCATTGAGGGGGGAATTATTCAGAATGAGGAAAACGCGACGAAGAAAGCCGCAAAATGTCATTGTTTCAGTCTCTCTACTCCAATATTTTTACAGGATATTCTTTTTATCCAAGTATTTTTCCCCAATAGCTATATAAATGGCTTGAGAAGGGCCAGTCAGCCCGTCGAGGGGGAACTATTTACAACGAGGAAAACGCGACGAAGAGAACTGCAAAATGTCATTGTTTCTGTCTCTTTATTTCAATATTTTTACAGGATATTCTTTTTATCCAAGTATTTTCCCCAATTGCTAAATAAATCGCATGGTCATGACAAATAACAGTCTTGTGCTAAATGGATTATGAAATAATAAAAATGCATTTATTCAGGACGACATGGCAAAATTACTCCATAATGGTCAAACTGTCGACTTCACCTTTACTGTCGCACCTCCCGAATGATATTTTATGACACCTGAATCGGACATATGTCATTTCCCTTCCCCGGCTTCGGAGAATGTAAACAAACCAAAAGGCATGACAGCTAGCCGACATGCTAACCCGAACCGAGTGATGTTTCAAAGTCTTCGAAGCGGAAAATCCCACATAACTAGCCCGGATTATTTGACATGACGACTGAGTTGTCGATTGTCATCGGGATCGGCAAACCGCCCGGCGGAGAGCAATTTACAGTTCGTTCCCCGGAGGAGGGTGGCTGCAGTTGTTGTGCAGCTAACGTGCTGCTAATGTGCATGAGGAGAGCTTTTTACATGTCTATCAATGATCAAACGTAAGTAGTCCTTGAATTTAAAGAAAGTTTGTAGTGTTTACTTTGTAAAAGCTGTATTAATATTTGACATAATACTAAACAAGATGTTTACTCACTTCCTTGTAAGTCCAATGGTCCCACAGTAAATATCCACCTTGAATGGGAACCTTTTGAAACTCCAAAAAGGCGCATATGCCTCTCTCTCATACAGAATGATTTTTCTGCAGCCGTTTGGCTGGCGTGATACGAAAAATAAACGTATTAATCCACAAAATCAGCTGAATCCTTCGTCCTCATACACAACAGTAAGCTGTATAGTGAAGAGGACGCTTTCTACTGTACACGTCACAGCGCCCTCCTCCTCAATGCAAGACCGAAGCTGGAAGTCGCTCATTTTCATGGCGCGGGATTAAAAAAAACTAACTAAATATAGCGATCGCTTCCACACACATCCAAGCGGTCTATATCATTCAGGAGCATAAAATACCGTGCGTATTATGAAATAAACATGCTTTTTCGTGTCACATGCACTTTAAGCTTACCAATAATGTATCGCACATGCATATAGAACAATTTTGAAATTTGGTCAAACTGGGGGTCTCAGAGAGGAACTTCAAGTCACCTGAGTGTTTTCCGCCATATATATAACGCTACGTTCACTTACATCCTGGTCATCTCCCGGAGGCTAAGCCCCCTGAAGGAAAAAGGTACAGTCATCGCACACACAATATAATTGTTTGCATTAGTCTAACACATATATAGTCTAACACATACATATGGTACAGGCACCGTCTAACTGTTTGCATTACTCTAACACACGTAATATAATTTATCAGGAAATAATATCATTTTCATATTTACGGTAGGACTACACTACTAATATAAAATAAATACAACACCATAGTTTAATGAGAAGAAATAGAAGAGATACACAATGCCGTCTTATCACAAGATTGACGCACCAACTCTGGCAATCAGCTCTCCCAGCAAACTCCAAGGACAAAGCGCTTTGTCCTAAAACAAGTACAACCAGCCCGGACAGCAAAGTTGATAGCGGGCGTCCCAATCCGCGCACGAACCTAAGCCGCCCAAAACCGGCCACAGAGGGGATGACCCAAAAGCAAAGCCCAGAAACGCCTTCGACAAGACTTTAAAAAGACTGGACACTGAGATAACACAGATTTTTTCTGCTCGGAAACATGTAGCCTTGTTTTGGATCCAGAATTGTCCCTCCGTCGTCTGTTTTTGCCTTGTTTTTACCATTGTCGACGAATAAATTGTCAACCTGTTTTCGGTGAGTGTTCTTCAAGCTTTTGAAACATGGCGTCAGTACAAAGGGTTAAAATAAGAGGACGCGCGAAATTCGGCCTTCCCGGCAGGCGCACGCAGGGCAGCGTCAGCTGTGCGGCACTTGTTTTGGTTGGTGCTGTCCCCGGGTGCGTCTGGGCCGGGGGGGGGGGGGGGGGGGGCGAATTTCAACACCCCCTAATTCCTAAAAGCTAGTGACGCCCCTGCTCCTGTCCACACAATGAAAGACAGAAGAAAAACAAAACAAAAACAAAACATAAAATGAAAAAACACAACTAAACCAATACACAACCATCTAGTTGGCTCATTAACAATAATTTTCAATATATAATGCAATATACACCTATGTCCAATGTAGTGACCACTCACTCACTCACTCACTCACTCACTCACTCACTCACTCACTCACTCACTCACTCACTCACTCACTCACTCACTCACTCACTCACTCACTCACTCACTCACTCACTCACTCACTCACTCACTCACTCACACTTTGGTGCACCTTGCATCCACCTTGGAAGAGAGAGAACGTCTTCCGCGTGGGTTGGCACGCGACTTGTTTTGACCAACTTTACTTAAACCGGACCGCGACGTCAATTTCCACGCGGAGATATGCAATGTGGAGCGCAGTGCGTGACGGCAAAGCAAACAGGACGCACACAAGAGGCTGCGCGCCGGACGGACTGCTTCCATCGTGCGTTTGCCCGGGACGGACGCGCGTGAAACGGACTTCTCCGCTTCCCAGGGATTCCCTGATTGGTTGATTTGTTAACCGTAGCATCTTGTAATCGCTACAAAACACGGTGAGTGCTTAATTTTTTCATAGCATTCATTCTTTTCAGGCATTCTGATTCCATTACGCCCAGTCATTTGATAAGATTTGTATTCAGCGACGAGGTGAAAACTAGTATAAGAGTACAAGTGGTTGCTAGAACTTTATTGGGGAGGCCTGCCCAGTCAAATAAAAGAAAGCAAGTTATTTTTTAATGTGTTATTTATCGCGGTTTGCGGTGGTGTGGAAGTGCGCTGCAGCGCGGACTGAGAAATGTCCCTAATATTTTGGCTCCTCAATGAGGAAGGCATAAAAAACCTTCACGCCACTTTTTTATGAATAAAACCATACATGTTTTCTAATAATAAATGAAAAACAAACGTGAGAATAAATGAAACCTCAGTATAATTATCTAATTCGGTTTGCCTTTTCTACAATTAGTCTTTTCTTGTTGGATTACATGAGAGTTTGCATGTGAAAGGGATAGAAATCCACATTTTCCTAATAGTTATGGATGAATGGAAGACTTATTGTGTCATCAACATGGTGACATCACAGTGAGACAATTGTTCACACTGCATCCTACATGGCTCGTATTGGTTGCTGCTCGTTGTGCAATTATGCAGAAAGCATATCCAGAGCAACTCATAATGATGATGACTGAGGGGCGCATTTGGAGATTTATTTTATCCAGGCTGAAGAACTTAATATGGTCCAATGAGGATTTAGGCATATGGTGTTTTATCATCCTCATCTTTGTTGCATCTCTTCTGCTGATTGGTCCCCATATTGGGAATATCGGAAGATGTCAGAAGTCCGAAGTTGAAGAAGTAAATCATGAAAGAAGTCACTCAGCAATGTGATTTGTGGAAATGAAAGGGAAGCACCATGATGAAAAGTGCACTCTTGACTGCACCGTGCTGATGCTCTGCTCTCTCGCTTCTCGCTCAGAGGTGAACACAACTACATCAGAGCCATTAGAACAGCAGGAAAATCCTGGCAGTGTCACGTCATGCACCCGCTGATAAATAGTTAATGACACGGACTCATGGAAATGAAATGGATTAGGAAATAGTTGACTTGATCAGGGGCTGTTCTCAGGGCCCATTTGTAGCTCATTAGGCTAATTATACAAATCTGGCTTCATAATTTATACCAGAGGAAATTCATGCTGATGTGGAGGGAAAAACAACAGGGACGATTTCTTTCTTTTAAAGGAAGTAGACGCCGTACAACTTTAGCCTGATACCCTGCTCGGAGTCACAAGGACGTATGGCGCTGCCGGCTGCAAATCATTGAGCTCGCTCAGGGCCAGGTATAGGGCTCAGTGTCAAGGGTGACAGGAAAACTGAGGAAAAATTACACACAACTTCATCCCGTTCAATCACCGACATGGGAGTCTTTCTGAAAGCAAAAATCTGATGAGAGTAGGCATGTGTCGGTATGAAATTATGATGGTATGATAACCTTAAGCGAAAATATCACTGTTTCACATTATCACGGTATTGCAATTACACCTCTAAACAGGGGCGGACTGGGACTAAAAAGCAGCCCTGGACTTTGACTCAGCCCAGCCCACAAGATACGCTATACGAAGGGAAACAGACCCCGTAGGGGTGTCCGGGGGCATACCGCCAAACCCTCGGGGAGATTTTTTTTTTTTTTTTACATTTTATTGTAAAATGCACCAATTTCTTGCACTTTAAGAGAAAATGAAGAAAATATGTCTAGACTGTCACTGTCTGACTTGGGGCGCTCAAAGTACTGCAAGGCTGAACTGGAGTTGGGTTCATTTTCTGTACTAGCTCTATGATAGACCTGAATAAACAAATGAAAATGTATTCTTCAAAGCAAGTTTTATGTATTCGGGCAAATTCCACATTCTGAAACTGTCAATGATTATGATGATGATGACAATAAATTCATTCATTCATTCATTCATGTATCCAATTGATTATAATATATCTCTATATATCTCTGTCTATAAAACGATTTCATTGTTTATGCCATAATTCAGTGGTCTCCAAACTATTCCACATAAAGCCGCAGCGGGCACAGGATTTCATTCCAACAAAACAAGACAACACCTCTTGCAAGTGTAATCAGTTGATTGCAGTCAGGTGCTGCTTGTTTTAGCAGAAACTTCATTGGTTAAACTGTCGGTACTCGATCGGTTGAAAGAAAAACCAGGCCCCGCAGTGGCCCTTGAGGACCGGTTTGGAGACCCCTGCCATAATTAATCTTGCCATACAAATAATAAATTTCAATGAAAATACAAAAAACATTTCAAGACAAATCCTGTATACATAACCTTCATTGGAAAGTATTAACCAGAAAACAAAACGATATATAAATGATTAAAAATATATATCAATTTAACTACCTAAACTTTAAAGTAAAACCATTCATTTTATTAATATTTTGTTATATTTCTTCTGAATTAATATTGCTGCTGCGTGTGCATACGTTGTTTTACAGCTATAATATTTTTTCTTAGGAGAGTGATAGTAGGACTAGCATAACTTGACACGATTGCAAACGAGTACATCGACTAGCTGGCACTAACCCTTTAATTGTCATTTATTTCATTTAAAATGTACCTACCTTGTGGATAACAATTGCCAGTATACCGAGCAAGTGACCCTCTTCATCCCTTTTTACTTGCTCTGCGCTTGTCTGGGGAACTTCCCTCTCGAACTTCCACCAGCTTATCATTACCTCCTCCCTCTATTTTTCTCCCTCCCTGCACCGGCTGCACGTCAGAGCGGCTGCCCCCTCTCACCATCGCCGGGGCTGGGCTGCTGTTACCCAACGTGGCCGTTGCAGCCAGACTGCTGGTTGCGAAAATATTTGTCAATTTATGACATTTTAATGCTTTGCTCTCCAGTTTCTTTAATTTTTTTCTTCCTAACCTTCTCCGCGCCACCCTTCTCTTTTCTTTTTTTTGCCACCACCATCCATATTGGGCATTAACGCTCGTCGCCATTTTGCTTCCACAAGGAACCAATGAAGGCAACTTTGTGCTTCTTTCGTTCTTCTATCGGACTGGCGATGAACAGCCAGGCGCATTGCTGCCACCTGTCGGATTGGATGCAAACTGTAGATAATCAGAGGCTAGGGGGGACAAAAACAGTGATCTATAATGAATGGCGGCCGCCGGCCGTCCAGGGCACCGGCCGTTCTGTGATCCTCCAGAACCCACAGATTACCAGTCCGCCCCTGCCTCTAAAATGTGTTACTTTGAAATATCTGGCTTAAAAAAATAAAGAAATAAATAAACTTTTTTTCAATGAACAGGATTTTTAGTTTTCAGTTTTTCAAATTGCAATTTTGATATTTGATATATTGAAATGTAAACATAACAGAAACTACAGTGGTATGAAAATGTATTTGAACCTTTTTGAATTTATATTTCTGCATAAAATCACCATCAATTGCGATCCGATCTTTGTCAAAATCACACAGATGAAAATGCAGTGACAGATGGGGGGAAAGTAAGTGAACCCTCGGCAGTGCTTCTCAATGATTCTCTGTTACCCCCCCCCCCCCCCCCAACTCTCTGCCGCCATTGAAAATATACTGCAGTATCATTTGTATATGAAATACTCCTCTGCACAAAATTTTGTTCTTTTTAATATTAAAAAAAGTAATATAGATCAACTTACAATAAAGTTTAGGAAAAAAATACTCATCCATACTGTAAAAATACACTCAAGATTTTTTCACCGTTTGACATTGAAAAATGCAATTTAATAAAGTTAATAAATAATAATGCATTCAAATTGATTAGCAATATTAACTCACGAGGACAATATGCCAAACAATTAGACCGAAAAAACAAAAATTAATAGAACAAAAACGACAGTGTCATTGGACAGATGGACAGTTTATTTTTGCTCCTGGCAGTTTCGGCTCCTTTCCTATGTTGTGGAGTTATTTTGCACTGAGCAACTTTGTATGCCACCTTATATGATTATATGACAGTGCTCGCTGGTTTACTGATGTAACACTGACAAAGCGGGAGGAGTGTTGGCAATATTCGGCAAGTTTTCGCTGAAAAAAATAATTCCTGCTGTCCGCTGCGAACATTTTTTGACAAAGTAAACGGATTGGTCTTTCCTTGTCTCCCACTGTACTAAAAGTCAAAGCCAAAAGGTAAATGCTACATACGCTTCGTCATATTTCCTTTTTGTATCTTTTCATATCTCCAGTGCTCTTTGCTGTGTCCTCTTGTTTGGTTCAAAAATATTGCGCAACACTGAAAACGAGAGCGGCACTGCCACCCAGTAAAAGGATGTGCAATTACACTTTATTCTCGTACGGCAAAAAAGTATGTTCCCCAAAGTGACATGCGCCACCCCCAACATCGCTCTGCACCCCCCTGAGGGGGCCCGCCCCACTATTTGATAAGTACTGGCCAAAGGAGACTTAAAGAGCAATTGAAACCAATTTTTACCGATTTTTTAAAGTCAGGTGTGTTCCCAATCACTGATGATTTGTTTAAAGCTGCCCTGCCCACTATAAAACACACACCTGGTAAGAAAGGTCTTGATGAGAAGCATTGTCTGATGTGCATCATGGCTCGGTCAAGAGCTGTCTGAAGACCAGCGATCATGGATTGTTGATTTGTCTGAAGCTGGGATCCATCTCTAAAAATCTGGATGTTCATCAATCGACAGTCAGGAAAGTTGTCTACAAATGGAGAGAGTTTGGCATGGTTGCTTCTCTCCCAAGGAGTGGCCGTCTACCAAAGATGACGCCAAGAGTTGAGAATACTCAGGTAAAAAAGAACCCTAGGGTGTCTGCTAAAGTCTTACAGAAATTACTGGCACAGTCCAATATCTCTGTGCACACAGCAAGTATATGTAAGAATATGGCCAACAATGGTGTTCATGAGAGGACTCCACGGAGGATGCCACTGTTTTCTAAAAAAAAAAAAAAAAAAACATTGTTGCTCGTTTAATGTTCGTAAAAGGCCCTTACACACGCCACAGACGTTTTTGCTGATGAAACCAAAGTTTAATTGTTTGGGAGTAACACACAATGTCATGAGTGGAGGAAAAATAGAACGGCTCACCAACATCAACACCTCATATAAGGCTAGTCAGTAAGGAAATTAGCGGCCGCCATATGTAAACAAAGAGCTTTTTCCATTGAAAATTCTTGTGAATGAATGCCTAAATCCCTGAATTCTTTATAGATATGGATGTGAAACAGTCTCGATTTTTGGTTAAAAGCAAAAAAAAACGGTGCGGGTAGCATTTATTTTACATAAATATTGCGAACTGTGAGTCTAGTCAGTAAGGAAATTAGTGGCCGCCAAATGTAAACAATGAGCTTTTTCTGTTAAAATTATTGTGAATAAATGCTTAAATCCCTGAATTCTTCATAGATATGGACATAAAACAGTCTCGGTTCTTGGATAAAGGCAAAAAAACGCGCAGGTGGCATTTATTTATATTTATATTAAAAGCTATACACTCCGTAAAAAGCACTCTTCGTTATTGCTTGTGGTGTCATTAATAGATTTTTTTTTTTCATTTTTTGTTAGCCAACGCTGTTAACCAGCGATTTTTCATGTTTGAAGTGTCTCCTTTTAACCTCAAGTTTGCGTTTTGGAGAAGACAGCCAATGTTTTATAGCAGGCTAAAGTAGGTTCTTTTTCCCCATTAGCCTCAATGTAGCAGTGCTAACGTTTACAGTGTTTAATATAGACGTGTTTCCTAATTTTTCATGTCTGAACTGTAATTCTACGGCGTGTTGATTGACCAATAAACATCTGTGAAAGGAACTGGAGTCTCATATGTCATCTGCACGCATGCATGCGGTGATAAAACGCTGCCGTGAAAATTACCGCCCTCATTTTTATTTACCTTGCGTTAAATTGACTCATTGCATATCGGGGCAGGCTTTGCAACTTCAATAAAACATGTCCTTAGTTAGACTTACGACCCCCCCCTAAAAATTTTGACTGTTACTGTTACTGCTTTTGTGAGTGTGAGTGGGGGGGGGGTAATATAAATGCAGCATTTAATGGATTTCTTCTTTTATATTTGTTTGTTTGGTATGCTGACATAATTATACATGACAAATAGTTGGGGGTGCTGCTGGCTCTGGTGGCCCAGGCCCTTGCTCATTAGGGCAGGGGTAGCTGGTTGGGGGCCCCCGACTGGTTGGGGGCCTAAGGCAATAGCCTACTTCGCCTCAATAGTAGATCCGCCTATGGTTCCAAGCATAGGTGGAGTTTGACTTTTGAAAACGCATTGTTGGCAATAAAATTAACTTACTAGATAATATATCGTATTCAATCCTTGGTTCAAGCTCAGTTGTTGTTGAAGCTTTTGAAAGCTTAGGTTTAAAGAAATTTTAAATATCCATCTTGCCTCCTAATAGCAACTATAAGTACAGAATAGAGAAATGTCACGCTTTTTGGCATCATCATAAAAAGTTTGGGGACACCTCGTCCTCCCTGTGTTTAATGTGTTTGCTTGAGGTCTGTCAGCACAGGAAGGCAATGAAACCGACGCGAGATAATTTTAGTCTGACTTTGTGTCTTGAACGCTCCTCAAAAGCAGAAAAACAGAACTACAAACACTCCGAAACGCTTTGAGGTGCCTTCCAATAGCGGCGGCGTCACATCGCTGGCCCTAAGTGTTAACAGTAGTCAGCACACGAGTTGGCTTGGAAGCCGCTGAGCAGATGGCACTGCAAAAAGTCTGCTTTTGCCTATGAAACAAACCCCGCCGGACCAGTAATGAGATGTTGTGAAGATGTGGCAAAGCGCTCCCTCTACGAATGATCAATAACACAAATGAAGATAAACTCCTAGATAAGCCTCGCCGTTGACACAAAGCTGTTGTAGCCGTGCAAGTAGACCGTCGTCATTGATGTGCTGGTGAAATCAGGCTGTTGTCGTCGTTTGTCACCGCAGTAATCAAAACACCAGAGGCGAATCGAAGAAACATTGCCGAGTCGAGGTAAACACTGACACTGGAGTGTCACAAATTGAAAGTAAACAGCAAGAAAAGGCCAAATAATCATCACAACACCAAACGTCAACTTTTTACAGGTTCTTGTTTTACTGCTAGATTCAGTATACCAACCAAACTCTTTGTTTTTACATGGACACTCCTTATCATGGATTTTCCCACTCAAACTCCGTCCCACTCCCTTTCTGCCATTTTTTTTTTTTTTTTTGTCGTTTGTTGAAAGCAAAGAACTGTATTTGTGAAGATGAATGTAACTGCCTGAAATGAAATGAAACTAGCCCTGCAAGCAGGACTCAACGGGCCCTCTGGAATCCTGTGTTGATTTCTCCAATTTCTTTTCGTTTTTGTTTTTTGGGGGGGGGGGGGGGTCATTAGGTTTTTGTCCCTTCGAGGAGGAGTCGGTCTCGTAAAAAAGGACATTTCCTTTTCCCAGCAGGGGGCGCCAGGCCTAATGGGTGATATTTCAATGAAGTCGAGTTCAGGCTGGGCTACATCACGTACATGCCAAATATGAAAAAGATTGAATGTTGTATGAGGGGTCCAATCACGTCATTTTCAAAGTATCGGAATTGGCAAAAAATATCGACCATGCCTTTTTTTAATATATATTAGGGGTGGGTGTCAAACGATTAAAATTTTTAATCGAGTTAATTACAGCTAAAAAATTAATTAATCATAATTAATCGCAATTAATCGCAATTCAAACCATCTATAAAATATGCCATATTTTTCTGTAAATTATTGTTGGAATGGAAAGATAAGACCGAGATGGATATATACATTCAACATACGGTATATAAGTACTGTATTTCTTTATTATAACAATAAATCAACAAGATGGCATTACCATTATTAACATTCTGTTAAAGCGATCCATGGATAGAAAGACTTGTAGGTCTTAAAAGATAAATAAAAATAAATAAAATATATAAATATATAAATAAATAAAATATATGAATATTTATAAAAATTTATAGAAAATAAATAAAAGATAATAACTAGTACAAGTTATAGAAATTTTATATTAAAACCCCTCTTCATGTTTTCGTTTTAATAAAATTTGTAAAATTTTCAATCAAAAAATAAACTAGTAGCCTGCCATTGTTGATGTCAATTACTTACACAATGCTCATGGATGCTGAAGCCTAAAAAAATCAGTTGCACCCAAGTGCCAGCAGAGGGCGGAAAAACTCCGAAAAACACAACAAGTACACCTTTCACTTTGCTGTCCTTTTAATATGTTTGAGCGGGGCATTTGTGCGTTAATTGCGTCAAATATTTTAACGGGATTAATCAAAAAAATTAATTACCGCACGTTAACGCGTTAATTTTGACAGCCCTAATATATATATGTATATTAATTCATTTTCTAATTGTATTTAACGTTACAGACATAATATGTTACACTCATCCAGAGTCTTTAGTTTAGGCTTAAGGTAGGGTTATCAAATTTACTGTATCCCGATAACGGCTGCAATTAATTTTTAAAAAAATGTGTCACGTTAAAATATTTAACGCAATTAATGCATGCGCTGCACGACCCTCTCACTCATTGTCGTGCTCAATCTGTAATGACGCCGTTTTACCTATAGAGATAGATAAAAGGCAGCGCAAAATGAGTAGAGTGAATTTTAGCAGCCTTTGGAGCCTAGTTTTAGTTGGCTAAAGCCTTGCAATCCCTCTCCCTATGATTAGAAATATCATGGGAAGCAATGTGGGGATGCAAGGTGGCAGTTGATCATTGTCTTAACTTTACTTGCCTTATGTTATTACCCAACGCAGAGAAGATATATCAATTGGTAGCACAACGCACAGTCATGGTTCAGTCATGGTACACCCATCTCTATAAAGAATTCTTGAGTGGGGGGGAGTGGGGTGGGGGGGTCGGGGCTCCGATCTTGCATCGCCCCGTGGCAGTTCCTCGGCGTTCTCCTGCCTCCGCCTTCCCCTCTTCTCTGGCTGGGCATCCGCCCTGCGCTCTGTCGCGGGTCGCTGGCTGGGCGCCGGTGTATCAGCAGGGTGTTGCCTGCACCGGCGGGGGGCCCTGCCCTGCCTTGGGCTTAGTGGGCTGCTGGGGTTCCCGTGGCGTGCCGTGCCGGTTGGGGGGCTGCGGCTGTGGCTCGTGGCCCGGGTGGGCGGGCGGGGGTGGGGATAGATGTGGGGTTGGTGGTGCGTCCCCTCCTGCCATCCCTGAAGGCCGGTTGATGGGTGCGCAGGTGGCCCGGGGGACCACCCTGGATCCTGGGGGGGGGGGGGGGGGGGGGGGGGCGATGGCTCCCTTGCTGGGCTGCGGGAGGAGGGATGGGCTGCGCTGGACCCCCCGACCCCCTGCCGGCCCTCCCTCCCCGGGCTGGCTGGGTGGGGGCCGTGGCCCTGGGTTGGCTCCCGCGCGGCTCCTCCGCCCGTCTGCGTGGCTGTTGCGCGTCCGGTGGGGCTCGCGTGCCGCGGGATGCCGTAGTGCATGCTTGGGTTGGGGGTCTTGGTGCCGGGATTGGCGATGGGGCGGCGTAGGGTTGGTCGCCAACGGGCTTACACTCATAAGAGATTCACATGATTACTGGGTTCTAGATCACAGAACTGATTTGTGTACACTCTATCTCTTTCAATCACTTATCTTATAGACACACCTGTCCCCCTCTTTCACTGGCCAATAGGCCCCCACATGGTGTAAACTGGAAATACATCTCGCTGACGATGGCACCAGCATATTAATAATTAGTCTAGATGTTCTATGTATTTCTTGTTGTTGTTTGTGTATGTGTTTCTTTTCTTTCTTCTCTTGTGTTGCTTTTCTTCTGTCCCCCCATAATCCCTTCCTGTTCGCTGCTTTGTCATAATAAAAAGGTATTTTGAATGATCACAATGGGAGTATATCAGATTCTCAATGTGAAACATTAAAACTGTTCAGACAACCCGGGCACTTAGACTTCCATTCTCTGTGTCAAACAGCTGAACAGGACAGGTTTTAAAAAAAAAAAAAAAAAAAAAAAAAAAGAATTCTTGAGTTTAAGAATTTATTCCCAAATATTTGAATGTAAAAAGCTCTTTGTTGTGATAAGGCGGCGCCACAGTGGCTTAAAGATTTTTAGCACATTCGACATATTTACGTAAAATAAATGGTAACTGCCCGTTTTGTTTTTGTTTTTTTTTGCTTTTAACCAAGAATCGAAACTGTTTTACATCCATATGTATGAAGAATACAGGGATTTAAGCATTTATCCCAAAAATTTCAACATAAAAAGCTCTTTGTGGTGATAAGGCGGCGCCAGAGTGGCTTAAAGACTAGCAGCACATTCAACATACTTATGTAAAATAAATGCTAACTGCCCGTTTTTTTGCTTTTAACCAAGAATCGAGACTGTTTGACATCAATATCTATAACGAATTCAGCGATTTAAGCGTTTAATCCCAAAAATGTTCACGTAAAAAGCTCTTTGTCGTGATAAGGCGGCGCCACAGTGGCTTAAAGACTAGCAGCACATTTGACATATTCATGCAAAATAAATGCTAACTGCCAGTTTTTTTTTTGCTTTTTGTTGTGATAAGGCGGCGCCACAGTGGCTTAAAGATTTTTAGCACATTCCACATATTTACGTAAAATAAATGCTAACTGCCCGGTTTTTTTGTTGTTGCTTTTAACCAAGAATAGAAACTGTTTGACATCCATATCTATAAAGAATTCATGGATTTAAGCATTTATTCCCAAAAATTTCAACGTAAAAAGCTCTTTTGTGTTTCCACTTGGTCAGCTTTGACGGAAATAGGCCCCCTATTAATCGGCCCCGCACCCCGTGTCCGGTCAATATCATTATGAAGTCTATGCAATAGCATATGACGGTGAGCAACCGTGAGGCTTAGTGTGGCTAACCCTCCCACCCCACCAAAACTTGTCAGCGCTGACGAGTTTGTTTGGGGGGGGGGGGGGGGGGGGGGGGGCGTCACACCAGCGATTGAAAGCCAGGTCAATGTTTATTCTGTATTTCCTGATAGCTTCCCTTTTTTTCCTCCTCAGACAAAACGTTTTGTCGCTTTTGTTGCTCTGCCATTTTTGCGGAATTAGCGCAAAAGCGTTCACATCAACTTCTGTCTTTATCATGAATGGGGAAAGGGGCAACTGACGTACACCATAAAGCAGTCAGCACATTTGTAGTTTTTTTGTGTGGCGGAGTTCCTACCACCCTCCTCAAAATTAATTAGTACCGGTGAAAGCGATATAGACCCCCTCAAGATATGAAAGAGGTGTCATACAACTAGTTGTCAGTCGACATATTAAAGATGCCTGAATCTCTATAAAATCTCATCAGATTGGTTTGTCTTTGTGGATGACAGGATATTGTTGTTGGGCTCGCATCCAAAACAGCATTTCATTTTATGGGTGACCTCTGTTTAAACACTGATGGAGGTTTGCGTTTTAGTTTGACAGCAGTGATTTTTCATTTTGTGTGCCTGTTTATTTGTGTGTGTCTCTCTCTCTTTCTCTCTGTCAGCTTCATCATATAGACACACTTCTAATGAAGGGCTTCTCAGGTGTCCTAGATTTGTACTAGTACCTGCTCCACTTTCTGAGGGTCACGTCCGTGCAGGAGAGTCACCGTGTAGGATGGTGGGAAATATCAGTTCTCAAGCACCAAGTTTTCTTTATCGGTGTGGATTATTTTAGGAAAACGGGAGATACGACATCAGGAAGCTGCATTTTAATCAGTTTTATGCAAATAGCTTTTGAGAAAGTTTGGCAGAGATATCTGTGCCAGCATTAATGGGTCATACGACTTTCTTTTGCCAACTCGCATTTAATACATGCAGCACACATACATTACCTTACATACAGTTTCAGTAAAAAGTACTTTAGCTGAATAGTAAACGCAAACACTTTTAAAGCAGTGATGTGAAGTAATTTCATAACATGCCAAATAGGGTCACAATTAAAGTAATTAAACATTGTCCAACAAATAAAGCATGAAAAAAATAATTGATATGTTGTATCTTTGACAAAATAATCGCATTTCCGAAGTTCGAGCCTGAAAGGGGACGAACCCGCAAGTGATACGTCACACCGAGAACAGCCATGGCAGCGCTCCATACGGCCGCCATACAAAGCCCTTCAAACAGCGATATAATAGATCGAGCGCAAGGGAGGAGATCCAAGTTTTTGAAGAGTTGGAGGAAGAAGAGGAGCTTGGAATTTTATGTTGGACCTAACATGTATTAGCCAGACACTAATCAGGATGCAAACAATGTGCCGAGCCTAACTGACATGGAATGGAGACAAGACCCATCGAGATTACAAGATTGGCTGTGATTATTTTCATGATTTGAAGATGCAGGCATTTGCACATCATTTTATGTTTTTGTCTATCTGACGACATTGTTTAAAAAAATAATAATCAGACTGCATGTTCATTTTGGCCGATCCTGCAGCTCTCGTGCATATAAAATAATAATATAAAAACGTTGGGGGGAAAGAAGGAGATAGCTTTCTCCACTTTATTGCGGCAACAATAAGAAAACAAAATAATAGCGGACTGCCGCCACATTCGACCGTAAAGTTTAGCTTCTCACTCATCTTCGCCTCGCCTCCTACTACCAGCTACTACTAATTCCTAGCTGGGACTATCGGCAGGAAGTGGCGTCTAATGGCGTGAGGAAATGTAGTTTTTTCACACAAGCGAACAGATTACAAAGCACCACTTCAGTGTTGTCCCGAGACTACATTTCCCATGATTCACTGCGGGACTTGAGCTGTCAACGTTCACGTTTGACAGCATTCTGCTGCGGTCCTCCTCGCCAGCTGTTTGCTCGCCATTCACGCTTGTTTACATTTGATCGCTAGTCTGATACACTCCCGCTTTTTCAGTGAGGTTTTTTGTGTTTATTCGTTATTGGATCGTTTTTGTTCACCACTGTAAATAAGAGCACTGAAGCAAGAAGGGGTAAGTCGTCATTTCTGTTCAACCCGTTTTCTCCTGTTTTTTTTAGCGTAAGAAGCTAGGTTAGTGGCTGTCTTTAGTTAGCGGGTGGGGTTCAAGTGTAGATTCCTTTTGTTTGTTGTTTTGGCCTGGGCTTACTCTGAAGCCGCGCGTCATCTACATTTTGTACATATTCATTGAGAGTTTGATTGTTGTGTAAATTTTGTGCCACTTGTGAAATTGTGTGGCTCGTTTTATGTTACGCCCTTCGCGAGCCGTCCTTGGGACGTAACACTAGCGAACACAACAACAACTATGCCACGACTATTGCCACGAGTTGGCTTTCGGCTAACGTCGCTAGCTTCTACTGTACATTCCACAACAGTTGGTAGCTCTGCTTTGACAAAGTCATCAGTCATCTATCCAAAAATCACACTTACATTTTGGCAAATCCTTGATCATAAGCAGACCGGTAAAGGAAGCAGGCATCTTCGAAGTGT
Organism: Corythoichthys intestinalis; assembly: GCF_030265065.1. Classification (NCBI taxonomy): domain Eukaryota; kingdom Metazoa; phylum Chordata; class Actinopteri; order Syngnathiformes; family Syngnathidae; genus Corythoichthys; species Corythoichthys intestinalis. Next base: position 47,384,250 of record NC_080409.1, on the reverse strand, counting down.
TTGCAGCAGAGAACACTACTCGATGATGGCGTGAAATTCATTTGCTTCGTGCGAACGAAAGATGTCCATTTACGTGCCCTGCTATCCTTTGGCCACTCATACAACTTTTCATTTGAGTGAGAACAAAACCGCCGTGGCATCTTACCGAGAAGCAATGCAACAAACAATACTGTTCTATGGCGGACTTCCCTCGCACTTCATAGTGTGACGTAATTTCCGAAGATTGCCGAAGAAAAGCATTTTCGTTGTCAAGGGCATTGCTATGGGTTAAACAAAGAATCTGGAAGGGTTGCGTTAAAAAAAGTAACGAAAATATGCTTATGAATGTTTAGCCATTGATATTATTCAAAAACATGGTTGGCCAACCTTACTTCACATTACAGCTTTAAATTCACCCTAGTGACTTTCTATTCATAAGTGGAGAATCTCTGTGAAGATTTTATTCAAAATTGAAAACATAAGAATAAGGCCAAAAGTCGTTAAGGACACATTATCAAACATTGGCCCTAACAAAAATGTAATTTCACCCTTGGCCAGGTGCTTTTAGTCCACTTGTGCCTTACACCGCAGGCTCATTTTGACTTTTACCTCAAAGGCCTAAATTTGCATGTCCATGAATGTAAAAAAAAAAAAAATCTTTTTTTCTTTGTACTTGCATTTGCATGTGTGTGTAGGCGGATAGTTGGGGGGTGGTGCAGATGGCGCATGTGCGTATACGCCTACGCAGCTCGGGAAGAACACCTACTCTTTGTGCTCCAGGGCACCTGCAAACAAAACGGATGGACCACAAGCCCCCCACAGCACATAAAAAATAAGAACAAAGCTTTCTTTATGTTCCATTCCTGAAAGGTTCTAATTGTCATTAAATTGACTTCCAGTGCTACAACTAATTAAACAGCCAAGTCAGTTTTTGTAATCTTACTATTTCCAGTGTTGTTAATAACGGCGTTAGAGTATAAGGTTGTTACTAATGGTTTTGGGTGCACGATATCCATTTTTTGAACCCGATACCGATATCGATAACTTCCTGCTCCTCAAAGCCGATACCGATAACCGATAATAAATATATATATTTTTAAATGTATAACCTGAGTTTTTGAACATCTGGAGGTTTAAAAAAAAAAAAAAAAACTAGTGGTGGATTCAACATAGATTTGCCTTTGATCTCACCAGATTTTTTTCATGATGACATGAACAAAACAGTGCGTTTCACTTCTGCATTGCCCGACAGCCAGCTAAAAATGAATGCACGTCCATAAACCACAAGGCTTGGTCTTTTTTTGCTTTTATGGGAAGACACTCGTCTTAATAATGTGAAAGTACAGCAGAAAAATACACATATTCAATACTCAATATTAGGGTTGTTCCAATCATGTTTTTTTGCTCCCGATCCGATCCCGATCGTTTTAGTTTGAGTATCTGCCGATCCTGATATTTCCCGATCCGATTGCTTTTTTTTGCTCCCAATTCAATTCCAATTATTCCCGATAATTTTTCCCGATCATATACATTTTGGCAATGCATTAAGAAAAAAATGAATAAAACTCGGACAAATATATACATTCAACATACAGTACATAAGTACTGTATTTGTTTATTATGACAATAAATCCTCAAGATGGCATTTACATTATTAACATTCTTTCTGTGAGAGGGATCCACGGATAGAAAGACTTGTAATTCTTAAAGGATACATGTGACTTTGTATATTGTGACTAAATATTACCTTCTAGTGTATTTGTTGAGCTTTCAGTAAATGATACTGTAGCCATTTACCTGTTCTGCCCAAATGCATGATGGGAAGTGCAACCATGACTGTGCGTCGTGGTACCAATTGATATATCTTCTCTGCATTGGGAAATAACATAGGGCGTTAAGAAAAAGATCATCTAATACCTTTCTTCCCCACATTGCTTCCCACGATTATTCTAATCATTGGGAGAGGGATTGTAAGGCTTTAACCATTTAAAAACAGGCTCCAAAGGCTGCCAAAATTCACTCTACTCATTTTACGCTGCCTTTTAGCTCTATATACTGTATGGGTAAAACGGCGCCATTATAGATTGAACGCGACAATGTGTGAGTGGGTCGTGCAGCGCATTCGTTAATTGCGTTAAATATTGTAACGTGATAAATGTAAAAAATAATAATTCTCGCCGTTAACGCGATAAATTTGATAACCCTACTTTAAGCTTAAACTAAAGACTCTGGAAGAGTAACACATTATGTTTGTAACGTTAAATACAATTAGAAAACGATTTAATTAAAAAAAAATATATATATATATTATCAAAAGGCATGTCCGATATTTTTTTGCCGATTCCGATACTTTGAAAATGACGTGATCGGACCCGATCGATCGGGACATCTCTACTCAATATACAACAAACTGCACAATACACTTATATGCACAACTATTATATGTATAGCATAGCACACTAGCTTGAGCTACTAAAGCATTGGCTGGCTTCTCTAACACAACAACTTAAGTTCTGTACATATGACCCTTCACCACAGAAGTAAACATATGGTGCACATCCATATGTATAAGTAAACATTAATACTTACAGACATAATTCCGAGGCGGAAACGCAACAGAAAGCATTCACGATTGTCAATGAGACCGCTACACACCGCAATGTGTATGTGAATGAGCTTGTAATGTGAACAAAACTACTGTGACAAAAAAATAGATGCAACGAATTATTCTGACCAGCAGGTGGGGGCAATGCCCCGCAAATGGTCAAATGCTTTCCTATACTAGTGTGTAAAGTCACTGTAAACTGTAAAGCCAGCACAATACATATTATCGGTCCTATTAATAATGTTATTGGATTTATCGGGATGATGTCATAATTCCTATTATCGGACCGATAATTATCGGACCAATAATTATCGTGCACCAGTACTAACGGTGTTATTTTTTTTCCCAGTAGTCAGTAATCTAATTATTTACCCCATATTTGCAATGCCGTTACAGTTACCGAGGATGTGAAGGGGCGCGTTAGCGGCGTTACTACAATTTAGTTGAATGAACCACTTGTTGTCTGATTTTGCCTGGGAGGTAGCAGAGTGGGAGGGCGGAGGAGGGAAATGCGATGCTAGGTGGCTCGGAGCGTTAGCGGAGCATTCGCATTCCCGTTAGTATTAGCATTCAGTGTGGTAAGCGTAATTTTAAACTCTCGGGTAACTTTTTTGCATAGAGTTTGTGGCGTCCAGGTGGGTACCGTTAATTGAAAATAATGTACTGTTTTCTTGTTGAGTATACATTATCACTACCAAGTTGTCGTTGTCTTTGTAGATGGTACAATATAGTAACATAAGACATTATAAGGCGCACCTGACTAAGCCGCGACCCACCAAATTTGACACTAAAACGGTATTTGTTCATCGATAAGCGGCACTGGACTATAAGCCGCAGCTGTTCTCACTGTATTATGGGATATTTACACCAACAGATATCCACCGGTAACACTTTATTTGACAGCGGCATCATAAGACTGACATTAGACCAAATGAACCACCATGAAGCTTTGAACCAATTGGCTGGAAAGCTTCACTGCTTCAAGAAGCTTCATTTGGCCATCACTGTTCTCTTGGGGGAGAAATTCAACCTCTGCTGCCAACTGCTGTACACATGGTTGTCATCCAACATGCCTCCTAATATGCATTTCCGCGCTGCAGATGTAAATAAATCAAAATTCATGATCTGTGCTAATTATTTCCTCAGTTACTGTTCTAGTTGTTTCATTAATTGCTAGTAATGGAATTTGGTAACAATTTATTTGACAGTGGCACCATCAGACTGTCATAAGACCATCATAATTATGACATGGCACTGCCATGCGCATTAATGAATGCTTATGACAGATGTCATTTTTTTTGGTCATCCGGTAAAATTCTCTCCCTTTTGAATGGTTTTAAAAGATCCGAGCTGGACATAAATGGAGTTGTTGACAAAATTCTGTCATAAGAGTTCATGAATGCTTATGATAGTGTCATGTCATAATTATGACAATTATTTTATGTCTTATGACGCCGCTGTCAAATAAAGTGTTACCTGTTAACCCAAATAAATCAACAAATCAGTTGCACTGGACTATAGACCGCAGGATTCAAAATGAGGGGAAAAGTAGCGGCTTATAGTCCAAAAATTACGGTATATATATATATTATTATTATTATTGCAAGATACAGAAACTCACAAAAGTGAGTTTTCATTTAAGTATATCTTTTCATGGGACAACACTGACAAAATGACACTTTGTCACAATGAAAAGTAGTCTGTGTGCAGCTTATATAATAGAGTTCATTTATTTTCCCCTCAAAATATAGCCATTAATATCTAAACCCCTGGCAACAAAAGTGAGTACAGCCCTTAGAAACTACATACATCCCTAAATGTCCAAATTGAGTACAGGTAATTTTCCCTCCAAAATGTCATGTGACTCGTTACAGGAGTGCTGTTAGCATTGCTGCAGAGATTGAAGGGGGGGGGGGGGTTAGCCTGTTAGTGGTTAGACCATACACCGCACTCTACATCAAATTTGTGTGCATGGCTGTCACCCCAGGAGGAAGCCTCTTCTGAAGACGGTACACAAGAAAGCCCGCAAACAGTTTGCTGAAGACATGTCAACAAAGCACATGGATTACTGAAACCATGTCCTATGGTCTGGTTAGACGGGCCGTTTTACATATAGTTGATGTGTGCACAGAGATATTGGACTGTACCAGTGATTTCTGTATGTCTTAAGAAGACACTTTAGAGTTCTTTTTTACATCTCTGAGTATTCTGCGCCGAACTCTTGGCATCATCTTTGGTGGACGACCACTCCTTGGAAGAGAAGCAACAGTGACAAACTCTCTCTGTTTGTAGACAACTTCTCTGACTGTTGTTTGATGAACATCCAGACTTTTAGAGATAGTTTTGTATCCTTTCCCAGCTTTATACAAATCAACAATCCTTGATCGCAGTTCTTTCGACAGCTGTTTTGACCGAGCCATGATGCACATCAGACAATGCTTCTCATCAAGCCAATTCTTACCAGGTGTGTGTTTTATAGTGGGCAGGGTAGCTTTAAACCAATCATCATTGATTGGGCACACACCTGACTTAAATTTTTTGGTAAAAATTGGCTTTAATTGCTCTTTAAGTCTCCTTAGGTAGAGGGTTCACTTATTTATTTCCCCCCTTCTGCTGTTTTTTATATGCTATCCTCATTAAAATATGAAAACCTATAAATGTTTTGGTGGTTTTAGTTAAACCAGACACTGTTTTTACATTTGTGTGGTTTTGACAAAGATCAGATCAGATTTGATGGGGATTTTATGCAGAAATGTAAGAAATTCCAAGAGGTTCAGATACTTTTTCATACCGCTGTAAGTGCGATCTAGGGCAGTTCTTTTGTCGGATATGTTTAGAAGTGATAGTGAAGATGAAGTGTGGGAAACAATATATGTTGTGTTGTTTAGGCTCTAGTTAATTGCAGTGTTGTTTTCGTCAAAGATGACGACAATGAAAATATTTCGTCAATATTTTTTATATGATGATAAGACAATAACGAGCTAAAAAGGTGTCTTGGAAGACTAAAACATAACGAGACAAATGCCAGTTGTCATTTGATGAGACCAGAACTAGACAAAATGGCGTCACTGTTTCAGTCACATGTTCACAATGTGTAACTTTTTTTTATTTGTAGTTAGCCTGCAACATAGCAATGTCTGGTAGTGTCCTCTACCTCTACTATCCTCATTAAAATATGAAAACCTATAAATGTTTGGGTGGTTTTAGCTAAATCAGACACTGTTTTTACACCTGTGTAATTTTGACAAAGATCAGATCACATTTGATGGTAATTTCATGCAGAAATGTGAGAAATTCCAAAAGATTCAGATACTTTTTCACACCATTATAACAGAGCCCCTTATTATTTAGCCCGTTGCTCATACTGACAGACCTTTAAATATATACTTCTTACAAGTTATATACCCAATGGATAGTGTAACTTTCTTCGCTGCCATTGATATCCAATCTATTCTATCTGCCAGCCCTCCCCTTTAAAACGATATTGACGTCTTTCCCCTTCAAGGGTAGTGAATGAATTAAGAATCCAACACCTCTACTAATTTATATTTTATACATCTCTATGGTCGATTCTTCCACAATAGCCATTATTAATCATTCATTGTTTGAATGAATGTTAGAGAAACAAAACACTACTACTGTTATTTTATATATTGTGGCGTCAAGCAGCACGGGAGTGGAAAGTAAGCATGTTTGTTAACGGCACACTTGGCAAAATTTAAATTTTAAATAAAGGTGGACATCTGGCTCATAAAGAGACGCTTCAGTGCTCGGCTGGCATCTAAAAGTGTGACTTTGTATAACCTCCGTTCCAGTAGCGACGGGGCTCAGTTTCACATAAACGCATTTCCAATACTTATTACAACTAATGACGTTCTGTCATACTCAGGGGTGAAAGTGGTTAGAATTTCTTGCCGGAACTCCCCGACGTGAAGGTCGCCACGGAGCCAGAAATTTTATTTATCCATCTCCTAATTTTGATTTTCCCTCATTTCCTCACATACTAAATGCCAAATTTCAATTTTAACTACTTAAGAACATAGGATGTATATTAAAATTGAAGATAATGTAAACATTTTCTTTCTGTTGTATTTTTTTAAATAATAAAGATATAAGTAACATACATTCAGAAAAATAAGTACAAATGACTTATATTATGCAGAGTGACATGAAATATATTTTGAAGATCGCGCAAACATTGACTTTTTTAAATTAAAAGGAAATGAATAAGTAGCCCATTGCTTCTCAATTATTTTGTTACGCCCCCCCAAGGAAGACGTAAATGTTTCGCGCCCCCCCCCAAACTCTCTGCCGCCATTGTAAATAGTATCATTTGTCTATTACTATTATACGTATGCCTCTGCCTAACATTGTGTCCTTTTTTTCTATTAAAGAAAAAAAGTAACAGACCAATTTATAATAAAGTATAACTTTATTAACATTGTTTTGTTTGTAATAGAAAAGATTTAACGCGCATCAATTTGCCTGAATTAAAAAAAAAAAAAAAAAAAAAAGTCACATCCAAACTAAAAATACACTCAAGGTACATTTTTGACCATTTGAGACTGAAAAATAAAATTGGCAGCTAAGATGTTCTGAAGCTCCCCATCAGAGCAAATAAAACTAAATATGATAAATAAGCCACCTTTACTCTTTCCTTGCTCTTAAAGATTGGATCCATTTTCTGTTGCATTGCCCTTTTTTCGCTGTTTCATGTTTCAGAAATAATGTACATTTGAACCAATCAGAGCTAACTATCTCTGGTGACCACTTGTCAGTATGTCAGCCAATTGAACGGATAAATAAGTCCAGGCGTTTCGCTTTGCTGCAACGTGACTCGTCATCGTCAAACTCATAACTGCAGCAGCCGGGGAAAACTCCATGCCGTCCGTGGAATAAAATAAATAATAAATATCAGTGGAAATGGATTACGCTACACTAGCAATTTATTATGCTTGTTGTTAACACTTGTGTATGTAAATCTGATTGTTGTAGATTTTTTTCTTCTTGGAGATAAAATGCATATGTAGCAGCTTTGTATTTTTTCTTTTTTTTTTACATAGCGTTTTGACAGTTGCCGTCATATTTTCGGAATCAATGCACCGTATACCGGAACAACATTCCGGCCCTGAATCTGCGTTCTGGCCCTGATTCTTATACCGGAACTGCGTTCCAGCCCTGATTCTTATACCAGAACTGCGTTCCTGGCCTATCCCGCCCACTTTCACCCCTGGTCATACTTTGTAATAGTTGTTTCAAAAGGTTGTTTTTAAATAGTTTGAGCTTGTTTCTTTTGCATGACCTTTAGACTGCATGCTTATTGAGCTTTGTCAATACAGTGGAACCTTTAACGAAATCCATTTTAGGATAATTGATGACTTCAATACAAAATTTTCTCATGGGAAATAAATATTTGATTTGTCCCAGGGCTTACTCTCGCACTCATAAATCCTTTATTAACCTAATTGCGTTGTTATTATAGTATTTCCCCCCCATTATTATAGTACCGAATGTAGTGTCCCAATATTGCTTCATTATTAAAGATTCCCCTGGCTCCTATTAAGTCCTCATCCAATTTCCTCGCCATCAACTGAGTTTCTCTTAAACATACTCTTCATCAACACACTCGCTCATTAAAGTCGTGCTACCGTTAGCGCACGCCGAAGTCGACAGCAGACAGGCGCTGACAGATGAGCGGCGATGGCTGTACCTCCGCTGAGTTAAATCAATTAGCCCCCCTCCTGCGGCGTTAGCAGGTCCGCCCGGTTCACGGGGTGAGCCGTTGGTTTGCCGTGTACTGCAAACACATTACTGTAAGGCATCTGGTGGGACTGGAGCCAAGTCTGAAAGGAGAAGTGAATTGGATTTCTCATGAATGGGGCTGTAATGTACTGTACAGTACAGTGTACTTACAAGTTGAACACGCGTCATGGTTTGGGCTCTGCCCCTCGTGTTATTTAATTTCAAAACCAGACGGAGGAACTAATGCATTTTCACGCAAATAGTATGTAGCCCAATTTGAGCAGCGCCTGTTCTTGATTGGAGATCTTTTCCTCTCATGCATTCATTACCAGCCTCATTATCTCATTGTCCTGTAAACCAGAGCACAAGAAGATAAGACTTGTGTTTGACTTGACTGATATGTAAGCAGATAGGCTGTTCAGCCATCTATTACATGTGAATGATGAAGGTGAGACTGGAATACAATGGAACCCTCTACGGTCCAACACCATCTATTTTGAGATGTAGGTCGATCTCCCATTTGTTCGAATACGGAGATCATTTATAATATTTTTTTGCTATTTTTAACAACTATGTACAGTGGGGCAAATAAGTATTTAGTCAACCACCAATTGTGCAAGTTCTCCTACTTGAAAAGATTACAGAGGCCTGTAATTGTCAACATGGGTAAACCTCAACCATGAGAGACAGAATGTGGAAAAAAAAAAACAGAAAATCACATTGTTTGATTTTTAAATAATTTATTTGCAAATCATGGTGGAAAATAAGTATTTGGTCAATACCAAAAGTTTTTCTCAATACTTTAGTATGTACCCTTTGTTTGCAATAACGGAGGCCAAACTTTTTCTGTAACTCTTCACTCTTCGCTTGGAGTGAAGAAATCAACTGTGGAAGCAATTATTAGAAAAAGGAATACATAAAAGACCACTGATAACCCCCCTCGATCTGGGGCTCCATGCAAGATCTCATCCCGTGGCGTCAAAATGATAACAAGAACAGTGAGCAATCACACGGGGGGACCTAATGAATGACCTACAGAGAGCTGGAACCACAGTAACAAAGGCTACTATCAGTAACACAATGTGCCGCCAGGGACTCAAATCCTGCACTGCCAGACGTGTCCCCCTGCTGAAAAAAGTACACGTCCAGGCCCGTCTGCGGTTCACTAAAGAGCATTTGGATGATCCAGAAGAGGACTGAGAGAATGTGTTATGGTCAGACTGAAGGAATTTAGTCCTCCCAGCCCAAACTGCACGGGGAGGCCGGCAACAGAACGGAAATGTGCTCCGTCGCTGACTCCCCCGAGGAGCCAGGCTAAGGAGGAAGCTAAACTCCGCGCGTTCCTGTGTTAACCCTTTGCACACTGACTCCATGTTTCAAAAGCTTGAAGAACACTCGCCGAAAACAGGTTGACAATTTATTCGTCGACAATGGTCAAAAACAAGGCAAAAACAGACGACGGAGGGACAATTCTGGATCCAAAACAAGGCTACATGTTTCCGAGCAGAAGAAAATCTGTCTTATCTCAGTGTCCAGTCTTTTTGAAGTCTTTGCTGACGCGGGTCTCGTCGAAGGCGTTTCTGGGCGTTGCTTTGGGGCCGCCCCCGCTGTGGCCGGTTTTGGGCGGTTTAGGTTCGTGCGCGGATTGGGACGCCCGCTATCAACTTTGCTGTCCGGGCTGGTGGTGCTTGTTTTAGGACAAAGCGCTTTGTCCTTGGAGTTTGCTGAGAGCAGATTCCCCGAGTATGTGCGTCACTCTTGTGATAAGACGGCATTGTGTATCTCTATTTCTTCTCATTAAACTATGGTGTGCTATTTATTTTATATTAGTAGTGTAGTCCTACCGTAAATATGAAAATGATACACATTTCCTGATTAATTATATTACGTGTGTTAGCCTAATGCAAACAGTTAGACGGTGCCTACGAAAACCTGTACCATATGTATGTGTTAGACTATATATGTGTTAGACTAATGCAAACAGTTATATGGTGTGTGCGATGACGATATCGTTTCGAAACCAAAATAGAACTTTTTGGTAGAAACACAGGTTCTCGTGTTTGGAGGAGAAAGAATACTAACTTGCATCCGAAGAACACCATACCCACTGTGAAGCATGGGGGTGGAAGCATCATGCTTTGGGGCTGTTTTTCTGCAAAGGGACCAGGAGAGACTGATCTGTGTAAAGGAAAGAATGAATGGGGCCATGTATCAAGAGATTTTGAGTGAAAATCTCATTCCATCAGCAAAGGCATTGAAGATGAGACGTGGCTGGGTCTTTCAGCATGACAATGATCCCAAACACACAGCAAGGGCAACAAAGGAGTGGCTTCGTAAGAAGCATTTCAAGATCCTGGAGTGGCCTGGCCAGTCTCCAGATCTCAACCCCGTAGAAAATCTGTGGAGGGAGTTGGAAGTCCGTGTTGCCCAACGACAGCCCCAAAACATCACCGGTCTAGAGGAGATCTGGATGGAGGAATGGGCCAAAACACCAGCAACAATGTGTGAAAAGCTTGTGAAGCGTTACAGAAAACGTTTGGCCTCCGTTATTGCCAACAAAGGGTACATAACAAAGTATTGAGATGAACCTTTGGTATTGCCCAAATACTTAATTTCCACCATGATTTGCAAATTCTTTAAAAATCATACAATGTGATTTTCAGTTTTTTTTTTTCCCCCACATTCTGTCTCTCATGGTTGAGGTTAACCAATGTTGTCAATTACAGGCGTCTCTAATCATTTCAAGTGGGAGAACTTGCACAATTAGTGGTTGACTAAATACGTATTTGCCCCACTGTACATTAGTTATTGTTTTAAAATGCATTGACTCATGTTAATTAAGGGACCCTTATTGTAAAGTGTTACCGAGTCATTTGTAGTTTGATCGGCATGTTTGTTTTTGAAAGATTACCGGAGAAAACTTGCAGAAATATAATGGTTTGTATGCAAGGGCGTGTCTATAATGTCCCACTTCCGCTTTAAGATCTGACTTCACGGTCTAAAAATAGCATTCATGCAGTACGCTATTGGTCCACGTCGGTAATGTTTATATTTCCCTCCTTTATTTCCGATAAATGTGCATCTACTTCCTGCGTGTGACACGGTTTCTGCTCCCGGCGTCCTGCGAAGAGCGCTGAGCCAACGTAGGTAATCATGAAAGTGGGGATCGACTAATTTTTGGAAGTGCTCTCCGGCGTTTCGCTTAGTAGTTGTTGTCACTTTTGAAAGCTTTAAAAAAATTACCAAAAGTATCCCTCTTGCCTCTTCTGTCTTCAGGTGGTTTTGGCTAAGCAAAGCAAATGACCATCTCTAAAGTGCTAGTCACATGATCGGTTCGAAAAATAATTTTGACCCGTTATAAAAATATTTTTGTTAATTTCATTCATTTTTGTTTTTTGTCTTATTACTTTACAACTCATTAACAACATTTTTCCCACCAAAGTCTTAATTCTAAATTCATATATGGGAAAGTCAATTACATGCAATGACATTTTCTGCCACCAGGGGGCTATGCCTCCCGGCCCCCCCTAATCTCCACGTATGGGCGGGGCTTTTGTTTTTCTGATACAGGGCCAGCCATCATGTACATGCAATAACAAAACGAAATAGGCAAAACATGCTGATGACCCCGAAATGCAGTGTCAGCAATAAAATGAACTTAGAGATAGATATCTGCTCTAAGATATCTGCTCTGATAGTAGCTTAGTCCATGCTCGTACATACAGGCATCCCAGCTGTATGTTTTTCTGTCTCTTGAATATTCCAGCCAGAAATATATGTATAATAATAATACTTTGAAAATGAGTGTTGTTTTTTTTTTTTTATATCCCCCATCATTTTTTCGGGTAATTCTAAATCAGGCCTTAGCCAAGATCGTCGTCTATTGAATATGGCACGCCCGGTGGTGGCTCTGTTAGACTAAATCTCCGCTCACCATTGTTGTAAATGTTGTCTTTTATTGTCTTTCTAAAACTGCATTTGTAAATGTTCTCCTTTATTGGTTATCTAAGTATTTACTATTAATTTTGGCACTCCTGTGACTCCATACGATGCATGCTAGCTACAGTGTTGTCACAGATTACTTGAAAAAGTAATTTAATTACTGATTACTGATTACGTCTCAAAAAAGTAATCTAGTTACTTAACTGATTACTTCATTATCAAAGTAACTAAGTTACTTTAAAAGTAACCTATCAGTTACTTTTTACCCATTTTTCTCCCTTTGCCGCCTCAACATAAGAATGACAACAGAAAAATGTCATCTAATGTAATTGACTTTCCGATGATTGAATTTCAAGGGGAATATCAGAATTTCGCGCTAGCTTAGCCACTCCGGAGCCCTGAAACTAAGAAATATCTGACAAACTGCTTGGAATTTGTTGAAATCAACTCCACCGACCAATTAAACCCAGCTAACTCCAAGATTAGGCCTAATGTCAAAACTTCTGAATTTCGGTTTATCAACACATCAGTGCCAATGTAAAACAATGCAAACTGACGGCACAATAATCAACAACACACAAGTGGGTTGTACAGTGCAATAAACACAAAGGTGGCGGCGGGCGCGGATGCGCGTACAGACGTGCACATTAACAACCTGGAAGTACTCCTCTCAACACACACGCGGTAAATTTGGCCACAAAACATGGCGGCAACTAAGCACTTTACACTCAGTCGGACTTACAACACACCCCACAGATGCTAAACGAACACATCACCTCACGGCGTAAATGTGCAACACGCATATGATGTAAACAAAGCTTGCCAACTTGGAGCGATGACTACCCGTCGTTGCTTCGGCAAAGCTACGACGGCCGCGCATGTGGGGGTTCCAACCTTTTGCTGATACCCTCCAGAATGAAGGAAAAATACTCACCTTCATTCATGGATATCCACAGATCAACATTCCCTTGCAACGTCTCAACACTCGGCGCAAATGTCCCCCCGCCTCAGTCCCACAACACGTGACGCGAGACCAAAACAGGAAATAGCTAAGAGGTTGTCATGGAAACACGTACCGGGAACCTTTTATTTTAGCATTTTCTATTCAAAATGCTCCTCATACATGACTACAGTATTCTTCATTCTACATACGTTATGAGGCAATGAAAAAATTGTAACGCAGAGACACTAAGGAAACTAACTTTAATCAGATTACTGGTGTAGAAAAATGAACGTGTTAGATTACTCATTACTGAAAAAAGTAATCAGATTACAGTAACGTGTTACTAACTAACGCGTTACTGACAAGACTGGTTAGCTACACATAAAAATGTTACACATTGTGAACATGTGACTGAAACAATGGCGCATTTTTTCTCGTTCTAGTCTCGTCAAATGACAACCGGCATTCGTCTTGTTAGGTTTAGTCTCCCAAGACATGAAAACAACACTGCACATAATTATAGCCTAAACCACACAATGTACTTTGTTAACCAAACTTCATCTTCAGTCTTGTAAACAAATCTGTCCAAAGGGCTGCCCTACTTTGCACTTTTTTGATTTACCATGCAGAAAATCCGGTACCTTATTTCACCATATGTTATAGTTTTAGTGCAGGGAACACAACACGAGCAGAGCATTTTATTTATTCAAACTTTTTGTAACTACTCAAGCCTGCAGGATTGAGATGAAAGAATCCACACACACAGGGCAGATAGCGAAAAGATGAAACAAAGATCAGCTCCAGTCTCGTAATCCAGGATTTGTGTTTGAGTCTCTGCAGATGTCTACTGTTTGATTGCCTGCGTGGATCACATCTGGCCTTGTGGCACGCCTTCCTTTGCAAGCAAACACCATGTGAGCGTCCAAACTATAAGATTGGCATTTGTTTAGTAATTCTTTGATCAACCATGGGAAAAATTAACAAAAATTGTTTTTTAACAGGATTGGTGAATAAGCAGCATTTTGTATTTGTGGTTGTTAATCTCCCTCACAGTCTAGAGCAGTGGGACAGTTGGGGTGGCAACCTCACTGGGAGCCGCAATCACACATTGATGTTTAAATATATTACTATGATATATACTAATATATTAGGGCTGTCAAACGATTAAAATTTTTAATCGAGTTAATCACAGCTTAAAAATTAATTAATTGTAATTAATCGCAATTCAAACCATCTCTAAAATATGCCATATCTTTCCGTAAATTATTGTTGGAATGGAAAGATAAGACGTAAGACGGATATATACATTCAACATCCTGTACTTAAGTACTGTATTTGTTTATTTTAACAATAAATCCACAAGATGGCATTATTATTAACATTCTTTCTGGTAAAGGGATCCACAAGAAAGACTTGTAGTTCTTAAAAGATAAATGTTAGTACAAGTTATACTAATTTTATATTAAAACTAGGGCTGTCAAACGATTAAAATGTTTAATCGAGTTAATTACAGCTTAAAAATTAATCGCAATTAATCGCAATTAATCGCAATTCAAACCATCTCTAAAATATGCCATATTTTTCTGTAAATTATTGTTGGAATGGAAAGATAAGACACACGACGGATATATAGAGTTGTGGTCAAAAGCTTGTTTGTAAGTGACTTGTGAAGAACAATTTCATGGCTCTCTTGAGTTTCCAGTTATTTCTACAACTCTGATTTTTCTCCGATAGAGTGATTGGAACAGATACTTCTTTGTCACAAAAAACATTCATGAAGTTTGGTTCTTTTATGACTTTATTATGGGTTAACAGAAAAAGTGATCAAATCTGCTGGGTCAAAAATATACATACATGGATCTGAAAAAGCGAATCATTGACTTCAACAAGTCAGGAAAGTCACTTGGAGCCATTTCAAAGCAGCTGCAGGTCCCAAGAGCAACAGTGCAAACAATTGTTTGTAAGTATAAAGTGCATGGCACTGTTTTGTCACTGCCACGATCAGGAAGAAAACGCAAGCTATCACCTGCTGCTGAGAGAAAATTGGTCAGGAGGGTGAAGATTCAACCGAGAATCACCAAAAAGCAGATCTGCCAAGAATTAGAAGCTGCTGGAACACAGGTGTCAGTGTCCACAGTCAAGCGTGTTTTGCATCTCCATGGACTGAGAGGCTGCCGTGCAAGAAAAGCTTGCTCCAAAAGCGGCACCTTAAGGCTCGACTGAAGTTTGCTGCTGATCACATGGACAAAGATAAGACCTTCTGGAGGAAAGAATGCCCAGCAATATGTTTGGAGGAGGAAAGGTGAGGCCTTTAACCGCAAGTACACCATGCCTACCGTCAAGCACGGTGGTGGTAGTATTATGCTGTGGGGCTGTTTTGCTGCCAATGGAACTGGTGCTTTACAGAGAGTAAATGGGATTATGAAGAAGGAGGATTACCTTCAAATTCTTCAAGATAACCTAACGTCATCAGCCCGAAGATTGGGTCTTGGGCGCAGTTGGGTGTTCCAACAGGACAATGACCCCAAACACACATCAAAAGTGGTAATGGAATGGCTATATTAGGCTAGAATTAAGGTTTTCAAATGGCCTTCCCAAAGTCCTGACTTAAACCCCATTGAGAACTTGTGGACAATGCTGAAGAAACAAGTCCATGTCAGAAAGCCATCAAATTTAAATGAACTGCACCAATTCTGTCAAGAGGAGTGGTCAAAGATTCAACCAGAAGCTTGTGGATGGCTACCAAAAGCGCCTAATTGAAGTGAAAATGGCCAAGGGACATGTTACCAAATATTAGCGCTGCTGGAAACTCAAGAGAGCCATGACATTATGTTCTTCACAAGTGTATGTAAACTTTTGACCACAACTCTACAAACAACATACTGTACATAAGTACTGTATTTTATTGTAACAATAAATCCACTAATGGCATTAACATTCTTTCTGTTAAAGTAATCCACGGATAGAAAGACTTGTAGTTCTTAAACGATAAATGTTATAGTTACAAGTTATAGTAATTTTATATTAAAACCCCTCTTCATGTTTTCGTTTTAATAAAATTTGTAAAATTTTCAATCAAAAGTAGATAATAAGGATAAAAATAATAATAAAAACAGAGTGACCAAAGTTTTACGTGTATTTTGCATAGCTATTTTGATATGGAATGCCAGTTCATTTTGCATTGTTGTTTAACTGTGTGTCAGAATAGGGCCTCATTACTATAGACCAGGGGTGGGCAAACCGGTCTTCGAGGGCCGCATTGAGTCCTGGTCTTTGTTCCAACTGACCCAACACAGATAGTTTAACCAATGCGGTTTCAGCAGAAATGAGAAGCACCTGACTGCAATCGACTGATTGCACTTGTAAAATAGCAGATTAGTGAAAAGGTGTCCTCTTAATGGGTTGCAACAAAAACCCGCACCCACTGCGGCCCTTTGTGGAATAGTTTGCCCACCACTGCTATAGACTGAAGTGCTTTTCTTTTTGTGAACATTATTTTTTGGGGGGGAGAGATAGGAATATTATTTTTGTTGTCCTTTCACTAAACGATACTTATGTTTGTCGTGAAGGAGTTGCCAATAAAAGGCGCGGTCCAAAGAACGCCTGTGTCCACTCGCCTTTGCTGTATAACATATATCTGTACATATCTTACCCAAAATACAACAAGAGACACTTAATTGCCACTAAAAGAAAGAAGACTTACTGAAAAATGTGTGGAGCACAAATAGCAAGTTGCATTGCATTGTGAATACAGCATAAATGTCTCACAACTACTAATTCTCCCACGTTTAGAAGAAATAACATGAGTATGGAACGGCGCTGCCCCCAAGCGGCCGGTGGCATTCTCTTCACTCTTAATGTCCATAAACGGCCTCATTGTAATCTGTTTGAGGCAATATGCGAGCGGGTCATTCAGTGCATGCGTTAACGTGATAAATACAAAAAATAATTGCCGCCTGTTAAACGTGTTAAATTTGACAGCCCTATATAGACATATATATATATATATATATATATACACAGTATATAACAGAAACGGTAACAGTGGCAGTCAGATACCATTGTAATTCTTTTCAGGTCATTCATTGTCAGACAGAAGCAGTACGGCACAACATTACGCTAAAAAAATAAGTTAAAAATATAAAACGCCATTAATGAAACAACTAAAACAGTAACTGAGGAAATAATGAGCACAGGACATGAATTTTGATTGTAATTTACGTCTGTAGTGCTGCAATGCATGCTAGGAGGCATGCTGGACAACAACAGTATTGACAAGAAGTGGCAGCAGAGGTTGACTGTCTCCCCTAAGGGAGCAGTGATGGCCAAATAAAGCTTCTTGAAGCAATGAAGCCTTGCAGCCAATTGGTTCAAAGCTCCATGGTGGGTCATTTGGTCGTATGACAGTCGTATGATGCCGCTGTCAGATAAATTGTTGCCGGTTAATATCTTTTGGTTTAAATATCCCATAATACAGTGAGGACAGCTGCGATTTATAGTCCAATGTGGCTTATCTATAAACAAATGTCGTTTTCGTGTCAAATTTGGTTGGTGGCGGCTTATAGTCAGTTGAGTCTTGTAGGCTATATCGTATATATTCATTCTGTGGTGCATATTTGATTTAGCAAAGGAGTTAGCCTCTTTTTGGTATGTAGAATGAGTGTTCACATTTTATTCACAGAATAATCATGCAGGTCATGAATTCACTAACTATGTAAAGTCACGGTCGCGTTTCGGAACATGTACCCACAAGACTTTACACAGTGGCCTGAATGCACTTTATGTCGCTTGTATTTCAATCAAATTGGAGTTCATAAGGAAAAAAGATACAGTCATAAAAAGCCAATGCCGTTTTTTATATAAATGTGAAAGTAAATACTAAATCATTCAAATTCAATAACAAATTAAAGCCATGTTCTGACAAGCCAATCTTCTCCTTTTATCTCTCTGTTGCATCCTTGTGTGAGCGTGCTCAAATTTGTGGTAAACCTTCATGATTGCTGTGGACACACATATTAGATAAGGAGAGTAAAAGCTCGCTCTTAAAAGCTCCTGGCGCAAAATCCTGCATCCTACATTTGGCCACCTGTCACCCCTACTGTGGATCCAGAATGCTTGAAATTGCTATCAATAGGGTAGGACAAGAATTGTATGCCATTGCATTGCCTTGGGAATGAATAGTGACTGCTAAGAGATGCTGGCGTCATGAAATGCCACAGAAAGAAATCAATGAACACAAGTTTTTCATTAAAGGATGCTTTGTAGAGGCTCAACCTGTATGGAACTGCAAACAGAGGGCGAGGTTTTCGAATCTGATCTTGTTTAAATTAAGTGTAATTCGTTCAATAACACATCCCAGCAAGAACAGAGAAATTTGATAAGATGCTCTAGAATTGCTGTTGTTCTAACATTCCCTAAATTGAAAAAAATTAATCCAAAAGAAAGGGTGGTTGACTTTTGCTGTAACTGCCTTGTTCATTCCTTGTACAGAGTGAATTCTGAATGTGTGGTCTCTAGATGATGTCAAATTGTAGGTAGTCCCTGGGTTACAAATGAGTTCCATTCCTAGTCTGGCGATGTAGCCCGAATTTCCGCGTAAATCGGAATTAACCATTAAGTCCCTCTAGATACAAAATAACTGTCCAAAAACATGTGTCATACGCAGTGTTGTCACAGATTACTTAAAAAATTAATGTAAGCACTGATTACTGATTACGCCTACTTCAAAAGCAATTTATCTGTTACTTGTTGCCAATTTTTCTCACTTAGCTGCCTAAACATTAGAATGACAACAGAAAAATGTCATCGCATGTACCATACTTTTCGGACTGTAAGGCGCACCTTACTATAAGCCACCACCCACCAAATTTGACACAAAAATCGAATTTGTTCGTAAATTAGTCGCACTGGAATATAAGCTGCAGCTGTCCTCACTGTATCATGGGATGTTTACACCAAAAAAATTTAACCGGTAACACTTTATTTGACAGCGGCATCATAAGACTGTCATTAGACCAAATGAACCACATGAAGCTTCAAGAAGCTTCATTTGGCCATCACTGCTCCCTTGAGGGAGACAGTCAACCTCTGCTGCCACATGCTGTCAACATTGTTGTCGTCCAACATACCTCCTAGCATGCACTGCAGCACTACAGATGTAAATTGCAATCAAAATTCATGTCCTGTGCTGATTATTTCTTCAGTTACTGTTCTACTTGTTTCATTAATAGCTAGTTATGGTATTTGGCAACACTTAATTTGACAGTGGCACCATAAGGCTGTCATAAAACCACCACAAATATGACATGACACGGCCATGAGCATTAAAGGGTACCTCGGAGAGAATGGCATGTAGTTTTTAAAAGATAAATGTTAGTACGAGTTACAGTAATTTGATATTAAAACCCCTCTTTATGTTTTCGTTTTAATAAAATTTGTAAAATTTTAAATCCAAAAATAAACTATTAGCTCGCCATTGTTGTCGACGTCGCACGGCGGTGACGTCACATTGCCACGCTGCCGTACTTCACAGTGTCACTCTTTAACTATGTAAGGTAGTGATTTAAAGGTGTCATTGGCGAGTTTTAAATTAATAGGAGGTCAAGCCAATGAGTGCGTTTTGTCCCTCGACTGTAGTGTTGTCTCCTGATAAAGGCTGCCAGCATCATATTATGTATATATTGTGTATATTTTGACTAAATAGTGCCATCCAGTGTATTTGTTAAGCCAAACGAGTTCCTAAAATGCTTAAATAGAACTTGACCAAAGTCTGAGTAAGTTTTATGTGTATTTTGCATATCTGTTTTGATTGTGAATGCCAGTTCGCTTTGCATTGTTGCTTAACTGTGTGAGAATAGGGCCTCATCAATACAGATTGACGCATATTTCTTTTTGTGAATATAATTTTTGAGAGATGAATATTTATTTTTGTTATGATATGTTACTTATATATGATACTTTAGTTTGTTGTGAAGGAGTTGCTGAAGCTTATGCCAATAAACGGGGCGGTCCGAGTTACGCCTGTGTCCACTCTCCTTTCTCTCTGCCTTACACCCCATTGTGGATTAAGGGAAAACTACAGCGTCAGTCAAGGGACAAAACGCACTCATCGGCTTGAGCCCTAATTCATTTAATACTTGCCATTGACACCTTGTGGCGTATTTAAATCACTGCCTTACATAAATAGTTGTTCGTTTTTTTTTTTTCGAGTGACACGTGGAATTTTGGCAGTGCGGCCATGTGACATCACCGCCCAGCGACGTCAACAACAATGGTGACCTACTAGTTAAAATAATTTTACAAATATTATTGAAAGGAAAATATTGAGGTTTTTTAAAATATAAAATTATTATAACAAGTACTAACATTTATCTTTAAAGAACATGTCTTTCTATTCGTAGTACCCTTTAATAAATTCATTAATGCCTATGATAGTGTCATAATTATGACAGTCTTATGGCAGTCTTATGATGCCGCTATTTAATAAAGTGTTACCTATGTATTCACCCAAATAAATAAACAAATAAGCCACACTGGACTATATGCCGCAGGATTCAAAATGAGGGAAAACAGTAGCGGTTTCAGTGTTTCTGTGTGTTTTCAGTGTAAATCTACTAAAAATTAGTGAAATTATCTGCCAGTGCTTCAGGTAAATGTTACTCAGATTTTTTGAAATAAGAAAAATCACTATCTGAAAATAAGCTCAACAGACTTATTTTAAGCAAAAAGTTTGTATATTCAATCTTTTAAAAAAGAAATTTTCTTAATTCAAGAATAGATACTTTTAAAAATATTTTAAAGTATTTCTTCTTGATTTAGGTGAAAAATGACAAACTTTTAGATGTTTGTGCTTAACACCAGAAGTACCAAGGGTAGATCAGTTGATACAAATCACTTTTGTAACCAGAGAAGGGTCAACTGACCCTAATCAGTATATCTTTTGTGAGCACTGAGGTCCTCATTAGTCATTCCCATTTACACTCGCAAAACCACAGGGTTGGATTGCTCCAATTAGCATCTTGAGTGTTTGCCTTGGCTTTGTTGGACAGTGGACCGCTCAGGCAGGCAGTCGGGTGGACAACCTTTTTACATACAGTATTCCAAAAGCTGCAGTTTGCCTACTGTATATACTGTATACTGAAGCTTGTGTTTGCTGTACAAAACAGCTGTTTGAGCTGCTGTGAAAAGTTCAAAGGTCATTGTGTGCTTCAACATAATATACTGTGAACCTTGACAACTGAGTGTTAGACTTGTCAAGACAAAGTAAAGGTGCTTGATGGGATTTGTCCCAGATGTTCTAACACACAGTTTTTTTTTTGTTTTTTTTTTTGTTTTTTTGATGTAGACAGTCCAGTTTCACTACAGTTCTGGATGCTAGTCGTAGTTTCATGCCACATGGCCCTCTCATCATTTTTACACTAACTCAGTAGTTAACAAGTCTTGATTTAACAATATTCAAGATGCTCATTGCAGCGATCCAGAGTGAACCCCCCTCCCCTTCACACCTAGGCTGCTTGATTGCGTGTTCTATTTATTGACAAAGCCAAGTAGTCAGTTTGGTATCGGGGTCATTTGATGCCTTTCTGATATTTCTTTATAGCAAAAAAAAAAAAAAAAAAAACCCTGGTAGTTCCAGTGTTATTAAGAACAAATGGTAATATTTGCTAAAGGTAAGTGGAAGAATCTGACGCATTAATCTGTTAACTAGCCTTTAAAACTCAAAACAAGATGAAGAAAATAATTCGACTAGATTTAAGAAAACATTAAGACGTTATAAATTTGCAATGTGAAAGTTAGTATAAGTCAATACAGATTTACAGTATATTGCATTAATCATGTAGCCTATCAAATAATAAGGTTCTTATTGGTTGGTCTTATTAATATCCCGTCCGCAGCAAAAAGTGTACAAGCAGGTTATGCTGTTATATCGTCCGTACCAATATTAAGACTAGGGTTGTTCCGATCATGTTTTTTTGCTCCCAATCCGATCCCGATCGTTTTAGTTTGAATATCTGCCGATCCTGATATTTCCCGATCCGATTGCTTTTTTTTTTTTTGCTCCCGATTCAATTCCAATCATTCCCGATAATTTTTCCCGATCATATATATTTTGGCAATGCATTAAGAAAAAAATGAATAAAACTCTGACGAATATATACATTCAGCATACAGTACATAAGTACTGTATTTGTTTATTATGATAATAAATCCTCAAGATGACATTTTCATTATTAACATTCTTTCTGTGAGAGGGATCCACGGATAGAAAGACTTGTAATTCTTAAAGGATAAATGTGACTTTGTATATTGTGACTAAATATTGCCATCTAGTGTTTTTGTTGAGCTTTCAGTAAATGATACTGTAGCCATGCCCAAATGCATGATGGGAAGTGCCACCATGACTGTGCGTCGTGGTACCAATTGATATATCGTCTCTGCGTTGGAAAATAACGTAGGGTGTTAAATAAAAAACTACTAACTTTCTTCCCCACATTGCTTCCCACGATATTTCTAATCATAGGGAGAGGGATTAGAAGGCTTTAGTCAATTTAAAAAAAGGCTCCAAAGGCTGCCAAAATTCACTCTACTCATTTTACGCTGCCTTTTAGCTCTATATATAGGTAAAACGGAGCAGTTACAGATTGAACGCGACAATGCGTGAGTGGGTTGTGCAGTGCATGCGTTAAAGTGCACTTTGCACTTTACCAACTTAGCTGTATGAGCTGGATGGATGCTCCAAACAAAGTTTTGTTGTGCTTTTTTGTGACAATGACAATAAATATTCTGAATCTGAAATATTTTAACGTGATAAATTTTTTACAAAATTAACGGGATAAATTTGATAACCCTACCTTAAGCTTAAACTAAAGACTCTGGATGAGTGTAACATATTATGTCTGTAACGTTAAATACAATTAGAAAACAATTTAATTAAAAAATATATATATATTAAAAAAGGCATGTCCGATATTTTTTTTGCTGATTCCGATACTTTTAAAAAGACGTGATCGGACCCGACACTCTAAGACCAAACCTACGCCCTTCCTGTGATTACAAAGTCCTTCCATTCATGCTAAAAAGGGCTGAATTGAAGTGAATATACATTAACCTTGCAAGGAATTTTGGTCATCAGGCATGTGATGAGACTAAATAAATGAAACTGGCAGTAGATAAGTGTGTGTTAGTGTTGAATCCAAATTTTCCATTTACAGGTTGATATTGGTCATGATTCATGTGGGTATTGTTTTTACTGTATATGAATGGACGAAGGGATGATGACGAAAAGCAGTTCAATGCAAGTTTTTTTCTCCTTTGTGTTTCACATACAGAACCAGAACAAGGATGAAGAGGTATACGGACCAAGCCTTAACTGGACCACGTAACTGTTGACTGGCTTCACTTGGACTCCGCCTGAGATACCGGCTTGACAACAAGCCGACCTGTATATCTGTTGTCATCATCTTACCGCACGCAGCTCGGCGCCTCGCCTTATTGAAACGGAGAAGCCCATTAAAGCGTTTGATAGATACGAAGGTTTGGCGTTGAGGTGTTGTTGCCGGCCGGCTGCAGCTTAGATGCGATAAGAGGAGTGGAAAGAAAAGGAACAAAAGTGGCCCTCTGACAGAAGCAGAATACAAATGAGGATCCATGGCTCCTGCCGCAATGCAAGCGGGACTTAATCGATAGCAGAAAACTAAAATGGACAAATAAGTTGGCTTCAATTACAAGACCATTAGCTCGGAACCTGAAATGATGGGATCAGATGGATGTGAAATACAAGGCAACGGGGTATTGAACCCTGTACTCCCGGGTTTGCAATGAGGCTCTTCTAATGGTGTAGGGGGTCACGAGCAAGATGGAGTTATACAATAGCTCCCTGGACTACTTCATCAGCAACACGACAGAGATTCCCGATCCTACCGCCGCGTCTCCGTATTGGAGTGGGGCCTGGATTCTGGGCTTTCAGATCTCCCTGTCTGTGCTCCTTGGCTTGGTGACCTTCGCCACGGTGCTGTCCAACGCCTTCGTCATCGCCACCATCTTCCTGACGAGGAAGCTGCACACGCCCGCCAACTTCTTAATTGGCTCGCTGGCCGTCACCGACCTCCTGGTGTCCATCTTGGTGATGCCCATCAGCATCGTGTACACGGTGAGCAAGACCTGGTCGCTGGGGCAGATCGTGTGCGACATCTGGCTGTCGTCCGACATCACCTTCTGCACGGCGTCCATTCTCCACCTTTGTGTCATCGCCCTGGACCGCTACTGGGCCATCACGGCCGCGCTGGAGTACTCCAAACGCCGCACCATGCGCCGAGCCGGGATCATGATCGGTGTAGTGTGGGTGATCTCCATATCGATTTCCATGCCTCCGCTCTTCTGGCGGCAGGCCAAAGCCCACGAGGAGCTAACTGAGTGCTTGGTGAATACAGATCAGATCTCGTACACACTCTACTCCACGTTCGGGGCCTTCTACGTTCCCACGGTGCTTCTCATCATCCTCTACGGACGGATCTACGTGGCGGCGCGCTCGCGCATCTTTAAGACGCCGATGTCATCCGGGAAGCGCTTCACCACGGCACAGCTTATTCAGACCTCGGCGGGATCTTCCCTGTGTTCTCTTAATTCCTCGTCCAACCAGGAAGGACAGCTCCAGGAAGGACACCACCACTCGGGAACAGGAGCTTCACCCCTGTTCGTGAACAGCGTGAAGGTGAAGCTGGCCGACAGCGTTCTGGAAAGGAAGCGGCTGTGCGCGGCACGTGAGAGGAAAGCCACTAAGACACTGGGCATCATTCTGGGCGCTTTCATCGTGTGCTGGCTGCCTTTCTTCGTGGGCACGCTGGTCACGGCCATCTGCAAAGAATGCTGGTTTCACCCGGTGCTCTTTGACGTCTTCACCTGGCTGGGATACCTCAACTCGCTTATCAACCCAGTAATCTACACCGTGTTCAATGACGAGTTCAAGCAGGCCTTCCAGAAACTCATGAAGCTCAGACGCTTCTCTTAAAGACCAAAGCAGCTCATGGAAAATAGTAGAATTAAGTAGAATTGTAATGTAAATTGTCCATATTGTAAATCTATATATATATGGTAGTCTTTATTTTTTACATCCAATTTCTCAGTGCCATACTTTGCTCGATATCAACATAAAGACTTGCATGCGGAAAAGTAAGAACAATAGCAATCATTGGGAAATCGTGTGGAAGAATGACAATTTGTTCAGCAGGGATCAGTAATCACTGGCCACAACTTTAGGTACACCTGGTCTAAAACAGCACTTTAAAAGTACCGTAAATTTCAGACTATAACCCGCTACTTTTAAAAAAAAATCATTTTGTGCGGATTAGAGTCCAGTAAGGATTATTGGTTGATTTATTTGGGTTAAAAGTAGGGCTGTCAAAAGATTAAATTTTTTAATCGAGTTAATCACAGCTTAAAAACATAATTAATCGTAATTAATCGCAATTCAAACCATCTATAAAATATGCCATATTTTTCTGTAAATTATTGTTGGAATGGAAAGATAAGACAAGACAGATATATACTGTATTTGTTTATTATAACAATAAATCAACAAGATGGCATTAACATTATTAACATTCTGTTAAAGCGATCCATGGATAGAAAGACTTGTAGTTCTTAAAAGATAAATGTTAGTACAAGTTATAGAAATTTTGTATTAAAACTAGGGCTGTCAAACGATTAAAATATTTAATCGAGTTAATTACAAATCAAAAATTAATTAATCGTAATTAATCGCAATTCAAACCATCTATAAAATATGCCATATTTTTCTGTAAATTATTGTTGGAATGGAAAGATAATACACAAGACTGATATATACATTCAACATACTGTACATAAGTACTATATTTGTTTATTAAAACAATAAATCAACAAGATGGCATTAACATTATTAACATTCTGTTAAAGCGATCTATGGATAGAAAGACTTGTTCTTAAAAGATAAATGTTAGTACAAGTTATAGAAATTTTATATTAAAACCCCTCTTAATGTTTTCGTTGTAATAAAATTTGTAAAATTTTCAATCAAAAAATTAACTAGTAGCTCGCCTTTCTTGATGTCAATAGTTACACAATGCTCATGGTGCTGAAACCCATAAATCAGTCGCACCCCAGCACCAGCAGAGGGCGACAAAACACCAAAAAACAAGTAACAAGTGGACATGACACTGTGCTGTCATTTTAATCTGTTTGAGTGGGGCTTGTGCGTTAAATGCGTCAAATATTTTAACGTCATTATTTAAAAAATTAATTACCGCCCGTTAACACGATCATTTTGACAGCCCTAGTTAAAAGGTAACACTTTATTTGACTGTGGCATCATAAGATTGCCATAAGACCATACTTGTCAAGTTGTACAGTTTCGGCATAATTTGTACAAGTGACCACTAATCTTTAAATGTGTATGCCATACGTTCAAATGGATTGGGTGTCGAGCACTGTCAATAGCAGCCTTAGAATTACCTGAGACACTATTATGGTGGAAGATTTTGGTAGCAACATGTTGGTCCCCTTTTTTTTTTTTCTAAAACACTGACACCTTTTTAAAACGATATCTTGATTCTTGGCAGGAGCATATCGATAACCTTTTGGGATACAAAGTAGTTATATCACCATTTTGATATTTTGTCACACCCCTAGTTACATTTTCAATGAATGCACCTCACAAACCAGTGTACCTAAAGGAACGGCCAATGAGCAGAGAGACTGGATGCAATCTTTGGGAATTACTTCAAGCCATCAAATGTACCTGTCTCAGTGTTGTACTGTTTTCTGCTGTTCCCGTATGTTTTCTGTGGTACAGTAAAGTACTTAACCTAAAGGGTTCAGTAAATTGCTCTCCATATATGCTCTTGTGTGTACTTGAGAGTGTTTGTGTGTGTCTGAGTGTATAAGAAGCGCTGGCTTTATTGAAATGTATTCGCTGTCAACACAGGGAGCACCGTGGAGTGTTTGACATTTGTTTAAGTGCAGGCCTTGCATTGTTATTACACCAACTGAAAGGGAAAAAGGCATTACTCAATAAAAGCCATTACTGCACTAAAATGAAAAAAAATACTGTTAGGAATATTAAGACCTTTTTGCAATATTACAATTAAGACTCCGCATCGAATAAGAATGCACGGTTTAGTTGAACAATGTTTGCTGTGCTAGTACAAATACATTTTTCGAATTTTATTTGAATAATCAACTAGGCATGTGCCGGTATGATATTCTGACGGTATGATAACCTTAAGCCAAAATATCACGGTTTCATGGTATTGCAATTATAGCTCTAAAATGTGTTACCTTGAGATATTTGGCTTTTAAAAAAAATTCCATAGAGCAGGATTTTTTTTTCTCCAAAACATACTAGCAAATCGGAACAAAAGTATAATGTTAAGTTAAAACAAATTTTAAAAATAGCAAAAATAAACAGAAATATCCTAATAAAATTAGAATAAATGCAGTCCGTTAGGTGAGCCTAAACCTACAGCGACAGCTCAACATTATTACCATCACAACAAAAAATATTGAATTATTTTCATAAAAAGCACGTGTGTATGACTTGTAATATGTTTACATTATAGACACACTCTTTCTCAACACAGACAGTTGAGAAAAAAAAAAACACGTTTTACCACTGCTAGACACACTAAACACGTTGGAGCACAGACATCATAATTATATTGACGTGACAGATTCCCCAGACACTGCGGCACGCCGTTTCGTAGGGGGCCGTCCTACACTCCGCTTCAGTTATTCGCAGTCGGTCTTAGTTCTTCTCAAACACATGCAGCGACCCAGCGCTGGATTTAGGTTGAAAAAGTATGAAAACTGTACCGCATACAAACAGGAAGGATTGTCTCAGGAGTGATTTGTTTGAGGATTCAAGGTCATTATTATATTTTTCGTACCATGCAACCATTTTGAAACATGAAAAAAATCAATGGGAGATATTAGCTGCTACAGCATTGGCATTATACTTCATTGTATTTATGTAAAATAAATGCTAACTTTCCATTTTTTTGCTGTTAACCAAGAATCGAGACTGGTTTACGTCCATATCCATGAAGATTTCAGGGATTTAAGCATTTACTCACAAGAATTTCAATATAAAAATCTCTGTAGTGATAAGGTGGCACCACAGTGGCTTAAAGACTAGCAGCACATTCGACATATTTACGTCAAATAAATGGTAACTGCCCGTTTTGTTTTTGGTTTTTTTTAACTAAGAATCGAGACTTTTATGTCCATATCTATAAAGAATTCAGAGATTGAAGCATTTATACACAAGAATTTCAACGTAAAAAGCTCTTTGTGGTGATAAGGCGGTGCCACAGTGATTTGAAGACTAACAGCACATTCGACGTATTTACGTAAAATAAATGCTAACTGCCTTTTTTTTTTTTTTTTTTTTTTGCTTTTAACTAAGAATCGAGACTGTTTTACGTCCATATCTATTAAAAATTCAGGGATCTAAGCATTTATTCACAATGTTTAGATCGTAAAAAGCTCTTTTTTTGTCTGTGTTTCTACTCTGTCAGCTTTGACGGAGGTAGGCCCCCTATGAATCGGCCCCGTGCCCCGTCAATACATTATGAAGTCTTTGGCTGGAGTTAACTATCGTAGCTGGTGGGAAATGTTCATGACACCGTTTACGAACCTTTAATTTTGTATAGATGCGAAATCATATTGGAGGTATTGCCTCCTCGGCAGCCACCCTCCGCTAACATGTTTTACATGTCGGTTGGCCCTCCTAAGCCGCGGCCGTCTGTAAATTTTCTGTCGCAAAGTATCCCCATACCAGCGAATTTGTTTTCTTCGATGGGTGAAAAAAGTTCAGGAGTTTCACCTCCTCCAGCCAGCGTTTAGCACAGCTGACTCACTGACAATGAGCAACAACCGGTGGGGGAAGGTTGAGCCTTGAAGCTGCAAGCGAGGGATTTCTCCATGCATTCTTGAGTCATAAAAAAATAGCTAATACAGTGGGGCGAATAAGTATTTAGTCAACCACCAAATGTGCAAGTTCTCATACTTGAAAACATTAGAGAGGCCTGTAATTGTCAACATGGGTAAACCTCAACCATGAGGGACAGAATGTGGAAAAAAAACAGAAAATCACATTGTTTGATTTTTAAAGAATTTATTTGCAAATCATGGCGGAAAATAAGTATTTGTTCACCTACAAACAAGCAAAACTTCTGGCTGTCAAAGAGGTCTAACTTCTTCTAACTAGGTCTAAAGAGGCTCCACTCGTTGTCTGTACTAATGGCACCTGTTTTAACTCATTATCGGTACAAAAGAAACCTATCCACAAACTCAGTCAGTCACACTCCAAACTCCACTATGGCCAAGACCAAAGAGCTGTCGAAGGACACCAGAGACAAAATTGTAGACCTGCACCAGGCCGGGAAGACTGAATCTGCAATAGGTAAAATGCTTGGTGTAAAGAAATCAACTGTGGGAGCAATTATTAGAAAATGGAAGACATACAAGACCACTGATAATCTCCCTTGATCTGGGGCTCCATGCAAGATCTCATCCTGTGGCGTCAAAATGATAAGAACGGTGAGCAAAAATCCCAAAACCACACGGGGGGACCTAGTGAATGACCTACAGAGAGCTGGGACCACAGTAACAAAGGCTAATAATAGGGTTGGGAATCTCTGGCATGAAGCCGATTCGATATGTATCTAGATACACAGGTTACGATTCGATTAAAAAACGATACATTTTTAAGGCCCAGCGATTCGATACGATTCGATACAGTTTAAGAACGATACGGTTCGATACAGAGTGAAAACGATACGATAGTAAACATTTGTTGTGTGTGTTTGTACAGTATTTTAAAAATATAAAAAGGACCATATTTTTTAATAGCAAAAGTTACAAAATTTGATACCAATGTTATGTTTTATTTTTTATGAGAAAATAAATAAGGCTTACTATATGACCGTCATTTTGTTGGATGGGACTGATAATACAATAAAACTCCAGTCACAGACAACAATAAAGTGCAGTAATTCAATTACTGTATTTCCTGGTGTTTTTAACACAAGAGGTAAGTAATTTAAGTGCAAACTTTCAATGTAAACATCTTACAAACAAAAAATATTAATTATATGCAGCAGCTCTTGAAAAAAAAATTAAACCTGCTAGTGTTATCATAAATAAATAATAAATTATGCTTAACGACTGGTATAATTGGGGGAATAAAAACATAGCATTTTAGACAGGTCAATAATCATTACATTAACCTAATACACAGCAAAGTCATTCACTTATGCCCGTGCTTCCTCATTTTTTATTGCTCATCACTGTCCATATCTTTTTTGAAGGGCAAATTTTTCTTGAGGAAGATCAACTAATCCACATGTTCATATTTAAGCAGACTGCGTTTCGTGGAAACAATATGCCGCCCTTTCCAGCATTGTAGTGGGTTATTTTTCAGGGTTAAAACTCAGCTTTCATCACTTAAAAAGTCCGACTTTTGTTTTCCTGGGTGCGTTGAAAATCAATCACAGCACGTCGCTGCCGTCGGTGATCACACTGTCCATTGTTTTAGCATGT
This sequence comes from Corythoichthys intestinalis, assembly GCF_030265065.1. NCBI lineage: Eukaryota > Metazoa > Chordata > Actinopteri > Syngnathiformes > Syngnathidae > Corythoichthys > Corythoichthys intestinalis. The sequence continues at coordinate 47,353,462 of NC_080409.1, read as the reverse complement.
TGCTTCGTTGCCACTATTAGTTTCGTTTTCGTTTTGGGCTGTGAAGAAAACGCGACGCTGCGTGCGTTACAGTGGTTTCGTTAGCTCTCGCGTTGTTATGACACGCCCGTGACGATCAGGTAATGACGGCGACTCGTAGCGGTTCTGCATAAATGCATGGGAAGTAACTTGTGGCAACCACGACTGTGAGTAGTGCTTGCCCATATTATATCATGCGTGCGGTCTCGATCTAAGTGTGCGCTGTGTGGCGAATGACGCGCACTTGTGTCATTCACTGAAAGACACAAGCGTAGCATGTGAAGTAAAAGCTAAATTATCATATTAAGCAATGCATTGAACTAGGCATTAGAAGCCGATTCTTGTGCTCGCGATAGCCGAATTCTATCTCTACTATCGGTTCACTGAATATTTAATGGCTAATTACTGTCGAATGGTAACTTTATAATCGATACATCTCTATCTCTCACCTGGAAAACCGGATATCCGGTCGTATCGGTTTATCGTTCTCAAGCTTAGCTAATATCAGTAACACAATGCGCCGCCAGGGACTCAAATCCAGCACTGCCAGATGTGTCCCCGTGCTGAAGAAAGTACACATCCAGGCCCAAATGCGGTTCGCTAGAGAGGATTTGGATGATCCAGAAGAGGACTGGGAGAATGTGTTATGGTCAGATGAAACCAAAATAGAACTTTTTGGTAGAAACACAGGTTCTCGTGTTTGGAGGAGAAAGAATACTGAATTGCATCAGAATAACACCATACCCACTGTGAAGCATGGGGGTGGAAACCTCATGCTTTGGGGCTGTTTTTCTGCAAATGGATCAGGACGACTCATCTGTGTAAAGGAAAGAATGAATGGGGCCATGTATCGAGAGATTTTGAGTGAAAATCTCCATCCATTAGCAAGGGCATTGAAGATGAGACGTGGCTGGGTCTTTCAGCATGACAATGATTCCAAACACACAGCCAGGGCAACAAAGGAGTGGCTTCGTAAGAAGCATTTCCAGTCTCCAGATCTCAACCCCATAGAAAATCTGTGGAGGGAGTTGAAAGTCCGTGTTGCCCAATGACAGCCCCAAAACATCACTGCTCTAGAGGAGATCTGCATGGAGGAATGGACTGAAATACCAGCAACAGTGTGTGAAAAGCTTGTGAAGAGTTACAGAAAACATTTGGCCTCCGTTATTGACAACAAAGGGTACATAACAAAGGATTGAGATGAACTTTTGGTATTGACCAAATACTTATTTTCCACCATGATTGGCAAATAAATTCTTTAAAAATCAAACAATGTGATTTTCTGGGTATCTTTTCCACATTCTGTCTCTCATGGTTGAGGTTTACCCATGTTGACAATTACAGGCCTCTCTAATATTTTCAAGTGGGAGAACTTGCACAATTAGTGGCTGACTAAATACCTATTTACCCCACTGAACCTTTGGGACGGTATGACAAACTTTTTTTGGTTTTGAAACCTTTTCATAACAGGGTATACCAGGAAACCGTTAATCACACATGTTTACTCCCAATTCTCTAGCGCCGTCAGTGACATGCAATGAGTGAACCTTGTCTACAAACTTGTAATTCATTAACTGAATACTGAATATATTAAAATAGGATGTAATTAAAGAAAATCTTGCTCTAATCCGATGAGCTGCGTTAGTAACCAAAATAACTGGTTGTTTAGGAGCGAGCGACCCATTGAACTGGTTATGTACTCAATGTCAAACCATGTAAATCAACACAAAGATTGCATACATTGCTTCAATTTATGACAGAGTCGATGAGAAACTGAGATCAGTACGAGAAGGTCAAGGAGAGCTGCAGTTTAAATTTGACACCGTGTATAAATTATACTTAATTTGAGGCGATAGCTGTGTATCAGTATCGGGTGCTGGTTTTTCAGTGAAGGGAAGCTCAAAGTTTGTCCGCCTGTGAGTGCTTTGTGATGGTGGCTTTCTCGGCGGCACCTGACGCTCAGTAGGGAAACAAACTAGAGTGTCAGAAGTCAAGTTTCCAAACACAAGCAGCTACACTAGAAAAAAAAAACCAGAAATAAGCTTGATTTTTCTTGATTTCCCCCCCCCCTTGCAGTCTTCGAGCAATCGCCTCTGCTGTGCATGTATATTGCTGCATTCGAGGAAGGTGGGAAGTCGGACTTATCCCACTTTCGACCTCAAGCCTTCCAAGCGAATTTAAACACAAAGATAGCTTATCATGAAAAGTTGTTTTTTTTTTTTATTTTGGCCATCTGCCGTGCATGTATATTGCTGCATTCGAGGAAGGTGGGAAGTCGGACTTATCCCACTTGGATGGTACCAGTTGCGACCTCAAAGCCATCCAAGCGAATTTAAAAAACATTCAAAAGGGTAAATATATGAAAAAGAAAATCTGGACCACTCCTTGATGTCTGCGATTTCTGCATCGCGACCCTCGTTACATTACCATGTTTCACCCATAAAATTTCCAATAAAAAAAACAGCCGTGTCTTGACACTCGGTGATACAAAATACATGGAGTTTGTGGGTCAAAAAGAAAGAAATACGTGATGATATCTCGTTAAAATCATGGTGCCTTTAGTTATGCTCTCGCGTGCTCTCACCTCCAGATAGGATTTTGCTGTTTAAAAAAAATGCCGTCCTGTTCAAAAATTTTCTTCCCCCAGAAAATTGAGATTTTAAGCTTTCCAATGATGTATCACACGTGCACATCGGACAATTTTGAAAGTTGGCTAAATTAGGGGTCTCAGAGCAGAACTTCAAGTCACCTGAGTGTTTTCCACCATATATAGACCCTACTCACATGACGTCACAACCACGCCTCCGCGCCATATTGTCCGTCAACTCGTCGTGTTTACGCATAACCGCTACGTAAATTCCTCCTATTATGGCATGTTTTTCTGCTCGTTAACATTAATAATCGAAATGGTAAAGGCGTGTGTGCCGGTTGGTTGCAGTAACAAAGAAGATAGACGGAGAGACTTGTAATTACAAATCAAAAATTAATTAATCGTAATTAATCGCAATTCAAACCATCTGTAAAATATGCCATATTTTTCTGTAAATTATTGTTGGAATGGAAAGATAAGACACAAGATGGATATATACATTCAACATACTGTACATAAGTACTGTATTTGTTTATTAAAATAATAAATCAACAAGATGGCATTAACATTAACATTCTGTTAAAGCGATCTATGGATAGAAAGACTTGTTCTTAAAAGATAAATGTTAGTACAAGTTATAGAAATTTTATATTAAAACCCCTCTTAATGGTTTCGTTGTAATAAAATTTGTAAAATTTTCAATCAAAAAATTAACTAGTAGCTCGCCTTTCTTGATGTCAATAATTACACAATGCTCATGGTGCTGAAACCCATAAAATCAGTCGCACCCAAGCGCCAGCAGAGGGCGACAAAACACCAAAAAACACAAGTAACAAGTGGACATGACACTGTGCTGTCATTTTAATCTGTTTGAGCGGGGCTTGTGCGTTAAATGCGTCAAATATTTTAACTAGGGCTGTCAAACGATTAAAATTTTTAATCGAGTTAATTACAGCTTAAAAATTAATTAATCGTAATTAATCGCAATTCAAACCATCTATAAAATATGCCATATTTTTCTGTAAATTATATATATATTCTGTAAAATAAATTGTTGGAATGGAAAGATAAGACACAAGATGGATATACAGTGGGGAGAACAAGTATTTGATACACTGCCAATGGGTTTTCCCATTGGCAGTGTATCAAATACTTGTTCTCCCCACTGTATACATTCAACATACGGTTCAAAAGGACTGTAGTGGGCATTTCACTCTACTGTCATTTAAATCTGTCTATGCTGTCCTCACTCCAAAGCGTCTACTTTTTCCAAAGCTAGACAGCTAGTGAACAACACCTTAATAATCAGACTTCTTCCTTTTTCATCTGATTTATTAATAAAATGGCCTCAAACCATTGTCCTCTTTAGACCGTAGTGAAACTACAAAAAAAAGTACACAAGCATTGCATTAGCAACAACGTTAGCTTAGCACGCTATACAGGTTCACTAAACAAACAAAAAGCGTCTCATACAAAAAATATAACATTTCGCTTACTAACATAATATGTACATTCTTTACAACAACCATACTTACGGACAAATCTTGTCCAAGGATCATATAAGCACAACATTATCAGCCCGAGACGTCGTGCAGCCATAATGAACTGGAAAGAAAACAATAAACCATGTCGCAAAGCGACCACAAGAGTTCGCTGTTGGACAGCACAAAAAGTCTTACTGTAAAACTTACCAAAAGCCAGAATACTTTCTGAGCGGGACATGTGCGTTAATTGCGTCAAATATTTTAACGTGATTAATTTAAAAAATTAATTACCGCGCGTTAACGCAATAATTTTGACAGCCCTAATTTTAATGTCATTAATTTTAAAAAATTACCGCCCGTTAACGCGATCATTTTGACAGCCCTAGTTAAAAGGTAACACTTTATTTGACAGTGGCATCATAAGATTGCCATAAGACCATACTTGTCAAGTTGTACAGTTTTGGCATAATTTGTAACGTGAGCACTAATCTTTAAATGTGTATGCCATACGTTCAAATGGATTGGGTGTCGAGCACTGTCAATAGACCCTACTCACATGACGTCACAACCACGCCTCCGCGCCATGTTGTCCGTCTACTTGTTGTGTTGACGCATTACCGCTACGTAAATTCCTCCTATTATGGCGTGTTTTTCTGCTCGTTAACGTTAATAATCAAAATGGTGAAGGCGTGTGTGGCGGTCGGTCGCAATAACAGAGAAGATAGACGGATAGACTTGAAGTTCTACCGTATTCCGAGAGACCCTGAGAGGTGAGGGAGATGGACTTCTGCAATTTGACGAGAAAACTGGGCTCCAAACAATTACCAAAGATTACGTAGTAGTCATTTTATATCTGGTAAGATGTATTTAATATATATTTAGAGGGTTTTGGGCTGACAACCACAATTAAGATCATTGCGAGGCTAATCGCCGACAACATACAGTTTCAAATTCAAGAGGCTTTTTTCTTCCACCATCATTATTTTTTGAATAATATGTAGCTGGTACCAAGTGAAAGAAGCTGGCCTCGTCTACGGATCATCAGTTAAACAGGTGTGTCCAAACCTTTTGCAAAGGGGGCCAGATTTGGTGTGGTAAAAATGCAGGGGGCTACCTTGGCTACCTCGGGCTCTTGCGAAATACTGCTGCTGTGAAATTAAACTAGCTTCAAGTTGCTATAATTTCTCGCTGCGTATCTTCCCTGTAATGTTGTCGTATATGTCAGCGTGTCTTGTTCGGTAATATCATTATCGCGTCACATCGAACTCTTTGAAAACAGCGACTGTCTCTTTGCAAATGAGGCAGACACAGTTGTTGCGTGTTTTATTGAAGAAATAGTCCAATATCCACCTATCCATGAAGCGTCGGCCATCGCAGTCAACTTTTTTTTTTTTTTTTTGATTGTCGCCATTTTAGAAAATTGGAAGTAAAGGGTCACACGGGTAATGTTGCTTAGAGTGCTGCTCTTAAAGTTTTTCAAACTTTCGTGAGAATAGGCTGATTTTGTGTGGACAAGATCGTTGTAGATATCAGGGTAGCAGATGTCAGGCAGAGACGGCGAAGACAGCGGGTCGAAAAATATCGATTTAGGCATCAAATATGGATCTGGCGAATGGATTGACCGAAGCTTTTCCACATAACGCCTTTTATGCAACACATCCAATGAGTTTACAGCGTCTGAAAGCACCGAGGCTTCCATGAATTGCACTATAAATTGCACAACAAACTGAAACCATTGAGAATACGGATAAACAATGACGGACAATATGGTGGCCGGATACAGCGACACGTCATTGTGTGACGTTGGTGAGTGGGGTCTTATGGAGTCACAGGAGTGCCAAAATTAAAAATAAATAAATAAATGAATGAATAAATAAATATAAAGAGAAATAAATATATAAATAAATAAAAATATAACGGTATACTTTGTCATTGACATTTACTTTTGGTCATTAACAACCACAAACGGAAAAAACAATGACAACATTTTTCATTGACTTTTACTTTCTGTCATTGAACACCACAAACGGAAAAAACAATGACAATTGTATTTTTTGCCTTTGCCTTTTCTGTTTGGCTTTTACATTGACATTGTCATTTGTCGATCGCCTTTCCTCTTCGGGAATGTAAATGGCAAATGCGCAGAGAAACGGTCTGTCAATCAAATGACGTTGGGCGGGGCTTTCCAACCAGGAATAGTAGTCGATAACTGATTATTACTAGTTTACCTGAAGGAAAGTGACGTCGGTTATCGAGTTGCACGTGCGGTTTTTATTGATCGGATAGACCTGATAGATATGGATAGACTTTTTACGTGATAGATTCAACGATAGAAATAAATTTTTCTAGACCGGTAAAAAAATATATTATAAAATATATTATTCGACACACATGTCAAAGAATAATTATTTTCTATGTCCGAATCTTCGCGTTTATAATCATGACGACATTGGAGGAAGTGGCTTAGCGCAGTAACACTAAACAGCCGCGGTCGTGCTTGGGTAGCCGTACGGTGCATGCGCGGAAAGTTAAACCAGGAATAATCAGTTATCGACTACTATTCCTGGTTGGAAAGCCCCTCCCAACGTCATTTGATTGACAGACCGTTTCTCTGCTCATTTGCCATTTACTTTCCCAAAGAGGAAAGGCGATCGACAAATGACAATGACAGTGTAAAAGCCAAACAGAAAAGGCAAAGGCAAAAAATACAATTGTCATTGTTTTTTCGTGTGTGGTGTTCAATGACAGAAAGTAAAAGTCAATGAAAAATATTGTCATCGTTTTTTTCTGTTTGTGGTTGTTAATGACCAAAAGCAAATGTCAATGACAAAGTATACAGTTATATTTTTATTTATTTATATATTTATTTCTCTTTATATTTGTTTATTCATTCATTTATTGATTTATTAATCTATTTATTTATTTTTAATTTTGGCACTCCTGTGACTCCATAGGGTCTATACTGTTTATAGGAAAGTCAATTACATGCAATGGAACTTTTCGGCCACCAGGGGGGCCTGATCCCCCCCATTAAAATCCGCTTATGTCCAACTTCCCACCTTCCTCGAATGCAGCATTTTTACAGCGTGTGTTTAGGCTGGTAGGGCTTAACAAGATCCATGGCGACAAGGGAAATATTTCTTTACACCCTCTTTTTTGGTGTAAGGGTCATACAAGAAGGCAGCCATGCGTTGAATGGACTTGCACTCCTTTAAAAATACTTTATCTCAGCACATGACCCTAATTAGTGAAAGTTCAAATGAGAAAAAAATAAAATAAAATTGTGGAACAATGAGAAACTATTTTCGGGTTTTCAAACGCTCGCCCAAGATAAAGCACTTCTGAAAAACAAGACCCTGGGACCCGAAGGTCCTCGCGACTGGCCTTTTTTCTCAGTCACTTTTCAAAGCACCCAAAAGTGCTGCTATAGTCATTTTTTTGTCCTGACACTTAAACTTTCAAATAATAACTATTAATATCGATAATAGTCTCACATTGTGTTAATGTCATTAGGTTTAGGTTTATAGGGATCCTTTATTTTTAAGAGGAGTAATTCTTAAGAGATAAATGTTAGTATGAGTTATAATAATGATATTAAAACCCCTCTTAATTTTTTTGTTTTTAATAAAGTTTGTAAAATTATTTTAAGTGATAGGTCGCCATTCTTGTTACGTCGCAGTGAGTGACGTCACCGGTCCCGTTGCAGAAATTCCAGCGTGTCACTCGTTAGCTTTCCAAACATGTCGTCAGTTCTACCCTTCCTATTTGAACCAGATCTGAAAAGTGAAGAGCAGGACAGCACTGTCGGCCGTTCACAAGACGAGCTTCAGGGGAAAATGCATGCAGCAAACACCTGATAAGACAAAAGTTGGGCACAACTGGTGATGCGAGAGAGTGCTGTTAGGAACTCCGGTTGGGAGCGAGAGTGTATCCTGTTGGGAACTCCGGTTTTATTAGCAGATATTCAAGGTAAGCATATTGCGTTTTCAAACTTATCCCAATATAATTATGTAGATTGTTAGCATCCAGAGCTGTCGTGTGCTTTACATACAGTACAGGCCAAAGAGCACACCTTGTGTAATCCATGTCTTGTACATTGTAAGGCGTGGTAGGTAGGATACGTGTATAACAGTACCAAAAAGGGGAGACACTTCCACTTATGCACATTTATTCACAAAAAATATTTCCACCTTGACCACTCTTCACTCGGGAGCTCAGCAGTACGCAAACACGCGTTCCCTGACGAACTCCAACATTGTTGTAAGGTCCACGTCAGAGTCACTGTCATCACTGTAGCGTGCCATAGTGCTTTAATTATTTAGTATGATTTGGGGAAAACTCCCACGAAGAATAGTCAACAAAAAAGATAGCAATAGTAATCCAAATCCGCGTTTTTTACCCCTTCGAAGATCCAGGAATTAGACCGATCCCATGGCAATGTCGCAGCCGCGTCAGGCCGTCGATTCCACAAAATAGACTGATCCGAAAAGCTGCTGTTTGGGACTGACGAATAAAAAAATGGACGATCCGCAACCAACATTGCAGACGCGGTGGGACCGTCGGATCCAGAAAATAGACGGATCCCTTACTTGACTGAGGATCCAGGAAAAATGTTCGGGCGCCAGTTGTAACGTGTGTTGGGTAGGATACGTGCATGCAGGGACCAAAAATGGGGAGAAGCTTCCACTTATGCACATTTATTCACTAAAAATAATAATTCCACCTTGACCACTCACTTCACTCCCCTTGTTTCCATTTGACTGGAAAATGCATCCAAAAGCAGCACATCGTGGCATTTTACTTCGCGAGTTTAGGCAGCAATAAGCAATTGTTAAACACGCTACACATTTGGAAAGATCCAATGACGTCATCACTGCGAGCCCGCAAACCATGGCGCCAATTAATGGTCAAAATATGGACTAAATATTATAAAATATTGCCATTGATTTAACATTTTATGTGTTTCTAACAACATATTTTAGTACAAGAGAACAATTGTGGTTTATTAGAGCCTACATGTATTTAAATCAGAGGATCACTTTAAAGCAACATTAATTCATTTTTAACCGCCAAAGAATGGTATCGACACACAAACTTGCAATAGAATTAAACCCTTTTCCTGTTTCCTTGGTAACCCGGATTCTCCAATTTAAGTGGTCAAGGATAATTGGAGCAGACTGGACACCTCCTGCTGTGTCAGCGACAGCAATGATGACAAGGATCGCTGTTCACAGTAGCATGCATCGTTTGTACGAAGAACATCACCGCACACTAAAAAGATCAAATGGATTGGCATCATTATATCCCGACATGTTTGTTTCAGTGCATGATTAGCAGTTTACACCCTGCGACTGGTTGGCGAACACTTCATGGAGCATGGTTGATTAAATCATTGGCCGGTAACCTCTCCCAGTTCAAATGGATAAGACTTCTATCGAGTGACAAACTCATTTTAATTCACAGCTGAAAGGTCTAAAGAAACAAGTCACTCAATACAAGAAGATTCCTGTGCGGTCTAACGTCTTCTAACGAGGCTCCACTCATTACCTGTTTTAACTCATTATCAGTATAAAAGACACCTGTCCACAATGTCAGTCAGTCACATTCCAAACTCCAGTATGGCCAAGACCAAAGAGCTGTCTAAGGACACCAGAGACAAAATTGTAGACCTGCACCAGGCTGGGAAGACTGAATCTGCAATAGGTAAAATGCTTTGTGTACAGAAATCAACTGTGGGAGCAATTATTAGAAAATGGAAGACATACAAGACCACTGATAATCTCTTTCGATCTGGGGCTCCATGCAAAATCTCACCCCGTGGTGTCAAAATGATAAGAACAGTGAGCAAAAATCCCAGGACCACACGGAGGGACCTAGTGAATGACCTACAGAGAGCTGGGACCATAGTAACAAAGGCTACTATCAGTAACACAATGACACAATGACTCAAATCCTGCACTGCCAGACGTGTCCCCCTGCTGAAGCCAGTACACGTCCAGGCCCGTCTGCGGTTTGCTAGAGAGCATTTGGATGATCCAGAAGAGGACTGGGAGAATGTGTTATGGTCAGATGAAACCAAAATAGAACATTTTGGTAGAAACATAGGTTCTCGTTTGGAAGAGAAAGAATACTGAACTGCATTCGAAGAACACCATACCCACTGTGAAGCATGGGGGTGGAAACATCATGCTTTGGGGCTGTTTTTCTGCAAAGGGACCAGGACGACGATCACTGCGATAAACTCAAACCCACGCAACGTTCTAACGCCGGATTTAGGTGGAAACAGGACGAAAGTTTTAGTGCATTAAAGCAGTCAGGAGTTTAAGAGTGATTTGGTCGAGAATTCAAGGTAATTATTCCAGTGAAGAAAATAAGTATTTGAACACCTTGCTATTATGCAAGTTCTACTACTTAGAAATCATGGAGGGTTCTGACATTTTCATCGTAGGTGCATGTCCACTGTGAGAGAGAATCTAAAAAGGAAAACCCAGAAATCACAATGCATGATTTTTTTTTAACAATTTATTTGTGTGATACAGCTGCAAATAAGTATTTGAACACCTGTCTATCAGCCAGATTTCTGACACTGAAAGGCCTGTTAGTCCACCTATTAAAAGTCCACATCCACTCCACGTATTATCCTCAATCAGATGCACTTGTTTGAGGTCGAAAGCTGCATAACGACACTTGTCCACCCCATACAATCAGTAAGACTCAAACTTGTAACATGACCAAGACCTAAGAGCTGTCCAAAGACACCAGAGACAAAAATTTTTCACCTCCACAAGGCTGGAAAGGCAATTGCCAAGCAGCTTGGTGACAAAAGGTCCACTGTTGGAGCAATCATGAGAAAATGGAAGAAGATAAACTTGATTGTCAATCTCAATCGGAGTGGAGCCCCATGTAAGATATCACCTCGTCGGGTCTCAGTGATCCTAAGAAAGGTGAGGAATCAGCCCAGAACTACACGACAGGAGTTGGTCAATGACCTGAAAAGATCTGGGACCACCGTTTCCAAGGTTACTGTTGGTTATACACCAAGACGTCATGGTTTGAAATCATTCATGGCACGGAAGGTTCCCATGCTTAAACCAGCACATGTCAAGGCCTGTCTTAAGTTTACCTATGACCATTTGGATGATGCAGAGGAGTCATGGGAGCAAGCTTTTTGGTCAGATGAGAGCAAAATAGAACTTTTTGGTCATAAATCCACTCATAGTGTTTGGAGGAAGAAGAATGATGAGTACTATCCCAAGAACACCATCCCTATTGTGAAGCATGGGGGTGGTAGCATCATGCTTCGGGGGTGTTTTTCTGTGCATGGGACAGGACGAGTGCACTGCATTAAAGAGAGGATGACTGGGGCCCGGTTTTGAGAGATTTTGGGAAACAGTCTCCTTCCCTCAGAGCATTGAAGATGGGTCGTGGCTGGGTCTTCCAACATGACAATGACCCGAAGCACACAGCCAGGAAAACCAAGGCGTGACTCCGTAAGAAGCATATCAAGGTTCTAGCATGGCCTAGCCAGTCTCCAGACCTAAACCCAATAGAACACCTTTGGAGGGAGCTCAAACTCTGTTTTTCAGTGACAGCCCAGAAACCTGACTGATCTAGAGAAGATCTGTGTGGAGGAGTGGGCCAAGATTCCTCCTGTAGTGTGTGCAAACCTGGTGAAAAACTACAGGAAAGGTTTTAATTCTGTATTTGCAAACAAAGTCTACTGTACCACATATTAACATTAGTTTTCTTAGGTGTTCAAATTAGGGCTGTCAAATTTATCGCGTTAATTGGCGGTATTTTTTTTTTTTTTTTTTAATTAATCACGTTAAAATATTTTGACGCAATTAACTCAGGCACGGAATGACCCATTCACGCGTTGCCTCAAACAGTTTACATTGACACAGTTTTAGCACATTGAGAGCAAAAAGGCAGGGAAATGTGAGTGGACACAGGTGTTCATTGGACCGCGCCTTTTATTGGGTTAAGCTTTGGCAGCACCTACTAACAGTCATGGTTGTCAGACTTCCCATCATGCATCTGGGCAGAGCAAGAGACGATATTTTTCTTAACACGCATAATTGAACACAACGCAGAACATACTGTATACCATTTGCAGCCACCACTTACAGTCATGGTTGCCCAACTTCCCATCATGCATCTGGACGGAGCAGTTAAGTCGCTACAGTATCATTTAGTGAGAACACAACAAAAATATTCGTATCGCTCAAAAAAACAATGTTCACAAAAAGAAAAGCGCTCAATGCAAAGAGAACCCAATCAAAATAACTTATGGTGTATTTCACCTTACGTAGTTAAAGACACTGAGGAAGAATGGCAAGGAGCCCGATGTGACGTCACCACTCGGCGACGTCAACAATGGCGAGCTATTAGTTTATTTTTTTGATTGAAAATTTTATTAAAACGAAAACATTAAGAAGGGTTTTAATACAAAATGACTAACTTGTACTCAAATTTATCTTTTAAGAGCTACAAGTCTTTCTATCCGTGGATCGCTTTAACAAAATGTTAATACTGTTAATCTTGTGGATTTATTGTTATAATAAACAAATACAGTACTTATGTACAGTATGTTGAATGTACAGTATATAGCTTGTGTCTTATCTTTCCATTCGAACAATAATTTACAGAAAAAATATGGCATATTTTAGAGATGGTTTGAACTGCGATTAATTACGATTAATTTTTAAGCTGTGATTAACTCGATTAAAATTCTTAATCGTTTGACAGCCCTCGTTCAAATACTTTTTTGGAGCTGCATCACACATATAAATCGTAAGAAGAAAAAAAAAAAAATCATACATTTTGATTTCTGGATTTTTCTTTTTAGATTATCTCTGTCAGTGGACATGCACCTACGATGAAAATGTCAGACCCCTCCATGATTTCAAAGTGGGAGAACTTGCAAAATAGCAGGGTGTTCAAATACTTATTTTCTTCACTGTATATAAAACAGCACTATACTTGCACTTTGAAACATGAAAAAAACCCAAAATGAATGGAAAAAAATAGCGTAACTTTAGCTTGAAATATTCACGTAAAATGAATGATAACACCCTTTTTTTTTTTTTGCTCCCAACCAAGAATCTAGACTGTTTCACGTTTATATCTATAAAAATTCCAGGATTTACACATTTATTAACGATAATTTTCAACTTAACACTAGAAAACCCAGCAGAGGCCAATTCGGCCTTTCCCAAAGACAAATACTCCTAATATTCCCAAGCAATGGCCGATTTGGCTTTGCTTCCTAAAAAACCCAGAGGTGGCCCAAATGACCCAAGTGGTTTAGAATGAGCAAGTCGTTGTCCGACAGACAGCAACCATTCATATGCAAATGCAACCACTAGACATACATTGTGTTAGAATGTGTCCCAAAAGGAGGGGAACACACCGCGGTTGCACAATTCATGTGATAGTTTGTGTCAGTTCAAGTCAAGCTACATTTATTTATTTACATTTATTTATGGAGTTTTACGCTTTTCACAAATTTTTTAGCTCACGTCTCCAATACTCCACACAGAAAAACAGAAAAAACTGGCTCAAATGTGCACATTGTTTTGCAAAAAAGCGTTGTAGAACTGCGTTTTGAATTTAAAGCAGGAGCGTGTCTATAGCTTAGAATGACTGGATCAGGGGCATGAAGCATAAATTGTGGTTATTTTGTCTGAAGTTACTACAAGAAAATGTGTGAAAACCTTTGAGTAAAAGGTCCAGGTTGTTCTTCATACTCAATAAAACTGAAATCAATTCACTTTTGTCTGTTCCACAGACTATTGTGCTTGTTATGTGGTACCATTTTTGGGACCCGTAACAACAACACACATTAATAAAATGTGCAAAACCCCATAAATGTAGCTTGACTTGAACTGACACAAACTATCACATGAATAGTACTACTTTTGTGTCTTCCCCTCCATTTGGGCCGCATACCAACACAATGTACGTATGTCTAGTGGTTGCATTTCCTTATGAACGACTGTTGTCTGTCGGAAAACGACTTGCTAATTCAAAAGCATTTGAGTCATTTGGGCCACCTCTGGGTTTTTTCGGAGGAGAGGCCAAATCGGCCATTGCTTGGGACTTTAAGAAGTACCAGAATTCTCTGGGACATCTAGTGTTAAAAAGCTTTTAGTTTTGTGATGGCCGCCATGTTGGATTTTGCATCCATACACAATAGCGTAACTTTACATTCAAATAATCAGGTAATTTTCGGTTAACGGCCCGTTTTTACTTGTTTCATTTTAAGTAACATTTCAATCTAAAAACAACGAGGGCCAGATAGCTGGCAACACGTGTCGAGGCAATAATGACATCGAATTCAACCTCGATAAGTCGTAATTGTATATGGCGGAAAACACTCAGGTGACTTGAAGTTCCGCTCTGAGACCCCCAATTTGTCCAAATTTCAAAATTGTCCGATATGCATGTGTGATACATCATTGGAAAGCTTAAAATCTCAATTTTCTGGGGGAAGAAAAATTTTGGACAGGAGGGCTTTTTTTTTTTTATTTTTTTTTTTTTTTATGTTTTTTAAACAGCAAAACCCTATCTGGAGGTAAGAGCACGCGAGAGCAGAATTACAGACGCCACAACTTTAATGAGATATTATCGCGTACTTACCTTATTTCGATCCAAAAACTCCATGTCGCATGTATCGATGTGTGTCAAGACACAGCTGTGAAGGGCCACAGCTGGATTTTTTATGGATTTTATGGGTGAAACATGGTAATATAACAAGGGTCGCGATGCAGAAATCGCAGACATCAAGGAGTGGTTGAGATGTTGTTTTTCATATATTTTCCCTTTTAAATTTTATTTTTTTTTTTTTAATGTTTCTTTGTTTGGATTGATTATTTATCATCTGACATATCGGAGAAAATGCGACAGTAACAAAAAAAAAAAAAAAACAATTCAGCGATAGTTATGAGGTAGATATCCGGGACTTTTTTTACAGACGACATTTTTTTCATTGTGACATAGCTTCTTTAAAAGTTAAAAATATGTGAGTGAATAAGTTTTTGAAGTCGTTTTTTTTTTTTTTTCAAACGAAATATGAGACGTCATTTTTTGATTCTAAGCTAAAAACAACAGACATTTTGAAGAATAAATGTAATTTATTACCTTTGTTTTATGGCTGGGTTGAAACAAAAGCGGTTGCGCGACGTCTATAAACGGGGGTTTTCAGGGTAAAACGGACAAATTAAAAATAGTTTGGGGGCTTAATGCGCCATGAATCTGCTATGGCAGCATATACACATATTGTTCTATCAAACACAACAGTTGTTTTGGCTTAAAATACAGCAGTTTCTTTTAAAGAGGAGTGCAAGAGCAGAAACTGCTTTTTCAGTCGTCTGTGTTTTCCGCCATATGGAAAAATGCAAAATTTGCTTTTGTTGCGTAAAATTAAGAGGATTCTGCATGCTTTCCTCAAGTATTAAGTATCTGATGTGAAAATTGAGTGATTTATTAGCTGTTAAAAACATGTCAAAATTGCACTAAAAAGTCGCTATATTAGGCAATAACTTGCATGATATATGAAATATTACCATTGATCCTGAAAATATAGGGGATTATCTCTACATTTGGTGATTTTTGTCCATCTAGTGTAAAATCTGAGATATTTTCTAGCTATTTTAGGTTTTGTAATGCCCCATTTCCCATCAACTGATCATGAATTCTATGGTCTATCGTTGTCAAAAGACACTGAAAGAGTTCAAAGAAAGAAAGAGCAAGTGAACAAAAATCAAATTATTCATTTCTGTTACTCTCCTTTACCCAAATTGTCATTCATAAACTGTAATTGAGAGGCTAATGTGCCTACTTAATACTGTAATTTAGAATATGTTATGGCAGATGACAGAGGTTACGTTCTCACCTTGTAATGTCTAAGATGAGGTACAATTAAAGAGTGCCTGAAAAAGTTAATTACACGGTAAGAGAATTCAACATTGCCTGAATGATTTATTGACTCCTGTTGGGAGTCCTTAATGGAAACGAGCGTCAAATCGTTCATTAATAACTCAAATTAATATCCAAATAAAGTCTGGAGAAAGGAAAGCCTTATGGTGATGTTTACATAGGTTAGTGTTTCCCAACCTTCCCTGGGAAGAAAGAAATACCAAATTAATTAAAAAAAAAAAAGTTGATTAATTCTAGCAAATAGTCCCAACCCACTCATGCTTTTTAATACCACTGATGATGTTTCAAACCTTCCTCAGCCTGTTTACTCAGTCATCTCCTGAAATGTGCAATAGCTTCTTGCATTTTTGTCATTGATAAGGTTGCTACAGCAACAACTGTCATCTCAGCTCCTAAACGCATAAACCCTCCTTAGGCGTCAGTATGGCCTGATAGAATGTTAGGTGTGAAATGCCCTGTATAAAATTATTCATCCTACTCGGAGGTAGGTAGTAACTAGGGTTGTTCCATCGTGTTTTTTTTGCTCCCGATCCGATCGTTTTAGTTTGAGTATCTGCGGATCCTGATATTTCCCGATCCGATTGCTTTTTTTTTTTGCTCCCGATTCAATTCCAATCATTCCCGATAATTTTTCCCGATCATATACATTTTGGCAATGCATTAAGAAAAAAATGAATACAACGCGGACGAATATATACATTCAACATACAGTACATAAGTACTGTATTTGTTTATTATGACAATAAATCCTCAAGATGGCATTTACATTATTAACATTCTTTCTGTCAGAGGGATCCACGGATAGAAAGACTTGTAATTCTTATAGGATAAATGTGACTTTGTATATTGTGACTAAATATTGGCATCTCTGTATTTGTTGAGCTTTCAGTAAATGATACTGTAGCCATTTAACTGTTCTGCCCAAATGCATGATGGGAAGTGCAACCATGACTGTGCGTAGTGGCACCAATTGATATATATTCTCTGCGTTGGGAAATAACATATGGTGTTAAGAAAAAGATCAACTACTACCTTTCTTCCCCACATTGCTTCCCACGATATTTCTAATTGTTGAGAGAGGGATAGTAAGGCTTTAGCCAATTAAAAAAAAGCTCCAAAGGCTGCCAACATTCACTCTACTCATTTTACGCTGCCTTTTAGCTCTCTCTCTCTCTATAATATATATATATATAGGTAAAACGGCGCCATTATAGATTGAAGGCGACAATGCGTGAATGGATCGTGCAGCGCATGCGTTACTTGTGTTAAATATATTAACGTGATTAATTAAAAAATTTTTACCGCCGTTAACGCGATTATTTAGATAGTACTACTTTAAGCCAAAACTAAAGACTCCGGATGAGTGTAAGACATTTTGTCTGTAACGTTAAATACAACTAGAAAACGATTTAATTAAAAAATATACTGTATATATATGTATATATATTTAAAAAAGGCATTTCCGATATTTTTTTGCCGATTCCGATACTTTGAAAATGACGTGATCGGACCCGATCATGCCGATCGATTGGGATATCTTTAGTAGTAACGCATTAGATTTTCTTGGTTACATTTACTTAAGTCACCTTTTGAGAAAAATGAATGTACTTCTAAGAGTATTTTTACTGGGGATGTACCAAAAGCAAAATTCTTAGCTGAAAGCGAACATTGGAAACACTTGGCCGAAAGGCCGAAAAATACACATGTATAGACAAGATTCCTGAGCGAAACATGGGCGGCCCCATCTTGGAAAATTTCTGCTCCAAACTTCCGGTTTAGAAAGAACAACATGAATTGCGGTTGAACTAAGCAGTGTGTTGACAAAGTTAAAACTGCAAACTCAAACCAGAGGAACCCACGGAATCTCCAAAACTAGATTCAGCACGACGTAGATGAGACTCCGAGACTTCCTGTGCTGTGCGTGATCTCCTGGAAGCGCCTATATATATATATGGCTTGAAGTGGAATGTTTTGAACAGCCTCCAGCTTTTCAAAGCGCCAGTGTGGAACTACCTCGCCATATGCCCTAAATCGAAACCAGCTGCAGACAAGAAGTTACGGATGTGATTTAAACCTAAGGATATTCCTAAAAGATTGTATGATTGTTCTTATCACTTCGTTCATCATTCGTGCACAAAATTATAACAACCCATCAGCCTGTGTTGACGTGAGGTGTAGATTGATACGCCGGCCACTTGAGTGACCAAAATGGGTGAAATTCCACATACTACATTTACTGAATACTGAAGGGCTGACAGAGATTTTGTTGTTACAAGGAAATACTACAAGGTATGTACAGTTCCCTCCATAATTATTGGCACCCCTGAAAAAGATGTGTTTTTTTAGTTTCAAATATTTAAATAATATGGGACCTTATGGGAAAAAAAAGAAATCCAACCTTCAATACAAGTGCATTCATTCAGTGTGGGAAAAAAATCCCACATAAAGAAAAAATTATTTAACATCAAATAATGTGTGTCACAATTATTAGCACCCCTGGTGTTAACACACAAAAATACACACGGTCCAAGGCTTCAACTGAGACCGTGTGCTTTGGTCAGATGAGACCAAGATTGAGCTTTTTGGCAACAAACACTCTAAGTGGGTCTGGCGTGCCACGAAAGATGCGCATGCTGAAAAGCACCTCATACCCACTGTGAAGTATGGGGGTGGGTCAGTGAGGCTATGGGGCTGTTCTGCTTCCAAAGGTCCTGGGAACCTTGTTAGGGTGCATGGCAACATGAGTGCTTTGAAATACCAGGACATTTTAAATCAAAATCTGTTGCCCTCTGCCCGAAAGCTGAAGATGGGTCGTCACTGGGTCTTTCAGCAAGACAATGACCTTAAACATATGGCCAAATCTACACAGAAATGGTTCACCAGACACAAAATCAAGCTCCTCCCATGGCCATCTCAGTCCATAGACCTTGTTTTGTTGGAAAAAGGGGGTTGTACAAAGTATTAACACCAGGGTTGCTCATAATTGTGACACACATTATTTTATGTCAAATAATTTTTTACTTTATGTGGGATTTTTTCCCCACTGAATGAATGCACTTGTATTGAAGGTTGGATTTTTCTCTTTTTTTCCCATTAAAGTCCCATATTGACTGTCTCTCGGCTGGCCTGGGAACGCCTTGGGATCCCGCCGGAGGAGCTGGTTGAAGTGGCTGGGGAGAGGGAAGTCTGGGCTTCCCTGTTAAAGCTGCTGCCCTTGCGACCCGACCCCGGAACAAGCGAAAGATAAAGGATGGATGGAAGGGTTCCCTTTGCTTTGTCAAACACGGAGGAACATGGAGATGGCCAGTCGCCGTGTTCTACAATATGATTGACATGGCAGCACAGAATGCATATGTGTTGTATCAGGCATGCACAGGAAGGCAAGAGAGACGGGTGGACTTCTTGGTGGGTCTTGCAAAGGAATTGGCTCACTCTCATGTGGGCGCAAAGAAGGCGCAGAAGGAAAATTTGCTTCGGCAACAACCTCCAAAACCTAGAAAAAGGGTGAAGTGTCATATGTCACCACATAAAAAATGTTTTGTTTTTTTATATTACACTGTCCTTTGTACTATGAGTAAACTGCAACTTTTGTAATATGTAAAGAGGTTGTCCGCCCGATTGCCTGCCTGAGCAGTCCACTGTCCGACAAAGCCAAGGCAGCCCTGCCCTGCAAACACTCAAGATGCTAATTGGAGCAATCCAATCCTGTGGTTTTGCGAGTGTAAATGGGAATGAAGACTGAGGACTATAGTTCTCACAAAAGATATGCTGATTAGTGTCAGATGATCGGTCTATGGTTGCAAAAGTGATTTGTATCAACTGATCCACCCTTGGTAGTTCTAGTGTTAAAGTGGCTGGAGAGAGGGAAGTCAGAGCATCCCTGATAAAACTGCTGCTCCCGCAACCCGATCCCTGCTGGCTGTCTGTACAGTTCTGTACTGTACAGTTTAGACTGCTTTTTAAGATTTTGCATTTTTTAAAGCTATAAACGTTCTTGCCTCGCCTAATCTGGCAGAGTTCCCGCAGTAAAAAAAACGTGAGGTACGACATCAAGCAGTGTCTGCAAGGGCAGAGGAGCGATATGCTCGAAGCTGAGAGCGAACAGAAAGTGGCTCTGTCCGTCTGCATTAATGTGCTAAGAAGTGGCCTGGGATAATGTTAGGCCGTCTTGAGCTGTGAAGCCAAAAAGGTCGGCGTGCACTTAACCTCCCGGGATGAGGACTGTCAGTGGTAGACAGCAGTGAAGAGCTGAAAGCGAGCCGCCGCGCAGACCAAAACAGCTGGATGATGGGAATGGAAAGACAACGGCGGGATTGCAAACAAGACAAATTAGCCCCCGGAGATTCAACCTTTCAGTCTCAACTTTGCAAGGGTGAATGTAGAAGAGCCAATTCTTACAGCTTTGTTATTGTGCTTATGGTGTGATTTCTGTCAGGTTTTACTCATAAAAATTACATCTAAAATGCAATCATCAACCTCGGATAAAGCATCTTACGTGAGTACATCACAATTGTAAATATTAGGGGTGTGACAAAATATCAAAATGGTGATATATCGTGATACTTTGTATCCCAAAAAGATAAAAAGCTAGAACAAAATAATAAATTAGTTCAAAAGTGCAACTCTTTAGCATTCAGAAACACTAAATGAATAGAAAACATTGTGGTGGTCAGTAAATGTTACTTTTATAGAGCAAGTGCAGGGAAATATATATGGAATCACTCCATTCTGAGGAAAAAAAAAAATTGGAATCATGAGAAACAAAGAAATATCAATCAAAGCACATCTCTACTATTTAGTAGCACCACCTCTGGCTTTTATGACAGCTTGCAGTCTCTGAGGCATGGACTTCATGAGTATTCTTCATCAATTTGGTGCCAACTCTCTTTGATTGCAGTTGCCCGATCATCCTTGCAGGTCAGAGCCTTGCCGTGGACCATTTTTTCCCCCAATTTCCACCACAGGTTTTCAATAGAGTTGAGATCTGGGCTATTTGCCGGCCATGACATTGACTGGATGAGTCTTTCTCCAAGGAACGCTTTAACAGTTTTAGCTCTGTGGCATGATACATTGTCATCTTCGAAAATGACAAACATATTTTCAATTGAAGGGATAAGAAAGCGGTCTAAAATTTCAATGTAAACTTGCGCATTTATTGAAGATTTAACCACAGCCATCTCTCAGTGCCTTTGCCTGACATGCAGCCCCATATCATCAAGGACTGGGGGAATTTTGATGTCTTCTTCAGGCAATCATCTTTGTAAATCTCACTGGAATGACACCAAACAAAAGTTCCAGCATCATCACCTTGTCAAGAGTCAAGAATCTGCATTGGACAAGGTGATGACGCTGGAACTTTTGTTTGGTGCTGTTCCAGTGAGACCTTAAATGGCTCAAAATTACCTAATTGCCTGGCATTGACTGCCACTGACATCCATGGACGTTCAATTCGTTTGAAGTGGGAGGGATGGCAGCAGATGAACGAATGTTCATTTGAACATTTGTTCATTCGCTGCCATCTAGTGATAAACTATTTATAAACTAATTCCAATTCACACTAGAAGCTTGTTTTTGTCTTAATTAGTTGTTTGTAGAATATCCTAGAATGATTTCCTGACCAATCTATCGATAATCGTATCCATATTCTCAGTGTGAAACATTAAAACTGTTCAGACCAACCGGACACTTAGACTTTCATTCTCCATATCAAACAACTGAACGGACAGGTTTAAAAAAATAAAAATAAAAAAAGAATTCCCCTCAAAAATTATGTGAAGCAAAAAAATATATATATATATATTATTATTATTTTCAACGAACTATAAATAGAGCTGTCAAACGATTAAAATTTTTAATCAAGTTAATTACAGCTTAAAAATTAATTGTAATTAATCGCATTTCAAACCATCTATAAAATATGCCGTATTTTTTGTAAATTATTGTTGTAATGGAAAGATAAGACACAAGACGGATATCTACATTCAACATACGATACATAAGTATTGTATTTGTGTATTATAACAATGAAAATATAAAAAACACATTAACATTAACTTCAATTTTATTATACATCCTATGTTCTTAAGAAGTTTAAATTGAGATTTGGCATTTAGTATGTGAGGAAATGAGGGAAAATAAAAATTAGGAGATGGAAGTTCGGGTTATTGCCAGTTTTGTTAACTTTTATTTTGCAAATCATTAAAAAAATTAAATTTTGAATGAAAAGCAGTTTTTGTATGTGTTCTAGAAATAGCTGTGCTAAAAAAAAGCTTTCTTTGCATTTCAGTAGTTTAAGAGGTCTGACCCCCCCCCCCCCCCCCCCCATGAAAGAAAATAAAAAAATAAATAAAATTTCATGCTCCGTGGCGACCTTCACGTCGGAGAGTTCCGGCAAGAAATTCTAGCCACTTTCACCCCTGTGTACGAGCATGGGCTAACCTACTATCCGAGCATACAGTATATCTTGTAAGTTAATTTTATTGCTGACACTGCGTTTTGGGGTCATCAGCATTTTAGCACCCTGCCACAAAAGTTAAGCTCCGCCTATGGCTAGACGGCGCAATAACACACGAACACATTTGAAAACTAAAAGGGCCAATAAGGCTCGGTTTAACACCTCCTTTCACAACACTAAAAAAATTCACACGAACATCCAACAGCATTGTGCACGGCAGCAGCTCAACAACAACAACAAACAATAATATGGCTTAATGCAAGCATGCCTTACCTATTTGAAGACACCAAAGGACAATCATCTCTGTTTTTGACCTCGAATTGAATTTTAGAAAATGCCACTGGCACTGCTTTTGTAAAGAAAAAAAAATTGCTAATTCATTTTTGTGCCATGTTAATGCCTCCTCTGTCAACAGTTTACTTATCTGTTACAATAGCGCCTTATTCAACATGACCCGGTAGCAAGCAAGGTACCAGGGGGTGTACTAGCACCCTCTGCACCCCACTTTCATGCCTTAAGTTGAGTTAGGTGTGTGCACTAGTGTGTCTTGTCATGTGATTATCCATTGATTTCACCTGTTGTGGCCTGCCCCTTGTGTCTTGACCAATCCTGTATCAACCACCTGTGTCTCATTGTCTCGTTACCCCATGTCAGTATTTAACTTCCCCATGTGCTGTCTATTCTTGTTTTGTCATGTTAATCAGTAGCCACGTTTACATGCTGACTTTTATTCATACCAATTCACATCATTCCGAATGGAAATTTCAGATCATCTGTTTACATGTCACTTCATCTATTCCGATCCAGCGTTTACATGTGACTGCCTTTATTCCGAAAGGACGTTTGACAACTGCCGTCTGACATGCGCAGATTAATCAAAACAAAGCATCACGTTGCAAAACATGGAGCTCGACCGTCGGAGTGCTGCTGTTTTAACTTTAACCCACTTGTTGTGTTTGTGGGGTCGTATCCGCTTCTGCTGTTTTGCTCTTTTGCCTTGTAGTAGCCGGTTTTCCACCGGTTTTTAATCTGGTCAACGATCCGGTCTATTCTGGCTTCGTGTAACCTCTCGTGAACTTTTTTAAATAGTTCACTGTTCCTTGTTTTACGCCCGTCTAAGCGAGCGATTATATTCAATTCTTTTAAAGTTTGAATTAAATACAGTCTTTCTGCCGGACTCCAATTAGGTGCGCTGTGCTTGGAAGCCATGTTGCAAGTGACGTTACTTACGTCACCAAGCGATGTCACCACGTCACTACGCAGCATGTGCAGAAAGAACGCAACCAGACACCATTCTGCTTCCCTGTTTACATGATATAATTTTACTTCTAATCGGTTTGGGAAAAGGAATATTCCACCCCTGTGAATCGGAATGAAATTCCATTCGGTTTGGGCCTGTTCATTCTGAATGAGGTGTTTATATGGAACACATTTATTCGGTTTGAACATCTAAACCGATTGTAATTGGAATATTTGGCTCCATGTAAACGTGGCAACTGTGTCTGTCATGTAGCTCAGTTCAAGCCCTCGTTCTGGTTTAAGTAAATTTTGATCCCCAGTTTTTTGTTTTTCTTGAGTTTGTTTTGTACTTTGTTGTATTGGACTTGTGTTTGTTATTAAAAGCATTTGAGTTCACCTTGCCTCGCCTCCCCATTTTCCCTGCATTTGGGTCTTTCATGCATCCCCCACGTAACACCCACTTCCTGCGCCACAGCTAGAAGTTATCAAAAATGTACAATAGGTGACCCAGAATCAACACGAAGTGACTTGTGAGTCCTCCTAAAATTAACAGGGGAGAGAGGAAAAAAAAAAAATTAACTTATCACCCACCATTGACAATGATAGACGTCCAATTCATTTAAACTGGGTGAACTGGCTGTGAATGCTCATCTTTTAGTGTCATTGATGGTGGGGCACTAGATGTCCAATCCATTTTGACACTGAAACTCTACAGGAAGTGACCCATAGAAGGAGTGCTTAGTTTGTAAATAAGGTGCCGCAACGCAAAGTACATATGACAGCGCAGGGATGCCGAGATGGGCACTGGTCCTGGAACATACGCAGAAAATGGTGCTGGAAAAAAACATGCAAATGCCCAGTTGCCATGCTGTGGGACTTACAAGCCTCAATTTCAGATCCATGGTATAAATGTTATGACAAATATTTACAATTATTTAGGCTATACTCTGCACAGCACGGGCAATTGCCCACATAACTACAGGTGGGACTTACAGTACACAGTCAGCAATTAGTTTCTCAACAGGTCTAACTTGTAAAACATGAAATAAATGGAGAATACTTATATAGCGCTTTATCTACATTGTTACAATGTCCAAAGCACTTTACATTACCACACATTCACGTGCCAATGGTGCTGCTGCCATGCAAGGTGCTGCCAACCCATTGAGGGCAAGTTAGTGCCTTGCCCAAGGGCACTTCGACAGTGGGCTGTCATAGCCAGGAATCAAACTGCTGACCCTTCGGTCCCAGGACAACTCAAGCTACCAACTGCGCTACCGTTGCCCAAATCATAGATCACAATAAATAACACAAACCAATTCTTTTGCGAGTTTTGCCCACCCCGTCTTCTCTAGCGCCATATTTCCCACCGCTTTACAAATTGTGCAGCCCAAACCCAAATTACCCATAAGGGTACTGCCTGTTGCTCCCGCAGCTGGTGGTCAACCTGGCCAACAGCTGGCGCTGTAGCTGGCCCCCACTCCGGGTGGCACTGAACCTGACCAGCTGCTGCAAAGGTAGCAGCCTCCTGCCCCGGCTTAGCTTGCTGTCCATGAACGTGGCTAGCTACTGCGGCGCTAGCCTCCTGCTGCACCCGGTCCTGCCCGTTAGCATGATCGCTGCAGCAGCCCTCATTGTTGCTTTTCTGAGTCGTTTTGAACCATCTTCCTTCTTTTTGAAAAAATACGGTAAATGCAACTGTCTTTTTGACATGTTGAAATACCGTTTGATCCTGGCTGCTTGCTCCCCAGTTGCCGCAAATTTCCAAAGTTTTTTTTTTTAATTTATTTTTTATGTCAGCGGCGTGATTTGTTGGTAAAACTTTTCAGTGCATCAACAAATCTCCAACTCTTTCAAATGATGTTAATTTTTTATAAACAACATTGTTGCCGACATCCCCAAGGGGGCCGCTGTCCCATTTCAGTGTGACCGGCATTGCTAATTTGTCATAGAAGAAGAAGTGGGCGAGCGTATGGGGGAGAGATAGGGAGCAAAAAGGCGAAAAGGAGAGTTGCGCGGTGCTGATTGGCTGACTTTCCCCCGCTGGTTTCTGTTTGTTTAATAAAAGTCTCCATGCAACAGCCATCCGAGGCGTCTCTGTGTTTTTATAGACTACACCACCTTCCCAAAGGAAGAACCGGACGTAGGAGCGACGATAAACGAGCCACGTAAATTGCCAGTCCACATATTATTATTATTTTCTATACACGAGAGGTGCCGGATCATCCCAAATAAGTCCCGAAACACAGGGAGGCCAAAATGTGCTGGATCTTGTTCCGGCAGGATCCGGCACAAATTCACCCCTGCATAGAAGAGAGGGATAAGCATCCACATGCAATGATGTTATGATCATGATGCATTATCCAACATCGTGTAATTTGTGAAATTTTTGAATTACATGTTTGTTTGTTTTTTGTTTTTTTTTAAACCTGTCCTGTTCAGATGTTTTTTTACGCGAATGGAAGTCTAAGTGTCCGGTTGGTTTTAATATTTCACATTAAGAGTATGACATGCTCCCGTTTATTATGACAAAGCAGCGAACAGGAAGGGGTTATGGGGGAACAGAAGAAAAGAAACACAAAAGAAAGAAAAAAATACACAAACAACAACAAGAAATACATTGAACGCCTACACTAACTATTAATATGTTGGTGCTATCGTCAGCTAGATGTATTTCCGGTTGACATCATGTGGGGGGCCTGTTGACCAGGGAAAGAAGGGGAGGGGGGTGAGGAAGTCTCAAAGCTAAGTGACTGGGAGGGGTAGAGTGTACACATATCAACTCTGTGATCTAGAACCCAGTAATCGTGTGAATCCCTTGTGAGTATAAGCCCGTTGGCAACCGACCCTAAGTCGCTCCACCAGCAATCCCGGCACCGTGACCCCCCACTCGGGCGCGCCCAACCACATCCAGCCGCACGTGAGCCCCACCAAACATGCGACAGCCAAGCAGAGGAGCAGTGATGCCAGCCAGAAGAGAGAGGGCGCCAGTCCAGGGCCACGGCCCCCACCCTGCCAAACCGTAGAGGGAGGGCGGGGGTGGGGGGCAGCGCAAAGGAGCCATCGTCAATTATTTTTGAATGTAATTTTTGAAAGTTTTTACATGACATGTTTTGTGAGGCATCAGCAATTTACAGCTGTATCATAGGACAGATATCTGATTTAATTGATTTGGATTTGACTTGTAAATGTCTTCCTTTCAGCAGGGTGAGAAACATTTTTTTTTTAAAGGAGGACCTAAATTATGCAAAATTTCCCGCGCCAAATGAAGCTCTGTGGTTAACAAGCATGTATGCGATCTGACAAGCTTCCCTCACTTCCATACCAGAGTAGCTACTCGGACTGCACTCCGTCCACGCATGTTGAAGCCCATGCATATCTAGAGAAGTATAGGAAAGGAGGACCCAGGAGAGCTGAATTGCACATAGTGGTGAGATGCCTTCGTCAAACTAAGCCCATGGAGAATACAAAAGCCTCTGTGAATATTTTACATTTCATCACACATCATGTTTTCACTCGATATCTTGTTTGATGTTCATTCAAGTGAATAATTTAATACAGAATGTGCCATTTTTCGTATGTGCATGTTCTGATATTTTGATCAAACCATTTTTTCGCTGTTGAAAGATATCTTAATTTTCTTCTTCGCAGGTCAAATTTGAAGTTGTATGTTTTTATTGGCTGTCACCATTGAGCTACAGTGCTATGAAAAAGTGTTTGAACCTTTTGGAATTTCTCACATTTCTGCATAAAATCACCCTCAAATGTTATCGGATCTTTGTCAAAATCATACAGATGAAAATACAGTATCTGCTTTAACTAAAACCACCCAAACATTTATAGGTTTTCATATTTTAATGAGGATAACTTGCAGACAATGAAAGAAGGGGGAAAATAAGTAAATGAACCATCTGCCTAAGGAGACTTAAAGAGCAATTGAAACCAATTTTTACTAAACGTTTTAAGTCAGGTGTGTGCCCAATCACTGATGAGTGGTTTAAAGCTTCCCTGCCCTCTATAAAACACGCACCTGGTAAGAAATGTCTTGATGAGAAGCATTGTCTGATGTGCATCCAGGCTTGGTCAAAAGAGCTGTCTGAAAACCTGCGATCAAGGACTGTTGATTTGTATTAAGCTGGGAAATGATACAAAACCATCTCTAAAAGTCTGGATGTTCATCAATCAACAGTCAGAAAAGTTGTCTACAAATGGAGAGAGTTTGGCACTGTTGCTTCTCTCCCAAGGAGTGGCCGTACACCAAGATGAAGGCAAGAGTTCAGCGCAGAATGCTCAGAGAGGTTAAAATGAACCCTAGCGTGTCTGCTAAAGACTTACAAAAATCACCAGCACAGTCCGATATCGCTGTGTACGCATTAACAATATGTAAAACTATGGCCAAGAATTATGTTCATGGGAGCACTCTACAGAGGAAACCACTGCTGTCTAAAAATAACATTGTTGCTCGAATAATGTTCGCAAAAAGGCACTTGGACACTCCACAGAAGTTTTGGCTAAATATTTTGTGGACTGAAGAAACCAAAGTTGAATTGTTTGGGAGTAACACACAACGGCATGTGTGGAGGAAAAATGGAACAGCTCACCAACATCAACACCTGATCCCCATCGTGAAGCAACGTGGAGAGAGCATCATGATTTGGGGCTGTTTTGCTGCCTCAGGGCCTGGACAACTTGCAGTCAATAATGCAAGAATGAATTAAAATGTTTATCAGGATGTTTTACAGGGAAACCTGAGGCCATCTGTCAGATAGTTGAAGCTAGAAAGAGGATGGATGCTGCAACAAGACAATGATCCAAAACACAGAAGTAAATCAACTTCAGAATGCTTTCAGAAGAACAAAATACACGTTCAGGAGTGGCCACGTCAAAGTCCAGACTTGAACCCCATTGAGAT
Organism: Corythoichthys intestinalis; assembly: GCF_030265065.1. Classification (NCBI taxonomy): domain Eukaryota; kingdom Metazoa; phylum Chordata; class Actinopteri; order Syngnathiformes; family Syngnathidae; genus Corythoichthys; species Corythoichthys intestinalis. Next base: position 47,324,825 of record NC_080409.1, on the reverse strand, counting down.
GCTGTGTAACCCAGGAATCTAATTGAACTACAGCAGTTTTGTCGTGAAGAATGGGCCTAGATTAGTCCTGATCGATGCGCCAGACTGATCTGCAGCTACAGGAAGCGTCTGGTTGAAGTTATTGCTGCCAAGGGGGGCACAAAATATTTAATGTGATGGTTCACTTATTTATTTTTCCACCTTCTGTCATTGTTTGCATACTATCCTCAATAAAATATGAAAACCTATAAATGTTTGGGTGGTTTTAGTTAAAGCAGACACTGTTTTTTCATCTGTGTGATTTTGACAAAGATCAAATATCATTTTTTTGGTGATTTCATGCAGAAATGTGAGAAATTCCAAAATGTTCAGAAACTTTTTCATACCACTGTAGGAGGGCCGGCAGTAATCATTCACTACCTTTTTGTTATTTAGACTGTTGTGCTTCATGTTCCGGTCTTCTGGTTTAATAAACCTTGTGTAAATCGTTTACCATTCGTGTGTCTGTGTGAAAACTTTTAAAAGAGGATTTAGCATTTGCCTGTTTGCTGATTTCACAATAAACCAGAGAGCGGTTTTCGGTCCAACCAAGCGAGAAAATGGCTTGTGTGGCTCGGTCGGACAACAATACAAATGGATCAAATCCAGCATTGAAGGAGCGAGTGTGGCAAATGGGTTCCACTCAATGGAGCTCACCTTTTCACTGTTGTTTCTCACCTTCAGGCAATGTTACCAGTTTGCCGTTCCTCTTGGTTAAGCAGAGAAGCACAATCATTCGACACTCCATTAGGTTTACCTAGCTTCTCTAATTTGATCCAACAGATAAACAAACTAGATTTACAATGGGCTATATTCTTAGTGCAGTTTGTTTGGAATACAGGAAAGGAATGCTGAAATTAGACCCAATTGTTGGTCCCATCATGTGTGTTCCTTGCATAATAGGTTTCAATGATAATCCAGAATTCATAGCTGCTCTTATAGTTAAACAGACTGGGGATTCTCATGTAAGAAACACATGCAAGCGGAAGACTGTGATCACCTCTCAGAAACTGAGTGGGAGTTGAGTATGCTGCATAATAAAATCAATGGAATATCTGATTTTATGTTATGAAAGCAATGAGTTGTGGTGATGTCTTTCCAAAGAAGCAGGAGTAGAGTGAAATCGTAATACTAAATTGATATTTTTTCTAGACTGTCAAAATTATCGCGTTAACTGGCGGTAATTAATTCTTTAAAATTAATCACGTTAAAATATTTGACGCAATCAACGCACATGTCCCGCTCAGACAAATTTAAATGTCAGTAGAGTGAAATGCCCACTTGTTAATTGTGTTTAATGGAGTTTTGCCGCCCTCTGCTGGCGCTTGGGTGTGGCTGATTTTATAGACTTCAGCACCCATGAGCATTGTGTAAGTAATTATTGACATCAACAATGGCGGGCTACTGGTTTATTTTTTGATTGAAAATTTTAACAAATTTTATTAAAACAAAAACATTAAAGAGTATACGACACGAGAAAAGTCTTAAAAAGTCTTAAATGGCATTATTATGTGCATTAGAATCATATTTTGAGACGATTCGACTATATACAACAATTTAGCAAAGCACAGATGACGAGAAATTAGCCTTTTAATCTGCCGGTTAGCCACGCCTACCATTATAGGGCTTTAGCGTCCCCAACAGGTGGATGACGTCAGCGGTAGACTGGGCTCATCGATTTTACTATTCAGCCCATTGAGGGGGAATTATTCAGAACGAGGAAAACGCGACGAAGAAAGCCGCAAAATGTCATTGTTTCAGTCTCTCTACTCCAATATTTTTACAGGATATTCTTTTTATCCAAGTATTTTTCCCCAATGGCAATATAAATGGCTTGAGAAGGACCAGTCAGCCCGTCGAGGGGGAACTATTCACAACGAGGAAAACGCGACGAAGAGAGCGGCAAAATGTCATTGTTTCTGTCTCTTCAATATTTTTACAGGATATTCTTTTTATCCAAGTATTTTTCCCCAATAGCTATATAAATGGCTTGAGAAGGACCAGTCAGCCCGTCGAGGGGGAACTATTCACAATGAGGTAAACGCGACGAAGAGAGCGGCAAAATGTCATTGTTTCTGTCTCTTTACTTCCATATTTTTACAGGATATTCTTTTTATCCAAGTATTTTCCCCAATTGCTAAATAAATGGCATGGTCATGACAAATAACAGTCTTGCGCTGAATGGAATATGAAATAATAAAAATGCATTTATTCAGGACGACGTGGCAAAATTACTCCATAATGGTCAAAACTGTCGACTTCACCTTTACTGTCGCACCTCCCGAACTATATTTTATGACACCTAAATCGGACATATGTCATTTCCCTTCCCCGGCTTTGGAGAATGTAAACAAACCAGAAGGCGTGACAGCTAGCCGACATGCTAACCCGAACCCAGTGATGTTTCAAAGTCTTCAAAGCGGAAAATCTCACATAACTATCCTGGATTATTTGACATGACGACCCGGTTGTCTATTGTCGTCGCGGATCGGCAAACCGCCCGGCGGAGAGCAATTTACAGTTCGTTCCCCGGAGGAGGGTGGCTGGAGTTGTTGTGCAGCTAACGTGCTGCTGCTGCTAATGAGCATTAGGACAGCTTTTTACATGCCTATCAATGATCAAACGTAAGTAGTCCTTCATTTAAAGGAAGTTTGTAGTGTTTACTTTGTAATCGCTGGATTCGTATTTGACATAATACAAAACAAGATGTTTACTCACTTCCTCGTAAATCCAATGGTCTCACAGTAAATATCCACGGTGAATGGGAACCTTTTGAAACTCCAAAAAGGCGCATACGCCTCTCCCTCATACAGAATGATTTTTCTGCAGCCGTTTGGCTGGCGTGATGCGAAAAATAAACGTATTAATCCGCAAAATCAGCTGAATCCTTCGTCCCCATGCACAAAAGTACGCTGTACAGTGAAGAGGACGTCTTCTACCGTACACGTCACAGCGTCCTCCTCCTCAATGCAAGACCGAAGCCGGAAGTCACTCATTTTCCTGGCGCGGGATTCAAAAAACTAAATAAATATAGCGATCGCTTCCACACACATCCAAGCGGTCCATATCATTCAGGAGCATAAAATACCGCGTATATTATTAAATAAACATGCTTTTTCGTGTCACAGGCACTTTAAGAGGGGTTTTAATATAAAATTTCTATAACTTGTACTAACATTTATCTTTTAAGAACTAGACGTCTTTCTATCCATGGATCGCTTTAACAGAATGTTAATAATGTTAATGCCATCTTGTTGATTTATTGTTATAATAAACAAATACAGTCCTTATGTACCGTATGTTGAATGTATATATCCATCTTGTGTCTTATCTTTCCATTCCAACAATTTATTTCACAGAATATATATATAATTTACAGAAAAATATGGCATATTTTATAGAAGGTTTGAATTGCGATTAATTGCGATTAATTATGATTAATTAATTTTCAAGCTGTAATTAACTCGATTAAAAATTTTAATCGTTTGACAGCCCTAATTTTTTCTCATTATGTGCATTTCTTAATTTCATGGTAGCTACATGAACACACTGTCATTATTTACAATCACTTCTGACCTCCTAATCAATATTCAGCCTGCCCCGGAGAGATTTATCACTGCCAACTGTCAAAAATCCAGATGAGCAGCGCACTGCGCCAAGGTTCACTCATAGATAAAGTCCTCATGAACATATTAAAAAAAAAAAAAAAGCTCTGAGATGGCTGGGATTCAACCGGCATTTGATGAAAATAATTAACCTTTGATTGTGTTCTTTGGAGTGGTTGAGCACGAGGAATGAAACAAGTCGCATTATAAATGTGTCTACCATGTAAAATAATTCACTGTGGACTTATTGTTGTCTGTAGATTCTGAGTTTGCCAGTAGAGGCCATTCGCACTCTTCAGGTGTGCTTATGCCGCTGGACTGGTGATACTTGTCCGGAGCTGGGCTAATAATTCTGAAACAATGATTGAATTTTTAACACATTGGCTGCAATCCTCTTGTCCCCAGGTGGTTTTGGCTAAGCAAAGCAAATGATCATCTCTAAGGTGCTAGTCACATGATCTGTTTGAAAAATAATTTCAAACCATTAT